>NC_072494.1:18150606-18453636 GCF_027574615.1 Eptesicus fuscus | reverse complement strand
TTTACAAGTTTATAGGGTTTCCTTATTTTGGTGTCTTTTGTTCTCTTTAAAATCCACAGTTGTATTTCATCTAAAAAGATGCTGATTTTTTTTTTTTTTACTTTGTATCAAGCCCTTTTATTTTGAGACAGCTATATTATCAGTATTTGTTGTTGTTAATCCTCACCTGAGGATATTTTTTCCATTGATTTTTAGAGAGAATAGATGGGGAGAAAGGGAGGGATGGAAAAAGGAGGGGGGGGGGAACATCGACGTGAGAGAGACACACCAATTGGTCGCCTTCCGCAATTGCCCTGACGGGCTGAGGATCAAACCTGCAATCCAGGTACATGCCCTTGACTCAAACCTGTGACCCCACTGAGCATTGGAAAGCTTAAACCTGAATCAAACCTGTGACCCCACTGAGCAACAATGGCCAAGGACCAAGCCCTTTTAGAACCTAAACTTTCCAGGTTGACCAAGGACCCGATTGTAGTTTACTCCTGTGTGGTAGTCACACTTCCCATTCTGCATCCAGGCCAGAAGGCTGAGCACCCCCTGATGATTCTTTTAGGACCACCCACTTCCCCACTGCTCTGAGGAAGGTGTTCAAGTCACTGAGTGTGGTCCCAGTACGAAGACATGCTACTGCTCTCTCCAGGAAACCTTTTTATTCTTTCTATTTCTAATGTGTGTTTTTTTTTTTCTCTTTTTATTCTTTCTTTTACTAATGTTTTGTGTTGTTTTTTTCTAAGTCTTTTTAAAAAACAATTCCATCTCAGTATTTGATAGGGGAGTTATATCTAATTTGCTGTCCCCTTGATTCTTAAAATGCCTTGCTCTTGTGGTTTTTATAAGTATTTTTGTATGAGTCACTCTGAGCAACTGACTGGGAATGTAGGAAAAAGGCTCATTTTGCTATTTTGATTCACTGTGTGATTGACCCTGGGCCAGTCACTGAACCTAATCAAGGAACTTCATTCATTGCTAAGTAAAGATAAAAGGCCTGGAAAGATGAGTTAAAATTAGACCCCACAGCTGATGATTCCGTCTCTTAATAACTGAGTCATAGAAATTAATTAGCTTTTTCCTATAGCATTTCCATTTGGAAAAGATCTCCCATGTTCTCCTTGCCTAGTTGTAACCGCCCTTTTACACCTTTCTGTCCTTGTCCTCTGTTACCTCTCCATTTGTTTATTTAACTTTACCACTTAATTTCTTTCAGTGAACAACCACGGCACTCTGGGATAATCAGCTCCAAATTAAGTTTTGCTATTGTAGGTGAGTGGCAAGAAAGAAAGAAAGAAAGAAATACACTTAGACAAGAAAGATTCAGGTTTAAGCTTTCCAATGCTCTAATTTTGTGACCTTAAGAAAGTCAGTTACCCTCTCTGAGCTACATTTTCTAATTTATAAAATGGTAACCATACTACTCTATCTTTTAACGTCATGGGCAATTGTCACCAAAAAAACAACAACCGACAATGAAATGTGTTTGGAAAAACTGTAAAGTACGATATATTTGTCTTCATGTTAACTGGATAATTCTATTCACCAATGCAAGAATCTAGTCATAATATATAGGAAAAGGTCTTAAGTGATATCCAATTATGCCAGACAAATATCATTAAATTATGGCTGAGTAATCTGTAAGTAAACAATAAATTCAGGGCAAGGAAGACTTTAAAGTAATAAAATGTAGTTTAAGAATGGAAGCAGCGTGATGGGGGTGGCTCCTGGCAAAGCAGGGAATAAACTAATTAATATCTGAAGATCCTTCTTACTCTAATTTTTCATCTTTAGAAACCATAACCTATGGCGGAAGCTGAAAACTACAAAATAAATGAAGGCAAAATGGATGAGTTAACAAATTTCAAGGTGGGGCCAAAGGAACTATTGCAAATGTGATCTCTGGGTCATGTAGAAATTCAAGGGGGGGGGGGGAATCTGAAGACAGAGCTGCTCCATTTTCTTACCTTTGTTCTGTGTTAAAGATTGCAAAGATGTGCTTGCTGGACATAAAGCTTTTTTCCACATCTCTAACTTTCAGGTTGTCCAAGGGAAGCATATACTTCTTTTCTTTTTCCTATTAAGAGAGAGAGAGAGAAAAGGGGGGCGGGGGGAGAGAGCACTTTAATAAAAGATCTTGAAGCATGTCAATGGTGACATTTCACCTGAGCTGGCCAACATTTGATTACAATATTTTGATACCATCACACACTATTTTGATACCAGGTACCAAAGAAGAGAAGTTATCTGAGATAGGCGTCTCCAATGATTCTCAACACATGGTTGGAGGAAAGAGGGGAGGAAAGGCTAGAGGAAGGAAGGGCTCAGCGATGGAGAAAACACATGGGCCTCTATCCTTTCTTCCTCATGTGGGTCCCCTTAGATGTTTTCAAATGTTAGCTTGATATTAAGAATTTAGCCATCTGTTAATATTTAACAGAAATGTTCTGGTCCTAATTCAATGAGAAATGCCAGATGGATTTCATTTCATATTTTATTTGCAGTCTAAGCAGTTTTGATAGCCAGTGCTGGCAGGGGCTTGGAAGCACAAGGACCCCAGAATGAAATGCCCCCATAAACTATGCTGAAGCACAGCCATACTTCCTTCATTTAAGTCTAGAACAAATGGGGGTCCAGAAAAAGAAAATGATGCCATTCAATTGTTGAGCTCTTTGAGAGAGAGAGAAAAACACAGCAAAACATCAGAAGTGGGCTGATATTAACTAGAACAGATTCTTTTTCAAAATTAACAATTCTTTAGGAAGAAAATGGACATTGGAGAGAGGAGGTCTGCAAATGACACCAAATGGATCTTAGTAAAACATACTGGGTGGCAAGGAATTATTAGAAACAATTACTTTCAGGGACTGGCCCAGGGGCAATGTTATCATATGTACAAATGCTTAACAGCCAAGGATAATAGGAGAGCCAAACACTCAATCTAGGAAACCTAGTCAGGATGGATGTATTCCTGGGGCATTTGAGCCCTGACCTAGCTCTGGTGCTGGTCCTGAGAAAAAGCAGGACTAGCCTCTGGAAGAGGGGAGCATGGAGACTTAGCCATGACTTTTAATAAACAACTATTAATGTATTTCCTGTGGAGAATACATACACTGTAGAGACATGTCTGACATAAGCCTTTTTTTTTTTTTTTTTTTTTTTTTTGCTGTTCCTTCGGCCCCTACAGCACGTCCTTGAGGATTTGTGGCTGGCTCAGCAGTGGAGAGCAGAACTCATCTGTGCTCCCAGGCCAGCAGGAGGGGATCATGTCTGCACACCCACAGAGAGTCATCGGGAGTAACACTCTCTCTGCCATTTCTTACTCCTAAATTGCTCAGAAAACAGTTGGCAGAGCACATTCAAGTGGTGTGGCAGAGAGAACTAGGTGACTGAAGAAGCTGAAGGCAGTTGGTTGGAGAACACAATGGCTGTCCTGGCAGACAACGTCCGCAAAGAAGATTTAAAAAACCCACAAAAATAACAAAGAAACTAAATGAGAGAGAAGGAAGCCTAGGAACAAGCATGAAAAAGCAAAGCACTGTGAGAAGATTCCAATATTTCTTGTGCAAAAATTAATACTACATTAACAAATTCAAGGATATTCTTAACAGCAACATACATCATTTAAGTAAGTGAAATACCATAGTCGAGTGATGTGTTTGAAACACAAGATCGAGCCAAGATTACAGACAAAATGAAAATCTATTAAATCCATAATTAAATGAAAATGCTTGAGACCCAAGGAAAATTTTTTTAGCCATTTTTCAATGCCCTAAATTTAAGCAGCTGGATTTTTTTAATGCACCATCCTAGTCAACCTTTTGAAATGATGGATTTGCCTTTTAATGGAAATCTGCATTTCATTGTGAAGATGGAACACAATGTCCTTGGCGTGTTTTCTATAGAAGGAAGCTCCCTTTGAACTTCATTCTTTAGCATATAGCAACAACCAAAAATCCAGCAAGTTGATGTCAATATTCAACACTGGAGAAATACACAGACAGACAGGGGAACATGAAAAACGTACTGTAGTTTCATTTCCAAGTGAAATGTCATTTATCCAAGGGTTTTGAAGATGTATTGTCCAATTCTTTCATAATCAAGAGTTTTAAGATTGACAAAAGAAGAACAAAGAGACTCAGACTGATTTGTTTTATTAAAGTTGTTAGTCAAAGGGAGAATTAAATGAGAAATGAAATGGTATGTCATGAATATGTCTAAAGTTCTTGGTGCTTTGGGGAAAAATGATATTTGGCTAAAAGAACATTTTAAATGGATAAAAGCTAAAATAAACAAAAGGAATAGAAGTGATAAAGGATAGGCAGAAATTATAATTTCCAATACAGTGAGTCTTAGCACCAGCTTATTTGAGACATCTGCTACATAAATTAGTTCGTTTTATTAAACTGTCTAATAGCACACTGTCCAATGTGGTAGCCTCCAGCCACAGGTGACTACCGAGCACTTGAACTGAAGCTACACTGGAATATGCTCTCGATGTTAAATACACACCTGGCTTCAAAGACTCGGTATGAGAAAAACAATGTCAACCATCTCATTAATACTTTTATATTGATTACTAGAGGCCCAATGCACAAAATTCGTGCAAGGGGCTCGGCCCTCACAGCCCCAGCTTCGTCCGGAAGGTCGTCCTTTACCTCCTTGACCGCATCAAGACTACAGCACTGGGTCAAATGGGAGTTCCATTTTCAGTTTTTTGAGGAAACTCCATACTGTTCTCCACAGTGGCTGCACCAGTCTGCATTCCCACCAGCAGTGCACGAGGGTTCCTTTTTCTCCGCATCCTCGCCAACACTTGTTGTTTGTTGATTTGTTGATGATAGCCATTCTGACAGGTGTGAGATGGTACCTCATTGTTGTTTTGATTTGCATCTCTCGGATAATAAGTGACTTTGAACATGTTTTCATGTGTCTCTTGGCCTTCCTTCTGTCTTCTTTTGAAAATATTCTGTTTAGGTCTGATATATCCGAAGAAACTAGAAACACCAATCAGAAAGGATATATGCACCACTATGTTCATAGCAGCACAATTTACAATAGCTAAGATTTGGAAACAGCCTAGGTGCCCATCAGCAGATGACTGGATCGGAAAACTGTGGTACATCTACACAATGGAATACTATGCTGCCATAAAAAAGAAGGAATTCTCATCATTTGCAGCAACCTGGATGGAATTGGAGAACATTATGCTAAGTGAAATAAGCCAGTCAATGAAAGAACAATACCACATGATCTCACTCATTTAGGGATAGTAAAGAACATTATAAAGTGGTGAACAAAAAGATAGATACAGAGACAGTAAAGCATCAAACAGACTTTCAAAGTACAGAGGGAAAGTTTGGGAAAGGTGGGGGAGTTATGAAATCAAACGAAGGACTTGTATGCATGCATATAAGCATAAACAATGGACGCAAAACTCTGGGGGGGAGGGCATGTGTGGGTGTGGGGTGGGGGGGGTAATGGTAAGATATGTACACATATAATACCTCAATAAAAATATTAAAAAAAAAAAAAAAAAAAAAAAAAAAAAAAAAAAGACTACAGCACTGCATCTGAAGCATTTGTTTCAGCTCCCTTGTTTGACATTCCCACATTAACTGAGGTCCCCGGCATCTCATACACATATGATTATAAATGGTCTACTTGCCTTCAAATTCCTCTCATGTCATCACAGAGGGCAATATCTAGAACTACTCTATCAAATTCATTATAGTCTTTCAAAACTTTCATACCTCTCCACTATTTATGAAAGAAAATCCACAAAACTCCTTAATATGACATTGGAAAACACCTATAATTTGGTCCCACCCTGATTTGTCAGTATCTCCTTTAGTCTTTTATAAGAAGCCTCCATTTCAGCCAAATGCACCTTTGCCAAGAGTCTATTCCCAACTTGAAATACCCTTTTAACTTCTACCACATCCATCTATTATTTAACATCTACCTCAAGTTCTACCTTCAGTGCTAAAGTTTTCCCAAGTTTGTCACTCCTCCATCTCTCACCTTTCAATTCATACAAGAGGTATTATTTATTCTATTTATTTTGAATTACACTTTACGAGACATCTTCATCTTATAAATGAAGGTTGTATAAAGGTTGTTCATTTGGTGCTCAGAATGTTCAGTCAATTCTATTGTTCAAGTAGGATGCATTAGCAAAGAAATAATTTAAAAGTAGAGTTTTCACAATCTTTGTAAATAAATCCTATATAATAAAAAGGTAATATGCAAATTGTCTCCTTGACCAGGAGTTTGACCAGGGGGCAGGGCTGTCCCGACAATGACCCAGGGCCCCTCTCCCTGGCCGGCCCTGCCCCCAAATACGTGCACCAGGCCTCTAATAAGAAAATATTTTAAACATTTTATGTTGAACACACATTTTGGAGGAAGCTCTTGTAAAATTCCAGAGAAAGATTTTTTAAAATTATTTTTTCTGTTTTATTAAGAAATAATTGCCGAAACCGGTTTGGCTCAGTGGATAGAGCGTCGGCCTTTGGACTGAAAGGTCCCAGGTTCGATTCCGGTCAAGGGCATGTACCTTGGTTGCGGGCACATCCCCAGTGGGGGTTGTGCAGGAGGCAGCTGATCGATGTCTCTCTCTCATCGATGTTTCTAACTCTCTATCCATCTCTCTTCCTCTCTGTAAAAAAATCAATAAAATATATTTTAGAAAAAAGAAATAATTGCTATACATCCTTGTACAAGTTCAAGGCATATAGCATAATGGTTTGATTTACATATATTGTGAAATGGTTACCACAATAGGTTCAGCTAATATCCATCTTCTGACATAGATACAATAAAAAGAAAAGAAGAAAAAAATAATCTCCTTGTGATGATAACTCAGGAGTTACTCTCTTAACAACTTTACCATATGTCATACAACAGTTAATGATAGTCACCATGCTGTACATAACATCACCAGAACTTATTTATCTTATAACTGGAAATGTGTACCTTTTGACCAGCTTCCCCAATTTCCCCTCCTCCTATGCCCTGCCTCTGGTAACCACAAGTCTGATCTCTTTCTCTATTGAGCTTAGTTTTGTTTTTGTTTTAAGATTCCACATGTAGTGAGCTCACACAGTGTTTATCTTTCTCTGTCTGACTTGTTTCACTTAACATAATACACTCAAGGTCCATCCATGTTATTGCAAATAGTTTTTATGGCTGAATAATAATAGCCCAATTGCATATATATATCAATATCCCAACTTCTTTAACTATTCACCCATCAGTGAATACTTAGGTTGCTTCCATGTGTTGGCTACTGTAAATAACACTGCTGTACACATGGGGATGCAGGTATGTTTTCAAGGTAGTGTTTTTGCCACTTTTGGATATATAGTAGCTCCCCCTTATCTATGGGGCAAAAGACCTCCAGTGGACGCCTAAAACCATGGATGACACCGAACCCTATACATACTATGTTTTTTTCTATAACACAGCTATGATAAAGTTTAGTTTATAAATTTCAGCACAGAAAAAGATTAAAAATAAAATAAAACAATACATACACTGTAATAGAAGTATGTGAATGCAGTCTCTCTCTCGTTCTCAAAATACCTTGTCGTACTATACTCATCCTTCTTCTTGTGATGATGCAAGATAATAAAAATGCTAACATGACATGGTGAGGTGAATGATGTGGGCCTGGTGACACCACATCAGGCATTACCATAAGCGTGACTTGAACACAAGCACAGGATAACTGTGACAGTCAATCTCATCGCTTAAGGTGGCTACTTGGGACTAAAGGGCAGGAGCATGCACAGCGTGGAGACGCTGGACAAGGGATGGTTCACGTCCAGGAGGGATGGAGGTAGATGGCGCGAGATTACATCACACTGCTCAGAACAGCATGCAATTTTAAACCTAGGAATTGGTTATTTCTGTAATTTTTCCTTTAATATTTTTGGATCACAGCTGACCTCAGGTAACTGAAACTGCAAAAAGTAAAGCCACATATAAGGGGGGTAGGGCTGTACCCCCAGAAGTGGAATCGCTGGATCCTATGGTAGTTCTATTTCTACATTTTTGAGGGTTCTCCATATTGTGAGAAATTATTTCTTAATGAAGATTCAGATATGAAATTCTGCATATTTTCAAAAGCTTCAGAAGCTGATGTCACTGAGTCAACATTCTTCTCTTCACTTTTAAACATAGTACTTCTCCTTTCCTCGAAGGAAGACGGTTGCCAGCAGTACTTCTATAGGAGGCATCCAGAAAGATGGGGGTTCTTTGTCCCACGAGAGAGGATTCTTTCCTTGCAGTAACTTGGCAGAAGTTAGAAGAAAGAGAAGATATAGGAGAGGCCAAAATAGGATGCATCCAACGTGTGAGAATGTGGTCTGAGGTGGAAGTGAGTGAACTGAGTGATAAAAGGCAGAGGAATCAAGGTGAAGGGAGACAGGAATTATGGACTGGCCATAGAATCAAATAAAATTCTATGCCAACACACACACACACACACACACACACACACACACACACACACACACAAAACAAACAAACAAAAAACCAACCACTACCCTGTATGACATGCTTACTAGTATATACAATCTGGCTCCTTGTGATGTCTGAGAAAACAGGTCTCTTAGAACCGTGGATGCGATTTAGAAAATCCTTCCAATTCAAAGCACTCCTGCCATGCCCTGCCTACCTGATTGGGCACTTTGATGAGTCCACCAAAAACTTGCCCCAGTATGCAGTCCTTTGGAGCCATCAAGGCCCTGCCGTGGCCAGGCACTCACTCAGGCCTCTGCTACTATATCTATGATGCCATCCGTCTGATCCCGACAGCACTGTATACTTGGTTTGTTATTTTGTACTTGCCTTTTATTTTCTAAGTGTGCAGATGGTTCCCCTAAGTGTGTGGATGCTCTGCCTTTCCAACTGCAAGGTAAACTCCCAAAGGAGAGAGAAATTATTACATTACTAGAGGCCCTGGTGCACGAAATTCGTGCACAGAGGGGGGTTGTCCCTCAGCCCAGCCTGTACCCTCTCCAATATGGGACCCCTTGAGGGATGTCCGACTCCCCTAAACGGGCAGTCGGACATCCCTCTCACAATCCAGGACTGCTGGCTCCCAACTGCTTGCCTGCCTGCGTTCCTGATTGCCCCTAACCGCTTCTGCCTGCCAGCCTGATCACCCCCTAACCACTCCCCTGCCAGCCTGTTTGCCCCCAACTTCCCTCCTCTGCCGGCCTGGTCACCCCTAACTGCCCTCTCCTGCAGGGTTGATCACCTCCAACTGCCCTCCCTTGCAGGCTTGGTCCCTCTCAACTGCCCTCCCTTGCAGGCCGGGTGCCTCCCAACTGCCCTCTCCTGCTGGCCATCTTGTGGTGGCCATCTTGTGTCCACATGGGGGCTGGATCTTTGACCACATGGGGCCAGCTATATTGTGTGTTGCAGTGATGATCAATCTGCATATTACTCTTTTATTATATAGGATTACCTTTGTTGTTGTTCATCATTTATGAATCTTGCTCCCTTGCTTCTCTCTAGGTCCTGACTTCCATCAAATCACCAACTCTTGGAGGAAAGAAACTGTTTCCTTCCTAGTGTTGGTGGCACAGTTGACATTCAACAAACACGTGTGGAATGAACATAAGACTGAGTCCCCTCATGGGCTGACATTCTGCTTTGCCTGGTTTAAGAACTTAAAGATGATGATTGACTTAAAAAATAAGCAAAATATCAAAGTAAAAAGAGAAGCTACAAAAATATTGAGAATACCAGAATACTAGCTCCACATGCTGTTGAAAACTAAAATCTGGAGTTTATTGCTATTAAGAAGTTATAACTATAGAGATGTTCAAGTATGAAACTCATAATATAAACTACCCATCTTCTTATTTGGGCTCTAATTCCCTGCTTTAATCAGAATTACACTTTGAGTAGTGAGCAGCATCTGGGAGCCAGCAGGCTGCTAGTAAATGACACTTCTTTAGATTTCTCTGTTGGGCACTGAAGAAACTTTGATGGGCTGCTCTAGTAGGTCCAAGAAAATGCCATGGTCTACACGCCAGTGGCTTCAGGGCTGCCCCCTCTGCACTCACACTGATCCTTCAACGGAGAACACACTGCCATATCTCCATGAGGTACGAGAAAGATAGTCACACACTGAGATATGGCAGTGTGTCAATACCCAACTAGAAACCCGATCTTTTCCTGATTCCCTCTCTCTCCTCAGAGTTTAGTTCAATTCCCACCTCCTCCAGGAAGCCTTCTTGGCCATGAGAACCCATTGGAGGGCTCCCTTCTCCATTCTGATGGCATTCTTGGGCAGCACTCCTTTTTGTTTTTGTATTTAGTATCCTAGAAATGTGGACTCTTCCTCTCCTCAGACTAAAAACAAACAAACAAAAAAGTACTTCTATAATTTAAAAGTGAGAGCATTAGGATTGTATTCTCAAGTTTTTATCTATAATCTCTATATTAATTCTTATATTTAAAGACATATTCATGAGTATTTGTATACATAAGACTGGAAATGATATATGTAATAAATAATCAATTTAAAGGATTATGGCTAAGCTTGGCAGGTCAATCACATGCACATCTCTCTTTCCCTTCCCCAAACCCACTCTGATAACAGTAGGAGACAAAGAAAAGAGGAGGGGAGAAAACAGTGGACAAGAGATCTCCCAAAAGCTTTGAAAGAGAGAAAGCAGACAGAGGACCATCCATTGACTTAGCATACAGAGAGGGGCTACTCCCCCAGATGTCTCTAGGGGGAGAAGATGGAGGAGAAGCCACCCCAGCTGGGTCCTGTCCTGTCCTGTCCTGTCCTTGGAGGCACCTGGTGTACCCCACAAGAGGGGATACAGCTGTGGGGCTGAGACAGCAGGATCAGGCAGGGTCTGTATAGAGAAGTACACAGAACAATGGATGACCCAGGGTCACCGCCTCTAAACATGGCAGCACATTCCTACCCCAGTAGGAGATCGCAGATTATTTCCCTAGAGAAAAAAATAGGCAAAAGAAGTTTTGGACCCAGAGATACCAGGCAGGGTAGGCAGTAAAAGTGGGATTAAGAACAAGAGAACTCAGTGAAAGTCTTCATACTAAAATGTCCTTCAAGCCCCTTTCCTACCCTGTCCCAAAATGCCAGCAGCCAGATGGTTTTCTCTGCCCACGCCAGGCAGGATATTGAACTGTTCTTCTCTGGAGAGGAGACGCCACGTATTCTAACATTTCAACTGATCCCCTTGCAGGGAGGTCCTATATCCTGGAAGCCTCACCCGTCACACTGAGCTTCCAAGTAGTGAATGGCACAGGCTGTTATCACAGCTACTAACTGAAGTGGATTCTGAGGCTGGGCTATCTCAGCACCCACTGCAATCTCCTTGTAATGTTCTGTTTCCATTCAAAGTCCTCTTTCCCTTCCCTATCTTGCTAGTGGAGTTAGGGCTCTAGATGAACCATGGCTTTAGCCAATCTGATGTATTCAGCCAGACTCTGATCAAGAAGTGGGTCACATTCAAGAGTAGCAATGTATGTGGCACCTGTTTGGTTGGCCTGGATCAAGGCATAGAAGGTGTGGCTCTGGATCCAGAAGCTACACTATGGGGCAGTTTCCTCACTGCGCAGCCTCTAGGCCTGAAATTCAATCTGGAGCCCATTTCTGGAAACTCAGCTAGTTCTGTGCTGTGGCCTCCAACAGTTCTTTAAGCAATTTACCGCTCCCCCCTTTAATTTCTGAGCAACACTTCATTTTAAAATACTTAAAAATATTTTAATTAAAAAATTTTAAATTAAAAATTTTACGTCCTGCCTGTGTGGCTCAGTTGGTTGAGCGTTGTCCCATGAGCCAAAAGGTTGCCAGTTCAATTCCTGGTCAGGGTACATGCCCATGTTTTGGGCTCCATCCCCAGTAGGGGGCGTGTAGGAGGCAACCAATCCATGTTTCTCTCTCACATTGATGTTTCTGTCTCTCTCTCCCTCACTCTTCCTCGTTTTCTAAAAGTCAATTTAAAAAAAAATCTTTACATTTTAAAAAATATTTAAAATTAAAAAAAAATTTTTTTTAAATCCTCCATGAACTGATTATGGGTAAGTGTGAGATATGGTTATGCAGTTATGAATTTTGAGAACTTTTCACTCAAGGAAAGAGTCTTTAACCAGAAAAAAAATTATGTACATGAGAAATTACATCCAAAGAATAGGTGAGGATGGCCTTCGAGCAGCATTGAAAGAAAGAACATAAGACAAGCTCAGATGTGAATAAATCAGAAAGAAGAATTCCCTGTGCCACATCTGTTCACGAACTATCATTAACCACCTTTCTGACAGCAGTGTGCTTTGTGGGTTAAGTTTTCTCTGCTAATAAGCTAAGTATGGGGACTTAGTTTGTGTTTCATACTTTTTCATTTACTAGAAAGGAAAAAATGTACTCAGTGTGGCAAAACATACTGCAAGCACTTTAAAATTTGCATCTTTCAAGTGCTCGAGAGTCTCATTTTCTTATTTCTTTCTGTGTGCTCAGGCAACACAACTTGCATTTTTAAAAGTGAGAAACTTCCAAGTTTGGAGCAGTGACAACTGTCCTTGAGAAGTGTGTGACATGACATGGATTCCTGGTAGCAACATCTCTCCACTCTGACTTCCGTGGCTGCATATGAAATTACAAAGGGCCTCTGAATTTATGCCTACTTTGCAAGGGCTTTAAAGTGCATATTCATCATACAAAAATCTGTATGCATAGCCCTTTGAGTATACTTATCCTATATAATAAAAGCCTAGGTGGCGTCACACCCTCGTGCAACGTCGCCACAAGATGGCCGCCCTCATGTCATCACAAGATGGCCGCCACAAGATGGCCGGCAGGGGAGGGCAGTTGGGGGGGACCAGATGGGCAGGGGAGGGCAGTTGGGGGCCATCAGGTCAGCAGGGGAGAGCAGTTCGGGGTGATCGGCCCAGCAGGGGAGGGCAGTTGGGGGCAATCAGGCCAGCAGGGGAGCAGTTAGGCGTCAATCAGGCCAGCAGGGGAGTGGTTAGGGGGCGATCAGGCTGGCAGGCAAAAGTGGTTAGGGGCAATCAGGCAGGCAGGCAGGTGAGCAGTTAAGAGCCAGCGGTCTCGGATTGTGAGAGGGATGTCCTACTGCTGGTTTAGGCCCGATCCCACAGGGACATCCCCCAAGGGGTCCCAGATCAGAGAGGATGCAGGCTGGGCTGAGGGACACAACCCCCTCTCTCCCCCCGCCCCCCATGCATGAATTTCATGCACTGAGCCTCTAGTATTAAATAAAAGTGTTATTTTGGCTAAACATACCATTCATTTATTTAAAAAATCAACACTAAAAAGTACTTTGTTTACAAATGCAGCTTAATTTTTACTTATCTGAGAAAATGAGGGTCAGGGAGGCATGTACAAATAGAACCCTCTGACAATTCCCAGAACTCAGTAGATGGATGGTTTGAGTTTTACCCCCATCATTTGTCACCAAGCTACAAACAGAAATCAAAGCTGGAAATTTCTCATCTCACTCTATCATTTTAGCAAAGCAACACTCAAAAAGAGGCAGCATTGGGGAGAAAAGCAACAGGGATAAGCATTTAACCAAATGAGTTTTCTGAAGTCCTTTGCATTGAAGGTTAAGCTAATTCTCTTCCCCACCCCCATCTCCTCCCTCTGCTGATATTTCCATAATTCAATGTGTTCCTCCTGGGAGGGAAATGGTCTGTGAGCTGAGGCAGTGCCCTTTGTGCTCCAGTGAGAGCCCTCCTCCCTGTGATCTTAGGGAGTGTAGCCTGGAGATGGAACAGGGAAAAGGGGCCCCTTCCATGTGCCTCCAGGGAAGCAGCCCTGCACTTCAGATGACACTGAGCTGGATTGCTCCAAGCACAGCCGGTGGTGTGAGCACCACCATGGGCTCAAACACACATGTCCACACAGACAGGGCTTTGGACAAGGGTGAAAGACCCTCCATCGACCCTAATCATGGTGCCTAGGCCTAGGCTTCCCACTGCTTTCTGGGGAAAGGGTGAGGAAGAAGAATACAGCACAGGGAAGGAGAGAAGAGAGGGTGGAGGGAAGACAGGGAAAGGGAGTGTGAAGTGGCCTATTTATTCGTAACTGGGAAGGACTAAAGCTCCCCAAGCCGGAAGTGCTCTCTGCTTTCATGGCCTGCTCAAGTTGCCCAGTCCCGTCTCTGAGAGATGAAGACCACTGGGAGGGGAAAGTCATGTGACTGAGATTGAAAACACAGGGTGAGCTCTGACACCAGCTATGTGAACCCAGGAAAGGCACTTGATTTCTCTAAGCCTTATCTTCTCTCTGTAAGGAGGTGATAATTCATGCCTCTTAAGAGGTGTGAGGCTTATTCCATTGTGTAGATGTACCATAGTTTTCTAATCCACTCATTTGCTGATGGGCATCGCACAACCAATGGACACAAGACACTGGGGGTGGGGGTGGGATGAGGGCATGTGACAGGGGGTAGGGGAAGCTGGGGTAAGTTCTATGGGGGAAAAAAAGGGAGATATATGTACTACTATATGTAATACTTCAAACAATAAAATAAAATTAAAAAAAAAAAAGAGGTGTGAGGCTTAAATGAGATCTTGCAGAGGACTGTGCATTCATGGACTCCTGATAAATGTTTGTTTACTTTTCCTTGGGGGAAACCTTTTTACCCATCCCCTTCCCACCTATATACACAGTAAGGGTTCTCTCTTCAACGTATTTTCAACAGTAAGCTTTACACGGTGAGCTATCGAACTATGAGGGGGAAAACAGGAAGTTCATTACATGCCCAGCAGATAAACACAAACATGAACACTATCAAGCCAGGAGGGCTTCAAGCAGTGAAACAATCCCGGCAACTTTCAACTCTGTGTTCTTATTCAAGGCAGATGTGTAAGAAGTCCAGATCCGTGGGGAAGAGATGTGGTCAAGAGGGACCTGAATCCCTTCCCTCTCCCTGTATCCCACAATGAATTGTTCAGAACAGATCAAGAAAAGTACTTGGGGGAGATGCAAGTTCTAAAATGAATAAAATAAAAAAATTTAAAAAATTTCCGAATTAAAGAATCATCTACAATAATTACAGATACGTTCTTACACTAAAAAAGAAAAGAAAAAAAAAGTAAAGAGTCGCAACACTGGCTGGGAAACTAAAAAGGAGGGAAGATTTGTTTTCTTTCTCCAAACCTCTGCCATTCAGGCAGCTTTGCGTCTTGCTGGCTCCAAACCAGATGGCCTGGGTGGCCTGCTTTTGCTGTTGCCTAGAGCTTCTTCCCTGCACATCCCAAGAAAGCGCCTCCTCCTCCCCACTCCACTTGCCCTGTAGTACCCACTGGGTTTTATATATCAAGAATAGGGACTCTGTTTAACCCTGTAGATCCCTGAGATTAGCAGACACATAATATATGCTGATTTATGATGCAATCAAACTCACCTATGCTATGTCTCATTATGCTGGGCTTTGTTTCATGCATAACTGCATTTATAACAAGTTAATGTCAACCAGAGAATAGACTTCATTAATTATTCTTCCCAGGCAATATATTTACATTTAAAGTGAGCTTTCAATCTTCTACTTGAAAAGACTGGGTCATTCGGGTCTTTTAGCAGTCTGGTAGGGATGACACCCTTGGGTTGTCCTAAATCATCCCAATGGGTAGCCGCCTACTCCAAGCCTAGGCTGGAAAACTCTGGCTGCTTCCCTGAGTCATTAAGTAGTATGTTTAGGGTTGTGTTTCTCTGACTAGAGTCCCCTGACCCCTGGAGTCTGAAAGGTCTTGTGAGAATGAAAAAGAAAATCTGTGTTGGTATTTAATGAAATTAGTGTATGGGATGTTCTGAATAGTCACCATTTTATAAGGGAACACCCATTCAGCTTCAATGCATTTTTGCATTTCCAAAATGTTTGCATTTCCAGGGTTGTAGTACTTGGCTTATAGCTCACTGATGAGAAAAAGCAGAGACAGACATCAACATGTCTGTAATGTACTCTCCTCCAATGACATAACAGTGCCTGGTGGATGGGATAACAGTGGCAGGAGGGAGGTGGGTCACACAGCACAGGGTAACCGAGGCATGCCAATCACAAAAGAACCCATGCCTTGAGGCCAGACACATTCCTGTTGACTAGCTAATTATGTCTTCTAAACATAATTAATATGTTGATCAGTTGAAATTTCTTGATAAAATACTTTTGTTTGAATTTGACTTGCTTTGCTATTTTTAAAATACAGATTGACAAGCATAAGGTGTTTACTTACAGATATTTAAAATAAAATATTAACTGCTTGTACATATTTATGTAATGTAATGAATAAAAGTAGTTTGCCTATGCTCATAAATGATGAGGATTCTTTTCTTTTAAAGGGTTTCTGCATATACCCAAGTTTGAGAAACACTAGTTTAGGGAAAGTATATTTGGAATTCTCTTAAAAGGGTTGATGTAGTCAAAATAGGTACAAATGACCTTGACTTATAATTAGGAGCAGAGCTTAGAAATTGCTTCAATTTCTGACTGCCCTCAGCAACACCAGGGGAAAAAACAGGATCAGGCCCCTCAGAACCTGGGAGGCCCAGCCATGGCTGTAGCATACACCAGGGCCCTTCGGGGGGACTGTTTTCCTGCCTTGTGCTGTAGTTCACCATATGGAAAGAAGGGATAATAATACCCAAACCGACTCCTTAAACCAAAAATGAAAACAAACTTAACTGTATGGGAACAAAGAGGCAATAGATGCAAAAGCATTTTCATCTTTTGAAAAACAAGAAGGTACTATTTAAAAGAGGAACTCTTGAAAATATCTCAACAACATGTGTCTAATTCATACTGACATGTGTACCAGTAATTGAACCTATGTTTAATTTTTGCTGCAAATTATCTGCTTCCTTTAAGAAGCTGGGCTGGTAAAATGCTGGCTTGTGTGGTTCAAAAATAGAGCTGTGGGAGGATTAGGGGTACCTTGGGAAAGACACAATGAGGCTGGGCCCTTAGCAAAAGAAGAATGAGTGGAACAAAGGAAGAGGAAGGGAGAACTCGGTGCCAAGTCTAATAAAAGACAAGGAACTAGTAGAAAGTAATTGCAAGGAAATGGGGGTAATGGAGATTTTTTTACTCCTAGACCTCACTAATAACACAGAACAAGTTTAACACAAACAGGACCAGACCAATGAAGACCCAGAGCAACCCAAAGACAGGTAAATAGCATACATATAAATACTCAATTTTATCCCACTTTAGGTACAGTGTGTATGCGACTCCCCTCTTCCCTGCCCCCTTCCCCTATCCCCTTCTTTCCTTAGCTGTGCTAAATTTAAATATTGGGTTAATTACAATTAAACTTAATCAATCCCTGTTTCATTATACAGAATAATTATATTTCAATTATAAAAACGCTGATGATGATATGACATGACAAATCTCAGATCCCTTATTTTAACTGCCCGTGTTAACAAGTAACCACACGTGTCTTCAAATTTTATCCAGGTGTTTGCATACTTTAGGAGTTCCTTCTTTTTTAAGGCTGACTAATATTCCATTGTATGTATACCTAGTATACCATGTTTTCTTTATCCGTTCATCAAATGATGGACATTTAGATTGTCTCCATGTCTTGACTATTTAGTGAAAGTGCTTTTATGAACATTGAGGTGCTAATACCTCCTTGAGTTCCTGACTTCGATTCTTTTGGATAAATAACCAGAAGTGGGATTGTTGGCTCCACTTATATGACATAATAGTACCAGTATATAAGATAGTCAAACTCATAGAATCAAAGAGTAGAATGGTGGTTGCCAGGAGCTAGGGGGTGGGGGAAATGGGAAACTCTCAATAATGAGCAGAAAGTTTCAATTATGCAAGGTGAGTCAGTTCTAGGGCTCTGCTGTACAACATGGTGAATATAGATAACAACACTATACTATGCACTTAAAATTTTGTTAAGAGGGTAGATTTCATGTTGTGTTTTTACCACAGTAAAGCAATACATTTTTTTAAATGAAGCATTTCTCATTTGGGGGGGGGGGGGGATGTGGAATCAATACAGCTTTTTCTAGGTGCCCTCTGGTTCTCCTATTTAAAAAGTCCTATATATCTCCCTTCTTTTTAATCTGGTATTTCTATTCTGGCCTCAAAATAGAATTCTCAGCCCTTTACCCTTATCTACCTTTATTATCCCCAGTCCCCTGAATGCGGACATGAGACAGAGTTCCTTCAATTGCCTGTCAACATGCTACCAACTTGTGAATGCATTTTTATATGGAAAGATGGTAATAAGGCCATTTCATAATAGTGCTCATTAAAGAGTTTAGAATAGAAGCTATCAAAACACTCCAAGAAGTTCAGAAGTCCTTTTTGCTCATATATGCTGCAACAGGAAAAAATAAAGACTACAATGAGGTGACCAGAAAGAGGGATGTGCCACCAAAGAAAGTGTCATGGGATAATGGAAGAACCATGTTGAATTGGATGGTAAGAAACCTGAGTCCCCGTCCTGGCTCTACCACAGGTCCATACGGCAACTCTGGGCTTATCATGTAACCTCTCTGAATTTGTTTCCTCGTGTAAGAAACGAGAAGTGGGACCAGATGCTTGGTTTTCCAGCTTAGCTGACCAGCATTCTGGGGTTTCTCCGGATGTTCTTCAGGAGCCACCAGGGACGCTGGAGAGCCCCGAGGCCAGAGGGCTGGATCCTGGGCTCCCACCTGACATAACCAAAACAACGCCATCTTTGTTTCATATAATGGGATTTCATGTGAGATTTTGATTGAATAAAGGGTCCTAGTGCTTAAAAACAAAAAAGGAGAGAGAGAAAAGTTTGAAAACCACAAACAAAGCTGATGTCTGCGGTTCCTTGTAGATTTAAGTTCTGGTTTTGAAATTAATCTATGTCTCAAATGTATGTGAGTAAGCAGTGAAAATGGAGTTTGCCCTGGAGAGAGTTTCCAAGGCACTGAACATCAATCATGAAGATTCTCTGTTGCTCACATGTGGCAAGTTGATTTTTCTTTCTCTTTCTCTCTCTCTCTTTTTTTTTCTTCCCTCAGGTCAATTTACCATCTGCCTCATCTTCATCAAAACATTAATTTCAGCTTAATCCCCTTTCTTCCTCTCTGGTGGTAAAAGGACCTGGCTTACTTTGAAATAAAACAAATAGAGTGCAGCTACACTTCCATGTGCAGGGTGGTTTCCATCTGATTACTATGGAGTTCCAGGATACTAAAATGAATATAGTAATTTAGCTCTTCTCTAAGCCTCCGAGTCTAACAAACTATTCAAATAAAATGTACTGAAATTCATTAAATGTACTGAGTGGTTACCATATGCAAGGGACAGGGTACGGTGTGTCTGGTGAGAGAAATGCGGTAAGACTTGGCCTTCAATGAGATCTATTCTCTCTGGTAAGAGGAAAAGTCAAGTATGTGTGAGTTCACAGGACCGAGAGGCCTCATCAGGCTGAAGGGAGGTCAGAAAGAGCTTCAAGAGTCTTGAAGGGTGGGCAGGATTTTGGTCAGCTTTAGTATGCTACACTAAGAATGCTAAACTAAGAAGTCTGGATTTAATTCATCAAGCAACAGGGCAGTTGGGGAACATGTTCGCTTTACAACGATTAAGCTTGTTTTGGAATACAGAGTCAATAGAAGGTAGAAACTAAAAATTTGGATGGCAAGTGCTGGCTACTTAGATGGCCCAGAAGAGAAAGGCAATGAAATGGGATGATATCAGAGGAAACATCAAAAAGTGACTGATGGAGCAGTACCTACAGCAGATTTCCAAGAACTGAGAGCATGGCCACAAGAATGGCAGAGCAGGTATGAAGCTTGACTTGACACAAGACAAGGAAGAAGACAATGGTAGCTTGGGCTAAGGTGGCTGGAGAGAAGAAAAAGAGCAGATATATTTGAAAACTACTCAGGAGTAAAACCAACAGGGATTTGGGGGAGTGGATATGGAGGTGATGTTGACTGAGATCCGGAAAATCAATGGAGATGGGTCACGGGTTCATTGAGACCGTGAGTTGCATTTTAGATATTTTGATACTGAGAGGCGTCCAGAGCAGCCAGGGTGATGATAATAAGAGCACCCTCTATTTGAGATAGTTTTGAGGATGTGAGGTTCTTAGAAGAAAGTTAGATTGCAATGAATACAAAGAAATATAAGGATAAATGGGTGAAAAGTTATAGGACATATGGGAAATTTTCACAAAACAATGGGACCTGCAAATGTGTCTTGAGAGGTTGCACAATTTAAATTAGTTTTATCATGTTGTACTGACAGAAAAAGAAATGAGTATTTAATATAAGGAAATAAGGACTATGAAGACATCTTTTTTCTAGATTTTGTTTCTAGATTTTGTCAGTGTTTAATGAGTGACTGAGTTATCTATCTTCTAAGATCTTTGACCAGTGGAATGCTCTCTCCATCATATGTTTGAATGTTTAGAGCTCTGTTAATGTTCTATTTAGTTCAAGTGGTTATATGTTGGCTCCTTGGCGCCATTGTCAATAATAAAATTCAACAACACAAACCCCTAAATATGGCTTTGTTTTTCTCTTTTTAAACATATCTGATTCGAAGCCCAAACCAAGATCCAAGTTTTTTCTTCTCATGTGGGAGACAAGTGTAAATGACTGACCACCATTAAAGTTACTTTACCCACTAGGCACGCTGCCCTTTTGCTAACCTATGTCTACTCAGCCTCCCAAACCCTTGCTCTTCATAGTTAACTTCTGTTTCCTTCCTTGATGCAAATCTCTGCTCTTTCACCAATGTCCTGCTATTCTTTCTCACTCCTTCCACAGGAGGAGCCCGGGAATCTGTATTTTTAACAAGTGTCCTGAGTGATTTTTGAGATTAGGTCCATTTGAGAACATCTGTGGAGAGCCTGGAGGCAGGAGGAAAACAGGCTGGGCCATGTGCCTACCTTCCACCTGCTTCGGCCAGACTAGGTCTGTGCTTTACTCTTTTCTATGAGGCCTCTACAGAAGCTTTCATCTGAAGCAAAGGCCCTATATAACTTGAAAAACATGGTCATGGACTTCTGACTTTCCTAATTCCCACTTCAACAAGGTATTCACAACTAGTCTAGAATCCCTCGGCTACTTGATGATCCAGAATTGAACATTACTGGGGGCTGCATGTGTGTGACAAGCTCTATTTTGTGTGTTACATATACAGCATTGAAGAAAAACAAAATCCTTGCCTTTGTTCTACCTTCTAGTGGCGGATATAAATAATAAAAAGATAAGTGAAATTTTTAGAAATTAGAAAATGATGAGTGTCATGGAGAAAAACCAAACATGGAATGGAGAATGGGACAGGGTGTGTGTATGTGTGTGTGTGTGAATGGGACAGGGTGTGTGTGTGTGTGTGAGTGAATGGGACAGGGTGTGTGTGTGTGTGTGTGTGTGTGTGTGTGTGTGTGTGAATGGGACAGTGTGTGTGTGTGTGTGTGTGTGTGTGTGTGTGTGTGAATGGGACAGTGTGTGTGTGTGTGTGTGTGTGTGTGAATGGGACAGGGTGTGTGTGTGTGTGTGTGTGTGTGTGTGTGTGTGTGTGTGTGTCTTTGTGTACAATTTCCAACAGGGAAAAAGGAAAGCCTTGTGAGATGACTAGTGCGTGAAGACCTAAAGAAGACGAATGACTAATGTACGTATCTGGAAGAAAAGTATTCCCAGACAGAGGAAATCACAGTCACATTTAATTAGCATGAGTAGAATGAATGGGTAAAACTGCAGAAACTCCTTTATCAGGAAACTGTGGGCTCTTGGAACATCCCTTCCCTCCCTGTGGTTGTAGTGAATGCCCTTCTCTTTAACTGGAATCCCCCCATAGCCCAGTGGCATTCACACCCTCAGGAACACCCATTATCCTCCCTACAGCTGGATAAACAGTCACAGCAGGCATGTGACTTGCCTGAAGTCACAGGGCTAACGAGGGGTGGGCTAGAAATAGGGTTTGGGGCTTCTAAAGTCCAACCTCGAGTTCCTTCAGTTGAAAAGATTTTTAATACATAAACCAGAAATGGAATTGTTTACAAATCTTTATTTAAAATTACATTTCTAATAAAAATGTTTTCTGAGTGACTACATACTCACATAATATTAACATGGGCAATGTCCTTAATAATAAACTATCGTTCTTTGAGAACTGCTTTTGAGTTCCCACACCGCCACACGACCCAATAAGAGGGAAAGATGAAGAAATGAAGGGAGAGAAATAATGAATAAAAGGTAACATGATGGGATCCAATCAACACACATGACCCCTAATCTTCTGACACCCTAGTTCTTTCTGATACATTGTAATACTTTCAATTTCCCACAATTCTGAAATGGAGCAACATACATACCTAAAAATTAAATTTTACTTTTCTTTTTTTTAAATGTTTTTATTGATCTTAGAGAGAGAGAGAAAGGGAGAAGGAGAGAAACATCAATATGAGAGAGAAACATTGATCGGCTGTTGTCTCCTGCATGTCCCCTACAGGGAATCAAGCCCCCAACCTGGGCATGTGCCCTTACCGGGAATCGACCCAGTGACCTTTTGGTTCATGGGACAACATTCAACTAACTGAGCCATTCTGGCCGGGCAAATTTTACTTTTCATATCCACTATGGCATTCTTTCAATAATAAATAAAGGAAGCACCTATCATTGTCATTAATAAATGGAATCCCAACCAGCCACACTGATAGCCTGATGTTTACTGCTTTAATATGATAGCCCCTCAAACTTCAGACCCAAATTCCACCTCGTCATTCCATCCAGTCTCCACTCAGACACACTGCTTTCCCTTCTCTTATTTGGTAATGTGATCTCCATTTCCTCTATCACTTAATCTTCCCTGAGAAGCACTGCTGTTTCTGACATCTGTTCCCTTCCCGTCTGCCTGTGCGAACTCTGAGATAAAGACAAAGTTTGCAAGAAATACAAAACTCATCTGTCAACTTACTTTCCTGCCACCTGTCAGAGACCTCACTGCCACTCCCAGGAGCACTCTTAACTCTACATGGAGTTCAAACATTTTTTGTTGAGCTCTGCAGAGTTCTCCTCATCCTCCCCCTTTTAAGTCTTTGCATATTGTATTTATTCACAATGCATCTGATCACTCCCCATTGTACACATTGTGCATACAGCTCCCATGCCATCATTTCTGTGGTATCAAAAGCCTGGTATTTTAAGAAACTTCTATTTTGTCCTAAAACTGAAAGGCTCAACTTTAGGGTTTAACCTATAATCTGGGTGTTCGAAAAAATACCACAGCTGCTACAGCTGCCAAGATGAGTATGGAAGAAACAACTCTTTCTCACCAATGACCTCATCATATTTGTTCACACCCTTAAAATACTTAGGCTGGATTAGTGCAATGAATTCTGGGTTGAGTGTTAGCCTTAAAGACCACCTGTGAGATTCAGTTAGCTCGCCTACTTTAGGATCCTGGTCAGATGAGCCATGTTTCACTTACTCCATGCATTTAATTTGCAATCTAGAAAAAGTTAACTAAATACTGAATTTCTTAAAAAATTGTCCTGCTCAAATATATTTTCTCAGGGTCTTCTATTTTGAGAGTAAAATTAAGACACAGTTTCCCTATATAAAATTCACCTTCCTCTCCTCCACTCTCACCCCCCAAAAAAACAACCAACCAATCTGAGCAGCTTCCTTTTTGGCAGGGAAGACAGGTTCAAGTTAAGGGGCTGCAGAGGTTGGCTCTCCCTGACTTTAGGGAGGGCATGAAAAAGTGCTCTCCATTATCAGCTTTTCTGAGTCTTCGCCCTCCCATTTCCATCCTCCTCTTATCTCTCTTGGATTGAGGTCTTTGGGTTCCAACAAGGGCCAGCAGTACTGGACAGACTTCCCTGGCTGACCTCCCTCATCTTCCCCCACAGGTCACCAGGCCCATCACCCCCCCACACACACACAGATGCACCGTCACTTACATCTATTTCACTCTCTCTTCCTTCTAGAATACAGTAATCAACTCTCTCCCCTATTTGTATAGCTATATTATCATTTATGCTTTGCTGTTTGTAGTCGATTTTCCATATTAGAATTCGTGAAGGTTTTAATTTTTGCTTCCAGAAATAGTGCCTTAGCACACTGTAAAAGCTCAAGGCAAGTATGTTGAAATAGACAATTTAATTTTTTAAACCTAAAGTAATATATGCATGTAATAACAGTTCAAAGAATGTTGAAGAGACGTGATGAGAAGCAAACCTCCCATCCCATCGCTCTCCACCCCAAGAGGAAATTTCTTCGAATTTCTACCTAGATCTTCTGGTCCATGACTAACCTATCTAATAAAGGAGTAATATGAAAATTGACCATACCTCCGCTACACCCACAAGCTACACCCACCAGCCAATCAGGAGTGAGTATGAAAATTAACCCAACCAAGATGGCTGCGGCCACAGAGAGAGCAGGAGGCTTGGGTTTCCCCGGCAATGGAGGAAGCCAAGCTTCCTGCACACCCTGGCTGGCCCAGGCCTCTGCTCAAGGTGACAAAGTTTCAATTATAGAAGATAAATAAATACCAACAAAAATGGCTGCGGCCACAGAGCGAAACAGGAGGATTGGGTTTCCCCGGCAATGGAGGAAGCCAAGTTTCCTGCACACCCTGGCCAGCCCAGGCCTCCGCTCAAGGCTACAAAGTTTCAATTATAGAAGATAAATAAATCCCAGATACCAGGGCCTCCGCTTGGGTTGCCAGGGGGCGTGGCCAGCTTGCAAACCACCACAGGCCCCTCGCCCAGGCCACCCCACACCCCAAGGGAACCCCCACCCTGACCCAGGACACCCTTCAGGGCAAACCAGCTGGCCCCCACCCGTGCACCAGGCCTCTATTCTATCTAATAAAAGAGTAATATGCAAATTGACCATCACTCCAACACACAAGATGGCTGCCCCCATGTAGTCAAAGATAGCTGCCCCCATGTGGACACAAGATGACCACCACAAGATGGCCAGCAGGGGAGGGCAGTTGGGAGGGACCAGGACTGCAGGGGAGGGCAGTTGGGGGTGATCAGGCCAGCAGGGGAGGGCAGTTAGGGGTGACCAGGCCAGCAGAGGAGGGAAGTTGGGGGCGACGGGGCCTGCAAGGGAGAGCAGTTGGGGGGGACTAGGCCTGCAGGGAAGGGCAGTTAGGGGTGACCAGGCCTGCAGGGGAAGGCAGTTAGGGGTGACCAGGCCTGCAGGGGAGGGCAGTTAGGGGCAATCAGGCTGGCAGGGGAGCAGTTAGGCATCAATCAGGCTGGCAGGGGAGTGGTTATGGGTGATCAGGCTGGCAGGCAGAAGTGGTTAGGGGCAATCAGGCAGGCAGGCAGGCAGGCGAGCAGTTGGGAGCCAGCAGTCCTGGATTGTGAGAGGAATGTCCGACTGCCTGTTTAGGGCCTAAACGGGCAATCGGACATCCCTCGAGGGGTCCCAGATTGGAGAAGGTACAGGCTGGGCTGAGGGACACCACCACCCCACCCCCGTGCATGAATTTTGTGCACTGGGCCTCTAGTATACAATATGCATGCATTTAGCTTCTTGATTTAACCACTTCCGACAATAACTACTTACTCCCAAGTTAAAGAGGAGTTTTTA
Organism: Eptesicus fuscus; assembly: GCF_027574615.1. Classification (NCBI taxonomy): domain Eukaryota; kingdom Metazoa; phylum Chordata; class Mammalia; order Chiroptera; family Vespertilionidae; genus Eptesicus; species Eptesicus fuscus. The sequence continues at coordinate 18,428,072 of NC_072494.1, read as the reverse complement.
ACTCAATCACCATTCCCTTAAAATTCTCCTCCCAATGGTTAATAGTTATGGCAAGTCCACAATTCCTTATCTGAACTGCTTGGAACCACATATGTGTCAGAATTCAGATTTTTTTCAAGGATTTTTAAAGGTAATATTGCATATATATCATATGTTGTAAACCTCACACATAAGTGTTTCCATTCATATGAAGTGGGATTATAAATAGAAGGATTATAAATAACTCATTAATGCAAAGAAATAATTTTTCAGGAATAGATGATCAATGCCCCTTGGTTAATATGCCATGTAAACACTGCTGTGGTAGAACATGTCTGAGAGAAAGCCACTGATAAAGGCATCAAAATACTTCAAATTTTATTTCAGTTGTCTCTGAACATTTTTAGGAAGAAACTGCATAAGATATACATGGATCTTCCAAGGGAAGTATGCCTCTGAATGGAGAAGGCATTCTGAAATATGATTTCACGATACACTAAGAGACTACATTTGGAAGGGTCTAGAATTCTGTATCTTATTTTATCACTAAGTGGCTATATTTCTGATTTTATTAAATTTTTCCTATGACTCACTGATTTCCTTGTCACAGCATTTGAAAAGTACATTTACATCAGTAGTTCTGTACAGTTGCTGACCAGTCCCTTCCTTTTTCCTACGGTATTGCATAAATTAGCCATTGAATTTATTAGGTATTTTAGAGCAAATGGCTCAAGGTTTTATAACTCCTCAGGATTTCTAATAGCCAGCACTGCTCAGAATTAGAATCAAGTCACGGGCACCACAAGTCCCATAGTTCTCCTATGGCTACGTTCCTGATGGAGCCATCACCCTGGCTCTATATCACAGAGGTCATGGGGACTGACACTAAGGGAACAGGACCAAATCCGAAGCTCAACTGGTGGATAACAAACTACTTGAATGGGGAAATTTACCATTTTACCCTCCTTAAAATGCTGTATTACTTTAGCTACTATTCTATCCCATTTGCTTTTATTCAATTCATTCTTGAATCTTCCAAATGCTCTGGTAAACTTCAGCGTCCCTGATTTTCAACTTCTGGGTTGCTTGTTAATCTAAAACACACACACTTCATAAAGACTGGAGCTTGAAAACCTCCTGAGTCTTTGTGGTCCCCTTTGGTTCACGTACATTCAGAAATCATTATGTTGCCCAGTGAGTGTGCTTTATTTTCTGCACAGAGCGATGTGTGTATATGGACACAGGGCCATATGTACTGGTATACACTATTTACAACCAAGAATTTAAGTTTGCTCCTCACAGAGTAGTTACCAATGCCAACATTCCCAGAGAACATTGCTAATTCACATCTTCTAAAAGCCAAGAGGATTCAAGTTGCTATTCCACACTGCCCAGTCAGCTTGAAAATAATTATTACTACAACAGTCTCCCCAGGTTAGCCCGTTAGCTGGCACAGAGGATCAGTTTTCAACGTGTTCACGAGATGCTTGTTGAGTAGCTATATTGGAAATTTAAAAATATTTGCATACTGCTTATGAAATTGCTATCGATTCCTCAACAGTATTTAATTCCTCTCAACATAGGTGAATCTTTATTAACTAGGGATCAATTACTCAGGCACCTTATCTAGGCCACAGAACTCCTTTTTTGCCTATTTGTGTACTTGGTCCTTTGTCTGATCAATATGCCCTCCACTGGAAGCTGGAAACAAAAAGGAAGAAAAGACTAACTTCAAATGTACTGGTTTCGGGAATTCTCTCATTTTCTCTTTCTTAGTACTGAAAAGAAGGGCTGATTTTTAGTAATTGCTAGATACTGACTTACTCAGCGACCTCTATAACTACACTGTTATGCATTTACTTTTCAATGTATATCCCAGCTTGTTTCTGGTCATTTTTCATACCTGCAGGTTATTAACCAATAGCACATAATAATCAAGGTATTCTAAGATCCTGAAATGCTTCTGACTCATCACATATTTTTGTCCAGAATTACTTTAGTAATAAAGTACATTTACCATATTGCATATTGTGTATATGCATATATATTATATGTATAGAAACATTTTTTGTTAATGACGATAGTTAAATAACTACAACAAAATTTTACCCAGCCAAACCAACTTCTAACTTTTCTTTTTCTCCACAGGAATTATAATGGGCCATGACAAATTAGCTATAAATTAGAGTAATTCCAATAGTGAGAAGATACAGTAAGATATAATAGATTTTGTTTTAAATTATTCTTTTAGAAGTTACACAGTAAAGAAAAAAACCCAGCATCAGAAAACTTTCTACCTCAAGGAGTATATTAAATTTGCTTTGTTAAGTCTTAAAAATATGCTTGTAATATAATTTCTAGAGGTATTTAATTTCTTTGATGACAACATCCTTTCCTTACCAACGAATTTTCAACTGTTCTGTAAAATTATTTTTAACTGTTAAGTGTCTAAAATGCACAGCTCACAGAATTTTCACAAACTGACTGTTCCCACATAACCAGCACCAGATCAAAAAACAACATTATCAGCACCCCAAATGCCACCTTCCTTGGATCCCCTTGTAGCAATGCTTTCTAATTCACCCTGTCGAAGTGTTCTCTACAAAAGATAATTTCTGAAGCAGGTTTAGAGTGAAGTAAGATTGGCCCATTATTTCTAGCTCCGTTGTCCTGAAGCACAGCTGTTTTGAGTGCAGGTGGCTCCCTGGAAAAGTGGGTATGGCCCTGGCTGGATGCTGGTGGAGCTACTGCTGCTGTCCTGTCACTTGCGGGAGGAAGTGGGGTGAAGGGGGCGTGTGAAGAGAGAAGAAAGGACACCGACCCGCATGGGCGCAAACCCACTTCTTGAGATACCCAGGCCTTCTTCCTCCACGTAGTCAGTCACCTGGGACAACTTAATTAACTTCTCTAGGCCTTAGTTTCCTTTACCTATGAAAAAGGATGTTTGACGTGATGACCTCCAAGGCTTGTTCCAAAGCTAAAAGGCGATGATTTCACAGGGAAGGACGAAGCTTAGGGACACAGGAGGGGGGTAAAACATCAGAGGGAGCAAAGACAGCACCCTCGCATCCTTCTGATCTGAGTAGGGTGCCTCCCACCTTTTCTCTTCCCTGCTCTGGAATCTTGTGTTCAGCCTGGAATATAATTATTTGACCATCCTTTCTTATGTATGAAAATGCATTTGTGATGTTCATAATCTTTAAGACCTTCTGTTAAATGGATATTTTTTGCTTCCTTTTGGTTTCTCCTGACAACATAATGTAAAAGGTCTGGGCTTCTTAAATGGCACCACACACCCCCTCCTGTGGTAACGAGTGTCCATAAGAGCCAGAATTTCACCACAAACATACATGAAATGTGAAATACTCAGATCAGGTGATGCCTGTCAATTAGTAGATGATTTTTGAGGTAGACCTTGTTCAGAGATAAGGAGTAGGTTCATTTTTCTGCCGAGCTATTTTAGATCACATGATACATCTTCAGGGACTGCACAACAGTAATAGACATGCATCAGCGTCTATGTAAGCACATCCAAACTCAAGACAATTGGCTCACGTGAAGCACAGTCGGGAAGAAATCTCCCAACAGCAGTAACTAACCTCAGTTTGCTGTCAGAGCAACCTTCCCCCTTCTAGCAAGAATATGGAAACTGCCACGGAAACAAGCCTTAGAAATCAAATCTCATCACTGACATCCTTCTGTTCTTTCTTTACTATGATCCCAGACTTTTTGTTTTTTGTTTTTCTGATTAAACACTTTTTCTGTGTGACATCAGAATGAATGGAGCAACAGCTCTGTTGCAATTATTTGCACTAGGTGAATAAAAAAACAAATGATTGCCCATTAGCTACAAGTTCACTCCTCTGCTGTATTGCAGCGAACAGAAAGCATTAAAGAACTTGAATCATTTGATCTCAGTTATGTAAAAACACCTCAACCAGCTCCCCACTCCTTCTCCAGCCTCAGAAATACCATCTTCACAAGGTGGACAGACTCCCACTCACAAACTCCAGGTTCTGTTTTCTTTTCAATTCCCACCTGTTTCTTGAAAAGCCGCTGCTCCACACTTATGCTCTGACTTTATTTCAGTATCTGCAGCAGGAGAACTGGACAGAAACTCACATGTTAGCAACCAATATACAATTTTCTACCTGTAGTCTTCAAAGGCCCAGTTTTTTCTTTTTCCATTCACCTAACCCCGTGGTTGGCAAACTGCGGCTCGCGAGCCACATGCGGCTCTTTGGCCCCTTGACTGTGGCTCTTCCACAAAATACCACGGCCTGGACAAGTCTATTTTGAAGAAGTGGCGTTAGAAGTTTAAGTTTAAAAAATTTGGCTCTCAAAAGAAATTTCAATCGTTGTACTATTGATATTTGGCTCTGTTGACTAATGAGTTTGCCGACCACTGACCTAACCCATTAATTAAAAAATCAAAAAACCTGTTTAAACTAGACATCATAAATCAAATTCAGAGCGGCAACTTTCTCTGGTCATATTCAGTCCACATGAGATGTTTAAGGATGTCATAAAATGTAAAAAAGCATATTCTAGCTGCTTGCTATTTTGAATAGGGGTGTGGGGGGGAATCCTTTCAGACAGTAATCAATTTCATTGTGGTGGAGAATTCTGCAAAATGCATTAAGGAGTTCACGCCTGTGGCCCTGGTCACTGCGCAGATTTCGGAATGTCTCCCAGACTCTTAAGACTTTTTCCAGACGTCGGGGGGGGGGGGGGGCGGGCGACTTAAGTACGACAGAGATTCTGCTCTGGGCCTTAAAAAAAATTGTAGAAGGAAAACTTATGAAGGTTCGGTTTCAGCTGGATTTTGTTTCTTAGACAGCCGAGTTGCCTAGGTTATGGAAAATACTGGTAATCATGGAGTGACAATTATCAGAAAAGTTTTCCCCCATCATTTTTTGTCTGAGGCTTTAATTCGTTAATTGTATTGGTTAAGCAATTATGCTACTTTGCCCCATAAGTGTCTTCATAAGCAGAGACGAGTCTATCTAGCCCACATACTGAAATCAGCCAAAGGTATCATGATATTTTTTAATTTTTGGAAACAGACAATAAGATGCATCTCTGTTTATTCAACTGCCCCTTCCCTGAAATAGCGATTTCAAATTTGCTCAGGAGTTATGACTTAAGGGAGGGTGGGCAAAATCACTGGGTTTTTTAAGTGCTTTTCTTAAACCATGTTTTCTCTATCATGTTTAGCTTTAAACTCTTCCCTATGTAGGGCTTTTGCTGTGGCTAGAAATGAAATCCGAGGATAGAAACTGACAGGGTTTACATCTTAAAGGACATACGGATGTCTGGTAAAGCCTTGGATTTTCCAGACATATGTTCCCCCCTTTCTTCTCTCTCTCTCAAAGGCATAACTTTTCCTTTGGAAATAATTTTTGCCTCCTGCAAATCTAATCCATTTTACCAAATGAAATAAATAAATGAAAGAAGAAAAAGTTATCCTGGTCTTTTTGTTCCATGTTGTACCTTGGTTCCCTTTCGAGTTGTTCTGACTTGTTCAAACATAGCTCTATAATTTTTTTTAAAATATATTTTATTGATTTTTTTACAGAGAGGGAGAGGGAGAGAGAGTTAGAAACACTGATGAGAGAGAAACGTCAATCAGCTGCCTCCTGCACACCCCCCCCCCCCCACTGGGAATGTGCCTGCAACCAAGGCACATGCCCTTGACCGGAATCGAACCTAGGACCCTTGAGTCCGCAGGCCGATGCTCTATCCACTGAGCCAGACCAGTCAGGGCTGTAATTTCTTTATTATTCTTGTATCGGCTTAATATTCCCTTTTGCTTAAGTTCCAGCTCAGTTTCATTCCGTTCCCCAATCCACCCAGCTCCTGGTGTGAGAAACTGCGTACTTCCCGGACCCTACTCCTCATTCCCAGGCCTTCCTGTGGAGCTAAAAGCTAATGGTCCTTTAAGGGAGGCACATGGCGTCTCTTATCTTACTCATTCTCAGATTTCTTTTCTAGGCCTAAAGAGGCGAGGAAAGGCGTGCTTGCTCGCTCTGGGTTTCACTGGATGCTGTTTCCAAGAGAAGTGGTTTAGAAAAGCACTTATTTAGGAATCTGAAGAACTAGATTATGCTTTCAGTTTTGCCATTTACCAAGCAGGGTGACCTAGAGAAAACCTTTGAACGTTTCTGAGTCTCAACTTTCTGGTCAGCAACATGGAAATCGTACCTAACTTATCTACCTCACAGCTTTATTACAAGGGTCAAATGAGATAGTCTAGGTCAAAATACTTCTAAGTTAACATATCTAAAGAGATCAGCATGCTGTTTGATTCAAGGTAAACACTATGTTAGCTATAATAACAACAACAACAATAATAATAATACAATTGCAAAGCACCAAACAAATAAGTAATCATTAACTTGTGCGTTTTTGGTGGTTGTATGTATTTTATACTACCTCATGATTAGTAACATTTAAAACAAATTATTTTTATTTTATAAATCTATTTAGCTATTTAAACCCAGACTTCAGTAAATGCGTTACCTAGGTGAAAGGAAAAATAGCCTCAGATATATGAGGCTGAAAAGTCGCTGGGCTGTTTGAGATGCCCGCTGTCTGAGCTAGCAAGACTACCTTAGAGTAGCAGCTGGGGATGGGTACAGACCCAGGCAGGAGCACTGCGGACATGGGAGTGGGCTGCTGTCTGGCTTTTGGGGGACGTATCAGAGTCCCCTCCTCCTTCAGAGTAAATAGCAACAATCAGCCTGGTGTCTCGTATGCCAATCAGAGACCGAGTCCAGCCCTTCCAAGGCAGTTCTTGAGATCCACTGAGCAGAAAGGTCCAACCCACCAGAATCATTGCCAGCCCCATGCAAAGTTGAAAGGTCAAAAACGTTCACACTTGGCTGCAGTAACAAAATACCACAGACTGGGTGGCTTAAACAATAGAAATGTATTTTCTCACAGTTTTGGAGGCTAGACATCCAAGATCAAAGTGTCAGCAAGTTTAATTTCTCCTGAGGCTCCCTCCTTGACTTGCAGCCGACGGTCCTCCCACTGATCTTTCCTCTGTGCCCACCTGGTGTATCCTTGTGTGTCCAAACTTCCTCTTCTTAGATCAACAACGTTCATACTGGTTTAGGGTCCACCCTAATGGCCTCATTTTAATTTAGGCACTTCTGTAAAGGCCTTATCTCCAAATAAATCACATTCTGAGGTGCTGAGGGTTAGGGTTTAAATATATGAGTTTGGGGAGAGACACAATTTATCTCATAACAGGGTCTTTTCTCCTGTTATTCATCCCACCAGTTTCTTCCTTTCTACCAGGGTCCAAGTAGTTCCACGTATTTTCTTTTCTTTCCCTGTTGGACTGCTGGTGCGCATTGCTTCTGAAGACTTCCTCAGAAATAGTTGTTTATGTACAAGTGTGCAAGTGCTTTGAAATCTAGATAGTGATCTGAAAATGCTACGCTATTATGACTTCTCTGAGCCTAAGCCTGGCAGTATCAAGGACTAGACTGTTCCTTGAACTAAAATAAGACCATAAATTTGGTCCCCATGAATATTTGGAAGATCTACATATTCAGAGAACCGGTATTTCCCAAATGGCCAGTGAGTGATTTTGCAATGGGTAACAGATCCATTCAAAATGCAAGAGAGACAGAGCAATGGCTTTCTATGTCACAGGCTATGAAAGTCAACTGATAATGATTTCAGATCCACATTGTGAAGGACCTTTAAGAAATGACCACTTATTGAGTTCTGGTGTAGTATTAAGGAAGAATATCCCCACAATGATCTGAAAAAGTTATTAAAATACTCAGTCCTTTTCCAACTACATATCTTACAGAACCTGAATATTCTTCACATCCTTCAACTGAACAACATACTGCAATAGACTGAATGCAGAAGCAGATATGAGAATCCATCTGTTTTCTAGTAGGCCAACCATGAAAGAGATTTACAAAATTGCAAAACAACAATCATTCTTCTAATTTTATTTGTTTTGGGGAAAAGAGTTATTTTTCATACGGAAATATATTACTTAGGACAATATAGAGTGGGCTTATTATTATTTTAAATAAATCCATACATATTTTTAATTCTCCATTTTAATTTTGAGTATGTTACTCGTCAGTAGATAAAAATCTACAGACCACATCAACTATACCAGTGGTATTGGAAGTATTCGATACCACTTTAGAGTTTAAAGGGACACAGACCAAAAAGTTTGAGAGCTGCTACTTCATTTAAAGGAACTAGTTAGTTATAAAGGCCAAGTTCATGCAAGGGAAATGCAGTGAGTTCCTAGGTTTGGAAATAGGCTGATGTTCCTCTGAAGAGGTGGCTGGAGAGGATGGCGGGAAGGCAAACTGGGCAGATTATAAAAAAGAAACTATATATCCTAATCAAAAGTTTGAATTTCATTATCTCTAGTGATGGCTTTCAAACTTTTGTGACTATAACCCATGATCAGACATACATTTTACATTATAAGACAGTACCCAAACACATGCATGTTCATACAGGTAAATGCAGCGAGAAGAGGCTCACAGAACTAGACCTTTACCAAATGTGGTGTACGCTGATATTTTCTGTTATATTCTTAAAAGTTCAATTCAAGTCACAAATTGGAAGTCACTACTCATTAATATCTTGTAACCTGTAATTTGTAAAACACTGCTCTGTGCAATGAGGAGAATCAAGGGGCAATAGATGTTTTCCCCAGAGAAATGGCATGATCACACTTGTGTTTCAAGAGTCATATTGTGGCGTGGAAGGTGGAACATTCAGGAGACTGCAGTAATTATCCAGAGCGGTTATGGTTAAGAATCTAGCCTAGCCAGAGCACTGACAGGAGGGGCTGTTGGGATCTGAAGATAAACTGATGTAAGGCTTGTGGAATAAGATACATCCATGATGACTCGGAGGAAGCTTGTGATTTGGGAAAACTGTGCAGCTGCTGAGGCTATTAACTAAAACAGAACATGCAAGAGAGTGATAGGCTGGCTGGGTATGGAGGTGAAGGCAGAAATAAACAAATTGGGTTTTGAGTGGGCTGGATTTCAGATGGCTACAAGTCACTCAAGTAGCAATGCCCAAGAAGGGAACAGAAATTTGACTCTGTTGAAGTGGAAAGAAGTCAAGTCTAGAAATACAGAAATAAGTGACCCTAGGACTGCGTGCTGAAGAGCTCTGTGTTAGTCTTCAGTCTTGTATCAACACTATAACCTGTGCTCTTTTGAACACAAATGATATACTTTTTTTGTACCAGTTTATACAAAATAGCTATGATCCTAGGAGACACAGTATCACTAAAAGCAATAAACAAAAAGCATATACCGGTCTTAAGTTTCAAAATAAATTCACAAAGGCCAGTATATTGTGACGTTTCCTCAATGTGGCTCAATTATACCAGAGAGGCAGCACATTTGGTCCTTTCAAACGTGCTGCAGCACTGGGACATGCTACATATTGTTAAGAAAACCTTTTCATGACAATAAAACCTCAGCATGCAGAAGGCTATAAATACTTTATGAGCCACTGTAAGAGAGTGCTACACTCATTTTTTGGTAGAGATCTAAGGAAGAAAGACACAAATACCCACATTGTATGAGTGGATAAATGTTAAATTCATAAGCATTCAAAATTTAGGGCAAAGACCCCAATTCAATGTGTTTCCTTTTAAGTGCCTCCTGAAAAACTTATTTTTTTACTAAATATGTATTTATTTAATTTAAAAAATCTTTGGTACAAGCACTTCACTTAAAAAATACCAAAAGTCTTTATGATCGTTAAAAATGTGGCACTCGTTTCTATGCATCCAGCCTATAGTGATGGAACTCAAGAATCAAACTGGAGAAGCATCCTTGCAAATACCATATACCACCTAAGTGACCAAGTTAGCAATCAAACTTCCATCAGAATGTATCCATTACACCGCACAGCTTTAGATCTGAACAGAATTACATACATTTTATCCTATCATGTCATTAAATACTGGGACTAAACTTTTTTTAACCCACATAAATTTAAACGCACACACACACACAACACACCGTGTTTCAGAAGCAAACTTCATAGACTATAGAGAAGAAAAACAGATAAATAATGTGATAAATTCTATGAGAAATAACACAAGAGTCAACTCCACCAGGAAATCTGGTTGTTCACCATAATCATCACACGTCTCAAAAACAGATTCATATGGTGTTAAACACATGCAAAATGTCTCGGATCACATACTGTATAAACAACATGCTGCTGCTGGTAAAATGTTGTTCCTTAATAACCTGCCTGAGCTGTTCAACCACCAAAAATTGTCCCACAACCCAGACCTGTCAACACAGTGTTTATGCTTCAGTTTCTCTGACCAAAAGAGCCTGGATACATCAATGAAATGCAAGGCGGAGTCTGGGCAGATGTAGCACTTGAGGGATTGCAAGTCATCCAAACATGGGGTCTGGAGGAAGCCGCCTATGGCTCACCCTTCAGGGAACACGGGGTACCTCGGTTACACAACAGCAGTTAGCAGATCAGAGAAGAGATTCAAGACACCCTCCAGCTCATTCCTTACCCCAACACAACATTTAACCCAGCCCCAAACTAAGCAGCATTTTAAATTACAAGTCTGACTTCCTGTTTTGCGATTTTTAACGACCAGTTCTCCCCAGTGGGGTTCAGGTTATATGGTTGGTATGTCTACTTAGGTATTCTGTTTTATGCGACAGATAATTTCTAAAACTAGAGAAAAGGGTGAATTGCATTCTTAATTCGATTAATACATCCTCCAATGACAAATGTCATCATGTTGGATTAAATTCCTCTAACTTTAGATTTCTCTAACACTAGAGAAGGTCACCCTTCCACCACAGAGTAAACTGGCTGTCTTTCAACTTGAAATTCACCACAGAACCAAACTAGGTAAAAGAACTTGGTAGATGAGTCCTTTATAAAGTGAAAAGTTTATCCTATCTAATAAAAGAGTAATATGCAAATTGACCATCATTCCAACACATAAGATGGCCGCCCCCATGTGGTCAAAGATGGCTGCCCCCATGTGGACACAAGATGGCCGCCACTAGATGGCCTGCAGGGGAGGGCAGTTGTGGGTGATCAGGCCAGCAGGGGAAGGCAGTCGGGAGGGACCAGGCTTGCAAGGGAGAGCAGTTGGGGGCAACCAGGCCAGCAGGGGAGGGCAGTTAGGGGTGACCGGGCCGGCAGACGAGGGAAGTTTGGGGGGACCCAGGCCTGGAAGGGAGGGCAGTTTGGGGGGACCTAGGCCTGCAAGGGAGGGCAGTTGGGGGGAGACCTGGGCCTGCAGTGGAGGGCAGTTGGGAGGGACCAGGCCTGCAAGGAAGGGCAGTTGGGGGGGACCCAGGCCTGCAGGGGAGGGCAGTTAGGGGTGACCAGGCCTGTAGGGGAGGGTAGTTGGGGGGAAGAAGGCCTTCAGGGGAGGGCAGTTGGGGGGGGACAAGGCCTGCAGGGGAGGGCAGTTGGGGTCGACCAGGCCAGCAGGGGAGGGCGGTTGGGAGGGACCAGGCCTGCAGGGGAGGGGAGTTGGAGGTGACTAGGCCTGCAGGGGAGGACAGTTAGGGGTGACCTGGCCTGCAGGGGAGAGCAGTTAGGGGCAACCAGGTGGCAAGGGAGGGCAGTTAGGGGCAACCAGACCAGCAGGGGAGAGCAGTTGGGGGCGACCAGGCCTGCAGGGGAGGATAGTTAGGAGCGACCAGGCTGGCAGGAGAGGGCAGTTAGGGGGGACCAGGCTGGCAGGGGAGGGCAGTTAGGGGCAATTGGGCTGGCAGGGGAGAAGTTAGGCGTCGATCAGGCTAGCATGGGAGTGGTTAGGGGGTGATCAGGCTGGCAGGCAGAAGTGGTTAGGAGCAATCAGGCAGGCAGGCAGGTGAACGGTTGGGAGCCAGCAGTCCTGGATTGTGAGAGGGATGTCCGACTGCTGGTTTAGGCCTGATCCCCGGGAACGGGCCTAAACCGGCAGTTGGACATCCCCCGAGGGGTCCCAGATTGGAGAGGGTGCAGGCTGGGCTGAGGGGACCCCTCCACTTGCACAAATTTCATGCACCGGGGCTCTAGTTATTTATAAAGATCTGATGCAAATATGTCATAAAGCTAAGGTTTTATTCAAACAGATAGTATTTCTAATCTCCATTCCTGTGTATACAGTTAAAATATTTAATAGTATAAAATAATTTAAAAATAAGAACCAGGAGAGAATAATGAACATACTATGGCTGGTCCCAAGTGTAAGTGGGATGAGAAATCTCTGGGAGAGGGGTCACTCTGGGCTGCTGCTGGGCAGATGGGTGAGGAGAAGACAGTAGGTCAGGAAGATGGGGAGGATTCTGATGTAAACAAAGGAGGAAGTGGAGACCTGGTCAAACCCATGACTGGCCTTAGAAACCATAGTGACAGAAAATTGTTAGGTCCCTCTGGGGAGGACATCTGACACCTCAGAGTAGAGGCAGAGATGGGCAGGATATGAAAAGAACAGATCCCATTGCAAAGATGTTTACTCTCTCCATGAAGGTGACCTAATGGCCAGGAGGAGTAGCTCCTTGTTTAGAGAAGACAACCTGGATGATAATTATTTCAGCGCTTAGGGAAATGACCCCTGTGGAGCCAGGGCTTACGACACATAGCCCACGAAGGGGCCTCCAGGCTGGAGAACTTTGGAAAACCATTTTGTGAACATGTGCAGCAGTTCAAAAAAACAAAGGTCCATAATGTTTACAATGTTCTTGAAAAGTGTGGGAGCCCAAAGTTTAAGAACCATTGAGAATAGAAAGAGTACAAGAGTACACTCGAGGTTGGCAAAGGCTGCCCTCAAAACCTTTTAGCAACCACTGATCATGATTCTGGGTTGACCTTCACTAAAGGGCAGGAAGTCCCTGGGATAGGCAGGTGGTAGCAATATTTGTATCCAAACAAGCAGATGCCTGGGTTCTGGACCCCCTCAGAAATGGCTGTAACTTGGCTCTAACCCTATATCACCTTCAAAGGGGGGCGGGGGGAGGCACAGTCCTTCCATATTATTCCCCAGGAAAACAGAAGCATGCTCCATTTTATCTGCAGTTGGTACTACTTTAAGGGGTCAACAGAGGAGAAACTATTTGATCACTACAGAGTTTTTTTTAAAAAACCAACCCGACACAAGGTCAACATCAGAGTCCACATTCCCGAACCCCCGTTCAGCTCTCTCAGTCGTGTGGTCTCTGGTTTCTATCTCCATGTTTCTTGGAATCTATAACCGACATTTCAATTAACTCCCGCACTCTGCACTTTGAGGTAAATCTGGTCGTAAGCACAAACAACTTAAAAAGACTGAAGTCCTTACTCCCTTTTGGACCCTAAGCACCCAAAAGATGTCTGTCATCCCCCCAACCCTGGAATGTCTTCCCAGAAAGTGAGTTAAAATGGCACTTCTGCTTATTCCAAGTTTTTATTGTAATTACTTCTGGTTTCCTTGCTTCTCACATTTTTTGCTCGTTTAATTCACAAATGAGTTTTATTAAGCAGAACCTATATAAAACAATATAAAATTCAAGAACTTGGGATTAAGACAATTTTAATTGAGGATGGGCCAAATTCCTCAGACCAAAGGAAAAATCAAAATGTGGCTTCTTAAACATTTCTACAAGTTTTTTTTTGTGACAGCGCAACTAATCGATACATCTTTCCACATTATTTTTAAAAACCAGCTATAAAAATCAACTGAGTTAACATGATTAAATTATTTAGTAGTCCTTTTTTATCTATGAAGCAGTGTTTGCAATACATTTATAACAGAACCTCACAAAAGGGTTAAAGAATTACAATATTCTCGAAGTATGACTCCTGAATGCACAAGCACATTACAAATCCTCTGTTGGGGCCAGGCTGCCCTATGATTCTGAGTCCAGTGTGACCCTGCTTCCCGGAGAGACGCTATGGAATTTGGCTCTGACTTCAGCCTTCCCTCTGCCAAGCATATAGAATGAATTAGGTGCAGCTCTGTTATAAATGCACTCCACCCATGATGGTCTCCATAGAGTACCCACAGTGTAACTGCAACATAAAAATGATTCCGCTTTCCAATGTGTTTCACTTCCCTTGAGCCTCTGCTCCCCTTTTCTCTCTCTCTCATTCAAATCCTACTTTCCAGTGAGAGAACAAATGTAAACAGGAAACCTAAAGTCAACAGTCTAAATGCATCTTGCTCCTCTTTTAACTGCAGGTATTCACCCGAGCTTCCTTCAATATCATTTTAGCTTTGGTGCAGAGTCCATCTGAGCCTCCAGGCGGATAGCAGGGCCTGGGGAGCTGCGGCTTTGGCATTGAGTGACAAGGCTGTCCAGCCTCCTTTTTGTGCTCTCTTGTCCCCTTCTCACCACCACTACTGCTATCTCAGATGCAGGCTCTTGCTGTTCTGATGCTCAGCTGTTAGGAGGAAAGTATCTCATAAAATGAATTTACTACGAGGTGTGGAGCGTGTGAAGGAACATGGGTGGGTAAGCAGACAAACTGGAGGAGTCAGATCTCAGGTTGCAATTCATTCACGGAGAAGAGTGACTGGGGAAGGTTACTAAACCTCTCTGAGAACTGGATTCTGCATCTGTATGAAGGGGAAACACGGGGCCGCCAGGAGAATGCACTGGATTTTAGCATCTTTCCCCTCCTTTCTACGCCCAGAGTTACCTCCCACAAGGGCTTGTCTTTTAAAGCAGACCATATGAAGAGAGCAAGGTCTAAGTGGAAACAATGAATGTCTAAAAAGAGGGATTTATGTCCTTAGCACCCAGCCTGGGAGATGTTTTGGGTATGGCCATTGCTCTCCTGATCGATCGTGCTGCTTAGCACTGTGCTGAGGGCGATGGTTAGAAGACAGAATGATCATTTCCAAATTTCTCAACATCTAAACAAAATTAATTCTAAATTCCTATTTTACAACAGCCAGCTTTCCAATTGTGGGGGTAAAAAAACCGCTGTTCCTCCACAGATGGGTTGTATGGTATGTGGTGAGCATGTTTTAGAAGGAAGTGCTGTGTGCAATGCAAACCATTACAAATGAAAGCCTTTTTGCAGCATTTGTTGGGTGACTGTTCTCTTTACTTGTCTAATAATTTAGGTTGCATGATGCTACATTTGTGTATCTAAATTCCACATCAGTGTGTTTGGCACCATTGTGGTTCTTAGACATTTTTAACATCCGTTAATGGGAGGAATTTAAAAGATTTCATAGAGCGGTGTGTCTGCCCAGCTCACTCTCTACATACTTTATATCGAGAGACTCTTTCAGTCTATTGTTTCTGTCTATTTCCATATCCATATTAGATTGCGCCCTATACCCCCCATTCTCCCTTTGTCCTCTGCAGGGATTCTGGAAGCCAGAACGACATTCGCCAAAAAGGGTTTTTCTTTCTCATAAGACAGAACCTTTCAGAAACATATAAATGCATGCAAAAAAATGAATAAATCATAAAAATTCCTTAATACAAACTAGCAAATTTTTGTTTTAATGATGGGTTCCACCCTAAAATATACAACAAAACTCCGTTCTATAGCAGTAGTAACCAATTAATGGCTTGAAGTATTAACGCCCCTCCCAACAGAGAGATTATTTAGTCATGAGAATACTTGTGTATTATTGCTTGAAATATAAATTCTTTCCACTGACCTTAAACATTATTTTTAAAAACCTCTCTGAGCTGCAGGACGGTTCCTTTCTTTTGTTAATTTCTCTTTCTCATTAAGTGACTGTGAATTCCCCGAGGTCAGGGACTGTGGCAAAATTGACTTCGCATTCCCAGCACTTGGCACAGTGCCATCCGAGAGAGTTCTGTGTGCAGGCAATATGTGTGTCTTCCGGATTCAACAGTGAACCACAGAGATAAGGCTCCTGGCCTCCTGGGTTTTACACCAGGGAACAAATAAATCAATATGCAATTATATATTTAAATAAGTGTCCCCCCCCCATAAGGAAGGAGGTGCCATGAGAGAGTATGACAACAGAAGTCTAACGTAGGCTAGAAGGGAAAGTCAGAGAAAGCCTCTCTGAGAAAGGTCACATTTCTGTTGAATCTCAAGGCTGAAAGGATACAGGTCCTAAAGTGGGAAGGAGCTTTTCTCAAAGGAACAATGGGAAGGGGACTAGGGGCAAGAATGGAGCCCCTTAATGTGGGGAGAGGGTGGGCAAGGAAGTGCTGATGAAGGCAAAGAGGTAGGAAGGGAACAGGAAGTGGACTGTATCCTAAGTGCATCTGTGGCCACTGGGACATTTTAAGCAAGAAAGTGAAAATATCTGATTTATGCTTTTAAAAGATTGCACTAGAAGCTGCATATGAAAAGGTGCAGAGGGACCGACTGGAGGGAGACAGGGCATGCGGCCATCTAGATAGCCATGCCCATGGCCTGGACCAGGCTAGTGGCAGTGGGACCACAGAGAAGGAAGTGGACTTGAGATGTATTTTGAGATAGAATCAGCAGGAATTGGTGATAGATAGGAAAAGGGTGGAATGGGGGAGGACTGAAGATGATTCCCAGCTTTTTGGCTTGAATAACAATACAGATAACGGTGGTGGTTTCCAGATGGAGAAGACAGGGCTGAGCTGATCTGGGAGAGAGTGGGAGGGAGGAGTAGCGAATTTTGCAGGGATGCAACAGTAAACATGACGACCTTCACAACATGCAAAGTGAGCAGGATAGAGATCCTAATTCTATTATATAGAGTGAAAGTAGGCTCTTAGAAGTAAAGCAACTAAACCAAAGCCAAACTACTACCAAGTGGTTACAACCGAGTCAAGAATCCAGATTTTGCCATTATTGTTGTGGTGGTTGTTGGTTTAAGTACTAGTCTAGTGACTTCTTCTACTATGTTCTCATTCTCTAGCAAGAAAATATTTGATGCATTACCAAATAATTGGCAATGATTTTAAGCAACTAATGTGTTTTGCCATTCTATTAATTGAAGATTTTATCATCTGCCAGACCAAGCACATTCCCAACTAAAATTGTCCATAATGTTTGCTGTGTTTGGGGTTTGAAAACCAAAATCATTTCATTTTTCTTAAACTGCCATACAAATAATTCTGGAGTAATTACTTACCAACTTTTTACTTAGGACATCAAAATTTATGTTGACTGTTTCTAAAAAGACTTTTGGATAATATCAGATATTTTCAGTATTATGAACTATATATTCACAAAGTGTGTAAAATCAATACATGTAAGTTTCCCAGGAATTACTTGCTTTTGGAACCAAAACTGGCTAAGTGCACTCAATCTCTATTGGGTAGTACAAGGAGACGATATGGAGGGGAGTAACATGCATGGTACAGAGGTAGTGCTATATATGTACATACAGTTATTAAACAAGTGATTGATCTTCTCATCCACTCTCCCTCTCTGGGTCCATCACTTCCCACTAACACCTGGCATGTGGCACAGGACAATGCCTTTCTCCACCCAGGTTCCTTTGATAAAGAAAATGAGAAAGTTGACTAATTCCTTTTTAGTGGAAATTATTTCCAGTAATTATAATACTAAAATTAGGCTTTAAGTTGAATAATTACCCTTACAATTGAATGATACTAGATAATTGATGCTTATCCTCAAAACGAAGAGTAAGAACATTGAGAATTGGGGTCCTTAATCATTCCTAAAATGGGATAAAAGGTTGGCTATTTACATTTTCTCTACTTTTGTTTTCTCTCTCTGAAAAAAATCAAATCTCGAGATTGCCTGGTGTAGCTCGGAATTCTGGAACTCTGAGGCAGAGGAAAGGACAGGAGGTCTTGAGTCGCTCTACCTTAACGAGTACTTCTAAGCAGGTTCACTACAATTTAACTTCCCCTTTATTTATTTTTTTTCTTATACAGAGCAAGAGAAAAGCAAGGCTATGGAAAAAAAGCTCCTTTATTGAAATTAGTTGGACTTATAGTTGGATTTGTTTTCTAGGAAATGTTCTTGACATGTAAGTGAAAAGAGTGTCTGATTGCTTCACCTCTGGTCCATTTAAGATATGTAAGAGGAGGTAGGGGGGAGACAGCTGTAATACTATCAACAATCTATACTAATAAAAGGGTAATATGCTAATTAGACTGGACTTCTCCTGGATGTCCTTCCTGACAAAGCCTGGGGTATGGCCAGCCTGAAAACCACCCCAGGCCCCTCGCCCAGGACAGCCCTGCCCCCCAGCAGGGACCCCCCACCCTGATGGGGGTGTGGCCAGCCTGCAAACCCCTGGTGGCCCCTCACTCAGGTGGCCCCACCCCGATTGGGGGCATGACCGGCCTGCAAACCACCCCTCGCCCCTCGCCCAGGCTGCCCATCTCCCAGCAGGGACCCCCACCCTGATCGGGGGCGTGACTGGCCTGCAAACCACCCCAGGCCCCTCGCCCAGGCCAGCCCCACCCCCCAGCAGGGACCTCTACCCTGATCGGGGGCAGAGCCAACCTGTAAACCCCGTGGTCCCTGCCCCAGCGGTCCTGCCCCCTCAGCGGTGACCCCACTCCGATCTGGGGCCCCCTTCAGGGCAGGCCAGCCGGCCCCCACCCATGCACCAGGCCTCTAACCTATATAAAAAAAAGTAATATGCAAATTGACCCTAATGGCAGAATGACCAAAATGACCACTGGACCAGTCACTATCAGGCACACTGACTCACTCTTGGTCCCTTTCCCCAGCCAGCAGGCTCCAATTGCCTGATGGCCACCCACTGAGAGGGCGGGACCTGCAAGCGACGGGAACAGCCGACCTCTCGGTTCCTTCCCCTGGCTGTCAGGCACTGATCACCCGATGGCAAACGGGGAACTGGGGGTGGGTGGCGGTGGGAGGCGGGGCCAGCTATGGGCAGCTGAGGAAGATGGCCCTGATCGCAGGCCAGGCCTAGGGACCGTACCCGCGCACAAATTTTGTGCGCCAAACCTCTTGTCTATATATATAAAAACCTAAGCGACTGAACGAACGAACGACTGGTCAACTGGTCACTATGATGTGCACTGACCACCAGGGGGCAGACACTCAACACAGGAGCTGCCCCCTGGTGGTCAGTGCACTCCCACATCCAACCTCCTATGGCCGTCCAACCTCCCGCGGCCCCCTCTCCCCAGCTGGCCTCCTGCGGCCCCGATTGGCCCTATCACCGGCCAGGCTGAGGGACCTCATCCGTGCACAAATTTGTGCACTGGGCCTCTAGTAAAAAATATATTTAAAAATAAAATAAAATATATATATGGTAGTTGGACACCAACATGTTCAGGTTCTTATTCAGAGCAACCCTATCCCTAGTTTCTCTTATTCCAATACTGCCAGGTCCTAAATTAATTTCATGCACACAATGTCCATATCGCCTTTATTTTTATGCTCTGGTGAGCTAAACACCTTAGAGAAATTTCTTTTTTTTTTCTCTTTGGCTCCTCTGGCTGATCTTGGACTAATTACAAAATGCATAAATGCTCACGTACTTCTCTCCCCTCTTAACCAGACTTTACCTCCCATCTTAAAGACCTCTTCGACACTAGGCAATTTAATGTTGCCCATTTCTAGTGGGAAAAAGTTACAGTCCACACCAACTCAAGATTCAAGAAAATCCACACTCTTAAACCCCCTCATGGATTATCTTCAAATGCACTGGGTAAAGTAGTGGCAACAGCCACCAAGAACAGCCATAGGCAGACTGGGCTATCAGCAGCCAATGAGTTAATTACAAAACAAAGACATCAGGGATATACACGATTCTGTTCAGCCTGGCTCTGCCTATTCAGTTTCAGTCAGAGACCACAATTTCTTTCAAATAACTTCAGTTTATTTTTGTGAAAAAAAGAAAAAAAAAAGTCCTGTGTTCAGACAGGATATGGGGGAGGAGTTAAGGGCTGATGTTTTACACATGCACATCTGGATGTGGTCCAATTATTCCTCTTAAACATTCCCCCGGTTGTTTTCATTTTGCTGCATGCCTTGGCATTCATAAATTTGGGAGATTAATTGTGTCAGCAGTCTGCAGGCCTGGAACTGGGCACTACTTTAATAGCAATACGTCTACAAAACAACTCTATGGAGAAATGCATTCACATTTTTTAAAAGGAAGCACAGCCACGTATTTCATTTCTGTTTAATTTTGTGGCACTGACACTGTACATAAAGAGAGCAGTGTAACCTTTCAGAGAACTGCCTTGCTAGCAAGATAAATATATATACATATATATATATATATATATATATATATATATATATATATATATATATATATATATATATTCCACTGTTGTAAAGCATAAGAAAGAATTTGTCACGAGTACAATGGCAAGTTAGCGACTGGGCATTTGTGTCCCTTGTTTTCATTCCTGGCGGCCCCTCTTAAAGGCCATTTGTAGAGGAATGTCAACAAATTGTATCCTTGCCCTGGAAATGTCCAACAATTATGATCACCTTTGCCCAACGAACAAGTTTATCTTAGAGATGGTGAAAAAGCATCTTTTTAAATTATACTTTGAGAAGTCTCAAATGCTTTCTAAAACTACTCTTATAGAATAAATGTTGTGTCTCCCCAGTCCCAAATTCATATATTGACACCTAATTACCAATATGATGGTTATCAGCAGGAGTGGCCTTTTGGAAGGTGATTATGTCGTCGTGAGGGTGGAGCCCTCCTGAATGGGATTAGTGCCCTGTGAGGACACAGAGAGAAGATGCCATCTGTGAACTGGGAAACAGACCTCCCCAGACACTGAATAAGCTATGCCTTGATCTTGGACTTCTGGCCTTCAGAACTGTGATAAATGAATTTCTGTTGGTTATAGCTAGCCAGCCTATATTTTTTGTTATATGTATAGCAGCCCAAACACACTGAGACCAGTACTATATGAAAAGTAAAACTTGACACTCCTTGCCTTGTTGTTCAGGCCTCACAATCTAGATTCAGAGTCAGATGAAGGAAGAGCCCCGCGTGCCAGAGCCTGGCATTGTAGCTGCACCAGGTAGGTGCTCAGTAAACGCTGGCTGACAAGGAAAGAACTATTTTTAAATGTTGGCAGACAGCTTATTCTTGTTTGATGTAATCTTGGATTACACACATGACTAGGAAACAAACACACGGGCATTGGAGAAATATGAAGCATTCCTCTGGGTAATAATTAGGACCCAAATAACTGGTATAACATCTCTGCAGAAAAAAGGCAGAAGGAAACTTTTCATTTCCTCTCCTGTGTTTCTTTAGGTATGCTGTGCAACAGGAGGTTTCCCTAAATCCTACCTAATAATAGACAAATATGCAAATTGACCATACCTCTGACACACCCACAAGCCACGCCCACCATCCAAACAGAGCGAGTATGCAAATTAACCCAACCAAGATGGCTACAGCCACAGAGAGCAAGGTTTCCTAGGTAACAGAGGAAGCCAAGCTTTCCGCCTGCCCTTGCCAGGCCTAAGCCTCCACTCAAAGTTTACAAAGTTTCAATTATAGAAGGTAAACAAATTCAAACAGAAATGGCGGCAGAATGGAGCTTGAGAGAGCAGGCCAGTGTTGTCCCCGGCAACAGGGGAAGCAAAGCTTTCTGCACACCCTGGCCGGGCTCACCCGCTTAAGGCTACAAAGTTTCAATTATAACCCCAACACAAATGGCTGCCGGCCGTGGAGGGAGCCCCAGGCTTGGCTCCGCTCCAGGCTATAAAGTTTTAATTGTAGAAGGAGAATAAATTCCAGATACCAGGGCCTCCGCTTGGGTTGCCAGGGGGCGTGGCCGGCCTGCAAACCACCACAGGCCCCTCGCTCAGGCCGCCCCATGCCCCAAGGGAATCCCACCCTGATCAGGGACACCCTTCAGGGCAAACCAGCTGGCCCCCACCCCTGTACCAGGCCTCTATCCTATCTAATAAAAGAGTAATATGCAGATTGATCATCACTGCAACACACAATATAGCTGCCCCCATGTGGTCAAAGATCCTGCCCCCATGTGAACACCATATGGCCACCACAAGATGGCCAGCAGGAGAGGGCAGTTGAGAGGGACCAGGCTTGCAAGGGAGGGCAGTTGGAGATGATCAACCCTGCAGGAGAGGGCAGTTAGGGGTGACCAGGCCGGCAAAGGAGGGAAGTTGGGGGCAAACAGGCTGGCAGCGGAGTGGTTAGGGGGTGATCGGGCTGGCAGGTAGAAGCGGTTAGGGGCAATCAGGAAGGCAGGGAGGCAAGCAGTTGGGAGCCAGCAGTCCTGGATTGTGAGAGGGATGTCCGACTGCCCTCGAGGGGTCCCAGATTGGAGAGAGTACAGGCTGGGCTGAGGGACAACCCCCCTCCGTGCACAAATTTCGTGCACCGGGCCTCTAGTCAAACTATAATGTAGCAATAAATTCCTAGTCAAATAAGCAATGGATGTATTATATTTAATGCATGTCCCTAGGCTGTATCTATCACAATTTTTTATGTAGATATATTTGAAATTTTCTGAGAAAATTCACATTCTCCTTTAGCCTCAATTTCCTCTCCTGTAAAATGGGGTGAATAACATCAGCCCTACCTACTTCACAGCATGGTGGTAAGAAATGAATGAATGAGAAATCAGAAAGCCAAGAAGCACAAACCATTATTAGATTCCAGGAAACACTGCTAACCATCGTATACTGCAATTAGCTCACCTACACTAACTGGTAACAACCTCACAAACTGCTCACCATAGTAAGGTGACAGAGGCCTGGTCACAGAAGCAATGCTGCTTTGAAAACAAGGCAGATGAAACTCAGTGACATGACATGATTTGGTACAGTATTTACAGGTACAATTACGTTTTATTTAGCAAATTGATTTTCATTACCTGGACTTATATCTAACTGTATGCTCCAGTTTTGGGTCCAATTCCCTGCTACATACACCACAGGCAAATAGCTAATTCATCTCTCAGAACCTTCGTTTCCTAGCATATTTGAAAGGTAGTAACACCTCCTTACAGGTTATTATGAAGATTAAGAGAAGAGATATGAAGAAGTATTTCTCTGTAGTAGCCACCTACTACTTATTGGTTATCAATATATATAAAACCCTAACATGCAAATAGACCTACTACTTATTGGTTATCAATATATATAAAACCCTAACATGCAAATAGACCGAAAGGCGGAACAACCGAACAACCGGTCGCTATGACGTGCACTGACCACCAGAGGGTGCGCACAGAACATGGCGGGCGTTAGCAGCAGGCAGCAGAGCGTGTAACATGGCAGGCATCAGCCGCAGCGGGATGGTGGAGCAGGTGAGCGGGGGCGCCAGACCAAGGCGGGGTGCTGGTTGCTGTCATTGGGGCGAGCCTTTGGTGGTTACTGAAAATTCTTTGCTCCCACGTGCCGCAGTCCTGCCTGGTGCTCACACCCATTGCTGGCACCTGGAGCTGGCCCTGATCGCTTGGCACCTTCAGCGGGTATGAGGCTGCCGGCAGACAGGGGACCAGGGGCCGCAGCAGGAGTGTCCGGGCAGGGGCGCAGAGGATGGGCCGAGACCCGCCCCTCGGCCCACAGCAGCCTCGTGGCCCAAAGTTCCTTTCCAGGTGCATGAATTCATGCACTGGGCCCATAGTATCTAAAATATTATTAAATCCATATTTCCAAAATTTTTCTGGGAAAGTAAGTCCACAATTAAATAAGGCCACAAAGAATACAAATACAAATGCAAATGATTAAGTATTAGCATCATTAAAACACATGTATATTTGTAAGTATTGCCCATACATATATTTTTCTTAGAAAATCAGTTATACAGAAGCTGAAATAAACCATAGCAAACAACCTCGCCTTTCTTTTTTTAATCTTTATTGATTGATTGATTTTTAGAGAGAGAGAGAAACATCAATTTGTTGTTCTACTTATTTATGCATTCACTGGGTGATTCCGGTATGTGCCCTGACTGGGAATCAAACCTGCAACCCTGGCATATCTGGACAATGCTCTAACCAACTGAATTACCCGGTTTCATCCTCGGCTTCATCCTCTTTTTAATGGCATCTTGAATGCAGCAGTTGTAATATTAATTTAATAGACTAATGCTTTCAATCATTTGAATAATAATGGCAAATATACATGACCCATTAACTTTCAAAGCATGTTCATCACAGCTATTATTTTATTTTGGTTTTCCCGAATGACACTGTGAGAGTATTAAAATAATCTTGAATTCTACATCTGATTAAACCTAGTGGGAGTAACAACTTGTCAAAATTGAAACCCAGCAGGACTAGTCAGAAAGCTGTGCAAGACCACCAGTTCCAAATTCCACCTCATCACACATAAACCAAAGGTCGCAAATGAGAATCAGGCACCACTGGTAGTAAACAAAAATTCTGAATTCCGGTCCAGACAGGGGGTGCTTTATAATAATTCAAAATTAGACGTGACAATCTGAAATTGGGCTCTACAAACCCCCAAGTCTAGCTTCGTCCAAAGCACACACTGATAACTACTCTTAATGTCCTGATATACAATACATTCTCACTCGGCAGCTCAAAACACTCCTAATATTTTAGGAAGAAGTTCGCTATTTTTGCTCTGTTCTATGGACTGAGACATAAAGTGATATAGCCAGGTCCAGGGAGTTAGAAGAATGACTTAGATTTAGATTCTGCTGATTCCATTTCATCTCCAGAGGGTCACCCCTTAACCCCCTATAATCTGGCTTCTATCCTCACTGTCATTTTTGACAATGAAATCCTAAATATCACCAATGACCAACTAATGATCATTCCCAGTGACCTATCCTTCCTTTTTCTCACTGGTATCCCCTTAACATCAATTTGATGCTGTAGTAAACCAGGGTGTTCTCTGTTCTCTCCCTTGCCCTCCCCTCCCCATCTCTCCCTTCCCTCCCCTCTCCTCTCCTCCCTTCCTTTCTCCCTCCCTCCCTCCCTCCCTCCCCCAATCATGGCTTACACTATTTACAATCCTTTTTCTCCATCTGCTTCATCTCTGTTCATTCCCAACCCCTTGTGAATTCTCGATGACTACCTGCAATGTGGGAGGGGGTTGTGCAAGAGTGTGTAGGGAGATTGTTGGGGACTGGATACCACAAAACCTGTCTTCCACCTTTTCCCGACCTTGAGCACACTTTGATGTTTTCAGCTGGACCTGTGCAAGTTTCACTTATCATTAAAATACACCTCATATGCAATTAAGCAAGTATAGGAAAATCTCAATGGTAGTGGTCAAGGGTATACTGGTCCTCACTGCAAAATCCGTTTACCTCTTGAATGTTGGGAAAATTTTCATCACAAAATGGGAGAAAGGTCCACCTCAGCTCCCAGGTCATTCATGACCTTCTTTCTCACTCTCACTTCTTGGAGAATTCTCGTTCCGCCAATCTGTTTTATGTACTTATTATGTATTTGACTCACTTGCTTTCAAATGCGTTTTCTAATGTCATGGACATTAAATACATGAACAGATACTTCCATATGATACTGTCAGCTGTTCAGGAAATAAGAACTACACCTTACGTCTTTACTCAATTTCCCCATGACACAACTGGCAACTGCAGTAAGTACTTATCAATAGAGTTTGTGTCTAAAGGATATGATTTCCCTGCTATACCAGTTTACCTGTAACTACTTTTAAAAATTAAAGAGGAAAATAAAAGTATACAAGCAATGGATAAGAGGACTGGTGATTGGAAATAAAGATAGTATTGATTCATAGTCAGTATATTGTTATTTTTCCAAAAGTGGGAATACATCTGTACTGATCCAGCCATACTCTTCACTTTGTCTCCTGTGTGACCGATGATAGTAATTTGGAGGATGCCTGAGCAGTCAGGAGAGAAAGTGTGTGTGGCAATGAAACCATAGATTATTACTATGAATGTAATTCCCTTATATGGCGATTGTCTTATTAGAATGCAGCATTCTTTAATGAACTGAATTTACTCCATATGGAATATAGTAGTAATTTTTAAAAATCAGTACTTCCACGGCTTATTGATGATCTCACTATTTAATTGTCTCTTCTGGGAAGATATAAAGCACCTTCGATAAATGGCACCTTTCTGATCTGTGTATGATTTCTCATTCAGAAAATGTGCCTTACCATCCATAATGAATGCTTATTGGAAGAACCTTTAATACTGCAGAATAAACCTGAAACAGCACTACCCTTCAACTACTTAATGAAAACACAAAACAAAATAAATTATCTATTTGCAGCCTCTGTACCACTCACAGGACCGTCTACTGACCCTTCACTAGACACTGCACTTGACACTCACACACTTCTTTTCTAATATAAGGTAAATGGACAAGTAATAGTAAACAGTAAGAAAGGATAGCATTAAACACTAAGGCATTTGTTCAAACATGTCAGCCAAGGAAGATAAATCACCAAGGTGTACTTGTCAGTCCCTTCTAAACCAAACAGTAAAAATCAAGTTGGTGTCCAAGTCCCAGATGCTGCCAAGAGAAGTCTTTTTGCTCTCAAATATTCTCTATTCACTTATGGATGTGTTTATTTCAAAACAGAGCATATTCACTTGATGATGGACCCACAGTAGGGTAGGAAAGGTCCCAAAGCCTTGTATTTCAGATTTAAACTTAAGCTCCATTAATTTATATTTCCTTCCTGAGTTGATGGGCTCGAGCCCAGGGGAAAAAAGGGAAAAAAAACACACAAAACCTCATTCTATAGTCAATCATCAAATTTGTTTAAGGTTCAACTACAATACTTATAGGAAATAGTCTTTAATATTTGAAAGCATAATAGTCTCCCTTCATTTTCCATAGAATGTATGCTATGAAGAACTGTATTATTTTAAATACTTCTAGTTGGTCAAATCAACAAAACTAATTTTCCTTAGAATGTAAGGCTGTGGCACCATTATGGCCTCATCATGATGTCAAGGTTGGCGTTTAAGACACTAATTTCCTCTTAGGTATATGGATTCTAAATACTGTGGTGCTAGCTTGGTCCTGAACATATGACCCAGAAAACTTAATCTGTAGATATCCTCATTTTAGGATGAAAAAGTTTTTATATTCATCTTTTATATATAAACTGTAGGCCTAGCAAAGTTAGTGAATATCCCACCTTTGAAAGGCAAACATAAAGGCTACAGATTACCGTAACTGTTAACTCTAAACTTTAATACAACAGCACCCCCTTATCCTCAGTTTCACTTTCTGCAGTTTCAGTTACCCAGTCTGAATATATTAAGTGGAAAATTCCAGAAATAAACCATTTATGAGTTTTCAATTGTGCACCATTCTGAGTAGCATGATAAAATCTTAAACTGTCCTGCTCCATCCCACCCAGGATGTGAATCCTCTGTTTTTCCAGTGTGTCCACACTGTAGACACTCCCCACCCATTAGTCACTTAGTAGCCACTTTGATTATCAGATCTACTGTCACAGTCTTACAGAAACCCTTATTTTACTTAGTCATGGCCCTAAAGATCAGAATCTGTGATGCTGCCTATTCATATACGCCAAAGAGAAGTCAGAAAGTGTATGCATGTATAAGGGAAAAAGACATGGTATATAGGGTTTGGTACTATCCATGGTTTCAGGCATCCTCTGGGGATCTTGGAACGTATCACCAGCTGGTTAAGGGGGGGGGACTGCTGTTCAATTAATCACAAGTAAATCTAGCCATAGTTTCATTCCCTTTAACTTACCCTAAAATCATTCCTTGGACTAAGACTTTTCCCTGGTTAGCTTCAGGATTCAAAGCTCTCTTTTGAGACCAAGTACTCTATTTTCAATTGGACATCTCCTCCTGGATGGCTCATGTATTTGTGAATCTTGATGTATCCCAAACTGAAAAAAATAACAGTTCCTAACATTCTTCCATGACCTTCTGGATTCCTTGTTGGTCATCAATACTGCCCCCTCTGCCCACTTGCTCAAACAAAAACCTTACAATCATCCCTGACTCTTCTCTCTCTCAACTCCCTCATCTGACCGCTCATAAAATGTCAATTCTTCCCCTGGAACATTGCTCTTCCTTCATCTTCACTGTCAGTGCCTTAATTCTGGCATACATCTCCCTTACCACAAATAACATTCACTTCTTAAAGGTTCTCCCTGTCTCCAGCATTTTTGTCATTTTAATCCATCCTCCACTCCTCTACTAGAACAATGTCTCTAACACACAAGCCTAATTACATTGTTTTCTGGCTCAAGCCACTTCAAGAGCTCTCACCACCTCTAACCAGGGCTCACCCTCTTTTTATGGGCATAGCTGTACCCTGAAGTATATGTTATATATCACATATAACGAGCAGAAGGCTGGCAGACATCAGTAGAACAGCATGTATTCACAGATGTAGCAAAAATTAAAAAGTGAATTCTTGGAAGCCACCTTTGAAGGGCGTGGTCCTTCCCACTGGGCAGCAGCAGCACCCCAATTATGAACCACTTACCAGAAATATCAAGTTTCAACAGGCTCCCTACCTGGTTCCTCTTTATATTCCACATACGTTTCCCATCACTCTTCTCAAGGCACTCTGTTTGTTCATTCAACAAATATTTACTCATTCATAAACAGCGAGCACCTGTGATTTGCCATGCACCAAGTGCTGTCCTCCAATGACATGTAGAGTTCCCTGAACACACTCTTTCCTGCCTCTAGACTTGAGATTTCTTGTGTCTGGAATACAATTCCACATCCTCTCTTCTCAGCCTCCCTCTACAACGGACAGAACAAAGACTCAAGAAATGTTAAATTTAAAGGATTTTTTGGCACCGCCCTACTTATTTACATCTATCATCTGGATGGACACAGAAATCAAGATAACTCAAGATGACTACACAATAAATATTGGTTAAGTCAATTTGACAAACACTATTCAATATTGTCATCGGCAACTCTTCTATCCAGGGTTGAAATTGGTACATTTTTCCAAAGCATGCTTTCGTCTTCTCACTCACCACCAAGAAAAAACTGGTAATGGGCCTGTGTTGATTGAGGTGGACAGTACACAGTTCCACTTTAAATGGAGAATGACAAGTAATTAAGAATTTCAGATAAAAGACACAGGCCATTTATTTCTCTTCCTTCTATAGACTTATACCTCCCCCAAAGATCATTTTTGACTTGGGTAACCTCCTTCTTATATTCTACTCATATATTTTTATATATGACATTAAATTCTTTTTTTAATCCTCACCTGAGGATATGTTTGTTGATCTTTAGAGAGAGAGGAAGGGAAAGAGAGAGAAAAATATCAATGCGAGAGAAAAACATGGATCGACTGCCTCCCATATGCGCCCTGACCTATAATCGAAACTGCAACCTTTTGGTGTATGGGACGATGCTCCAAACAACTGAGCCTCCCAGCTAGGGCAACATTAAATTCTTTGTTTAAATAATATGTAAGTAATTATTTGCTTGTATGATCATAATGAAAAAGAAATCATTTTGTTATTTATATGCTCCGAAAAAGTCAAAAGAGCTGAACTTGAATAAAGACGATAATACAAAATAAGTACGAGGGGGAAGAATCATTATCACAAGTTAATTTATACCAGTTATAAACTCTCCTCTATTTGAAATTATGGACTATTCCTCACAGCTTCCTCTGGACTCATTAGAGCAATTAGAGGTATGTCCTTTGAGGCACAAAACTTAATCCATCTCTACTTCTCAGAAGTTATGTTGAAAAGAAACAGAAATACAAGACCAGGATATACAGATCGTGAATTCAACAATAAGCAGAAGACAGAACACCAGGCTGATGAAAAATAACATTACTATTCTGAACAATGTAGAAACACCACCTCCCTTAGCCTTTTTTGGGCTAATTTTAGATTTGCATAAAATGAAGACTGAGCGCTAACCTGACCCCTAGTAACTCAGAAATTCAATTTTCCTTCTTTGTAATTTGGTTACAAAAAGGTACAAATGCACCAGCCTTCCTCAAATGTAGACTCTCCAGGAATTCATGTCAGGCTAGATGGCCAGGCTGAGGAGGTTGGACATAAAGAAGCTGGCTCAGCCCTAGCTGGTTTGGCTTGGTGGATAGAGAGTTGGCCTGTGGACTGAGG
This sequence comes from Eptesicus fuscus, assembly GCF_027574615.1. Classification (NCBI taxonomy): domain Eukaryota; kingdom Metazoa; phylum Chordata; class Mammalia; order Chiroptera; family Vespertilionidae; genus Eptesicus; species Eptesicus fuscus. Next base: position 18,398,111 of record NC_072494.1, on the reverse strand, counting down.
GGTCCCAGCTTCGATTTCAGTCAAGAGCACATGCCCAGGTTGTGGGCTTGCTCCCCAGTAAGGAGTGTGCAACCGATCCATGATTCTCTCTCATCATTGATATTTCTATTTTTCCCTCTCCCTTCCTCTCAGAAATCAATAAAAATATATTTTTAAAAAAGAAAAGAATGCTGGCTCAAAAGTTCCCTGGCTCTTTCATCCAGAAAAACAAAACAAACAACATTGTGGTATGCCGTTAATGAATTCTAAAGAAATCACACCAAGGTGACTGTCTTTAGAATCCTATATAATAAAAGCCCAGTGACCGAAACGGCAGAACGACCAGAGACCACAATGACTGTGGTCCCTCACCCCAGCCGGCCCTGCCCCACAGCAGGGACCCCTACCCCGACTGGGGCCATGGCTCGCCTGCAAACCACCCGCAGCCCCTTGCCCTGGCAGCCCTGCCCTCCAGCGGGGACCCCCACCCCAATCCAGGGCCCCCATGAGGGCAGGCTGGCTGGCCCACACCCATGCATAGGGTCTCTATCCTATATAATAAAAGGGTAATATGCAAACTGACCCTAAAGGCGGAACAACCACGACTGCTCAACCAGTCACTGTGAGGAGCACTGACCATCTCTCGGTCCCTTTTCCAGCCAGCAGGCTCTGATCGCCTGATGGTGAGTGGGCAACCAGGGCTGGGTGGCGGGGGAGGCCGGCTGCAGGCAGCTGGGGAAGATGGCCCTGACTGCAGGCCAGGCCTAGGGACCATACCCGTGCACAAATTTCATGCACCGGGCCTCTGGTATAATTATAATAGTGACAATGACCACAGCAACACTGAAACCCTTACTATATTCCTTATGCTATGTTATGAGCTTTACATATATTGTCTCATTTAATCCCATTTTCATTCACATGTTAAATATATGAAATAGAGATCGAGGGCCCAGGTCTCACAGCTATTAAGTGGCAGCCTCACTCTAAAGTCGGACCCACTCACCTCTACCCTGCCAGTTAGCTGCTAAAAGTCTGAGCCCAGCACACCTGTATTCAAATAGCAGTTTTGCCATTTATTAGCTGTGAGACATGAAGCAAGGTACCTAACCTCCCAAGCCTATTTCCTCATCTATCAAAGGAGAATGTTAATGGTACCTCCATTTGAAATAGTTATTGTGAAAACACAAAAATGATGCATTTAACATATGACAAATGTGTCAAGTGTATGTACATGAAACACAAACAGAACAAAACCAAAGACTCATTTTTCTTCGTGTGATATTCGTCTGTCTAATCCTTCCCTTCTGCAAACATTTATGTAGAAGCTGATCTGCTTTGCAGTCAGTGCGTAGATTTCTAGCTGCTTCTAAATCTGCCTCCTAAACATACTTAGAAAAAAATGCCACTGGCTTTATAAACAGAGCTGCGGGGGGATTTTCCTCACATACTGCAAAACCGACATTTTACCGTTAAGTTTTGCTGGTAGTTATTTGATGCTATTAAAATCAAAAGTAAAATTTCTTCAGAAGTAAAAGAAAATGATGGACATTTTATTTAAATATCACAATAAACCATTTCACAGTTGTAGTTCACATCAAATAGCAACCAGTCACTGTTGTTACTGGCTGGCCAATGTCACTCATCTGCAAATGATACAGACAGGTCTGTGTCCATAGCTGCAAGCACACTTTCTAGTAGAGTCAGACTCATTTATGACGTTTTAAGTCCCATTAGATATTTATAAGGTTTCTTCTTATCCCAATTCAAGTTAACTTATCTCCAAGTTTCCAAATTACCTTCCTATCCTCAAGTTAGCTACAACCGTTTAAAGGGCAACCTGGCTGAGGCTCTGTGGTATTAGTCATCACATTTAGAGACCTTACAAGGCAACAAAACAGAAAAACAAAAAACAGGGAATAGCTCAACCATTTGAAAATTAAATTTCTTTTAGGCAACCAGATGCTTTTCCTGAGACTTAAAGCCCAAATGAGAGCAGGAATAGATTATATGATTCTTCATGATTTCATGAAAAGAACAATGAAAATTTTGCTTCTGACAAGTAGCAGTCACAGAAATGTAGCCAGAAGGATAGGACTTTGGGCAACCAGGAGCCCAAGGGGCAAATGAAGGAATGTTTGACCCATTCGAGTCCTGGAAATGCCCTCACTTTGGCCCACGCAGGTTGCTTGAGAATTGGAAGAGACTCTTTTTCTTAAAGGGGGTGGGGGAAACACTGCCTGATAGGGAATTCGCCCAAATTGCAGAAATTGTCTTCCAATGGTAGTTGCATGATGATGGTAACTGAGCAAGACACACAATAGTGAGACCTTGTCAGTTAGCTGAAACCTGAACTATGTGAACAATTGTGATGTCAAGTGTGACTCGACACGGTTAGCATCAGTAGCAGCTCGAGAAAAAAGTAAGCGAGTGCAAAGGGTTAAAAAGAAAAGCTAATGCATATATCCAAAGACCAATACTATTCTCACCACCTCAACACTTTATCAGTCACTTATAAACGGTTTCACCACCAGACCTTTGAAAATGCAAACGCAAAAGAACTGTGTACACCCCAAATTTTCATCTCTTGGAGCAACAGTGTAAATACCTTAATTGGTAGATTCATCCATCTAAGATTACTACAATTTGGCTGTGGAATTTCATAACCAGCAACTGATTTTAAACTGTCCATCAAAACAGGCTTCTACTAGTGATAAGAACATAGGAGGGACCTGTCTCACATGAAGTTGGCCAGGGACACCTTGCAAAGCTAATGTCTGCACTGGGGCCTCCCATGCAGAGACCTGGCTTGCACTTCATGCTTCCAACGAAGCAAAGACGGCCAGAACAGGAAGGGAACACTTTCTACTAAGTCATGGCTCTCAGGTATCCTGTAGATTTCAATTACTTTATGGAGACAAGCCAGGGCATTTGGTTACTCCTGAGCAATTCTCCTCACTCCAGCACCCTGTAGTAATCCAGACACATACTTGGGAGTTTTTCCAGAGCACTGTTCTCAATCACACAATTGTCTTGATAACAGAATAACTGTATACTCAGCCCTGCTTAAAGTCCTGACCTCTGAGCCTGTTGTTAAAAAAGAAAGGTTCCTTCTATAGTCTGTGTTAACATACTAGGTGTACCAGTTAATAATGCGGATTTTTTTTAATAGATGGAGTTACACATATGTTGATATATATGCGATTTCATATGTATGCTATTTTGTTGTATTGACAGCAAGCTTCAAAACTTCATATGTCAAATTTGCTGAAGGTGTTAACATCATAGATATTTTTATGCTTAAAAATGTCAAATTTCGTGCCAAAAAAAAAGAGCATTTGAGGGAAGTTTTAATTCATTACTTTATTTTGAAGAAAAAGTTATTGTATACTTTGGGAAGCTTATGGTGAACATACTCCTTCTCAAGATACTTGTGAACGCTGGTTTAAACGCTTTAAAAGTGATAATTTCAATGTTAAAGACAAAGAACATCCAGGTCAACCGAAAAAGTTTGAAGACCAACCATTACAAGCATTATTGGATGAAGATGCGTGTCAAACTCAAAAACAACTTGCAGAAAGATTAAACGTTGCTCAGCAAACAATTTCCGATCGTTTACAAGCAATGGGAAAGATTTTAAAGGAAGGAAAATGGGTGCCACATCAACTGAACGAAAGACAAATGGAAAACCGAAAAGTGATCAGTAAAATGTTGCTTCAACGGCACGAAAGAAAGTCTTTTTTTGCATCCAATTGTGACTGGCGATGAAAAGTGAATTTATTTTGAGAATCCCAAATGCACAAAATCATGGGTTGATCCAGCAACATTGACTGCAAGGCCAAATCGCTTCAGAAAGAAGACAATGCTCTACGTTTGGTGAGATCAGGAAGGTGTGGTATATTATGAGCTTCTAAAACCAGGTGAAACCATTAATACTAATCACTACTGACAACAAATAATCAATTTGAACCACGCTTTGATCGTGAAATGACCAGAATGGGCCAGAAGACACGGCAAAGTTAATTTTGCTTCATGATAATGCACCATCACACACTTCAAGACCAGTTAAAGACACGTTAAAAGATCTTGCCTGGGAAGTATTAACCCACCCGCCGTATTCACCAGATCTTGCTCCTTCAGATGACCACTTGTTCTGATCAATGGCCCACGCACTTTCTGAGCAGCACTTCAAAACGTATGAAGAAGTGGAAAATTGGGTCTCTGAATGGTTTGCCTCAAAACAAGAAAAGTTCTATTGGGACGGTATCCACAAATTATCCGAAAGATGGGGGAAATGTGTAGCTAGCAATGGACATTACTCTGAATAAAGCACTTTTGATGTTTCTCTTGAAATTATCGTGTTTTCTTTGATTACAAAATCCACCATTATTAACCGGGACACCTAATATACAGGAAGAAGGGATGGACCATAATAGGTGTGCTTTCTTATTTCTCCTTTGCAGTGTCCTTGACCTTCCAAAAAAAGACCAAACCACAACAAAAAACAAACAAGCAAAAATGGAAGGAAGACCATACTGAACAACTAACAATCAGAAGAGACGTTCATTGCTTCAGGGAGTATTCACTGAGCACTCACTGCAAGCTACTGCAGAGTGAATGATAGTACAGGTGGTGAAAATGGTAAGGAAATGTTTATCTTATTCTGCAACAGAGCAAAGCTGCGCTAATGTTCAGGAAAATAACATAACACCCGTGAAATCTAAAAAGTATCATTATTCCTGGAAATGGAATGTATGTTCATGGTTTCCCTTTGTAGTCTTTTATCTGGAGAAGCCAAATCCTCAAAGCATCAGGAATTAATCTTCTCTTTTGAAGGAAACTGCACTTACAAGTATCTTACTGTTTAAAAACTGAGTCTCCCTACTTCAACTTCTTGTGACATAGTTTGAAGTGATCTACATAACTGCAGCAGCATTAAATTTTCAGGACACTGATTCCGATAAATTCTTAGATGGCAAACTATGTGTCTGTCTGTTCATAGGAATAAGTGAGAACAGCTACTCTGTGAAATAATTACGATGTTTTCTCTGTTAGTAAGCAATGAGCAATTTTCAGTTTAATACTCAGGAAGAGCTCAATCCTTTGACATTTATGTAGACCTGAAAACCAATTTTGGATAAGTCTTTTCAGTATCTAAGTTCCTACTTTCAGCCCTTTCAGGATCTTAGAGCAGAAGGTAGGGAGACTGGAAGGAAATTCATTATCAATAAGTCTTTTTTATTTTTTTTTAACCAAGTTTGATAAAACCATAACTGTGTTCATATTATTAATCATAGACTCTGCTATCCACCCCTTGTTTGTGCTAGATGTTTGGGATACACAGATCAAAACCCATATTGGGCCCCAGCAGGGTGGCTAAGATGGTTGGAGCATCTTTCTGTACACCAAAGGGTGGCAGGTTAGCTTCAATTCCCGATCAGGCACAAACCTAGTAGGTTGCAGGTAGATCCCTGGTCAGGGTGGGTACGGGAAGCCACAAATCGAAGTCTGGCTCTCTCTCTCTCTCTCTCTCTCTCTCTCTCTCTCTCTCTCTCTCTCTCTCTCTCCTCCCCCGTCCTAAAATCAATAAACATATCCTTGGGTGAGGATTAAGAGGAAAAACCAAAATCCTATTGGGTTCCTTGCCTTTAAGGGACTCAGGTCTGGCGCTGACTTGATACGTGTAATGGAGATTACAGAGTTGGCAGCACCTATTCCTGAAATTCAAAAAGCTTGTTTATGGGTCTGTCTGTAGATTCTCTATGTAAAATGATGACTACGATGGCTTATGTGTCCATATTACTGAATATATAAATGCAATGTCATGAGACATGTTAGTGAGGATGTCTACATGATTGAAAGTATACACTGATTGGAAGAGAAAGAAAGGACCAAAAAATCATAAGAGTATGATTCTCAGACAGTTTGCTAAAAAGCTAATGACCTATTTAAGAGAGAGCCTCAGACATTATGATCCTACCAATGAACGACCTTCAGCTGCCATTTCTTAGCACTTAAACATTTAGTGAATATACATTGAGCACTACACATGCGCTGTTTTGAGTATGGGGGATACAATTAAAAAGGACTGAGGGCCTATCCTAAGGAGCCTGTGGTCTAGAGCAGTGGTCGGCAAACTGTGGCTCGCGAGCCGCGGTTTGCCGCTCTGTTGCCTAATGAGTTTGCCGACCACTGGTCTAGAGGAAGATACAGACACATAATCCAACACATGATACCATTTACACGGTTAACTAAGTAAGATAGTAGTAAGGGCAGGATACAGTGGGAGCCCAGCAAGACCCTCAAGTTGGCCAGGGAAACAAGAAAGACTTCCTGAAGAAATCTTTTTATTTGCTTCATATTCCAACCACGCAGCACAGTGCCTGGCACATAAAAAGATAATTCTAAGAGTTTATGGAATGAATACTCGAAGCAATATGGAGAATTCCAAAAATATATAAAGTCCTGACTTTGAGCAGCTTAAATAGTCTAGTATACACAACTAATATTAAAAATAAGAGGTTTCAATAAATAGAAACACTCAAGTTTTATATGCAGTATTTACTTTAAGAGAACACAAATGCAAGATATTATATTGGGCTGGGAATGGTTAAGGAAGGCTTCTTAGAAGAAGTGAGATTTCAGCCCTGGCCAGTGTGGCTCAGTTGGATGATCACTGTCCCTTGCACTGAAGGTTGACGGTCAATTTCCCAGTCAGTGCACATGCTGGGGTTGTGGGCTCGACCAGGGGCGTGTGGGAGGCAGTGATCAGTGTTTTGATTTCACATTGATGTTTCTCTCTCACACCCTCTCCTTTCTTCTCTGTCTAAAAAAATCAATTAAAAAAATCTGAAAGAAAAAAAACGTGAGATTGTAGGTAGCTTGTGAGGTTGCTGTAAATTTCATGAGTTACAAGAATGAAGGGTGCCCTATTGGAAAATTCCTGTTGCAGGTCAATGAAGAGACCAGTTTGGCTAGAGATCTGGAGCAGGATGGGTAATAAGTTATAACATAGGGAAGGAAGACTGGGGCTTGAGTTAAGATGTTTCAAATTCCAAGACTGAAGAATTTGAACTGTGTCCTATAAATTATAGGAAGTCAAGGAAAGTTTTTGAGCAGTGTGGTAACATAAAAGCTGTATATTTTTTTGCATGTTAAACATACAGGAATATCTTTATTCCCTTAAAGACAAACACTTTGACCTGTGTTTTTCTGAAATACATTATGATCTTGGTCTTCGTTTTCTACTTTTTAAGAAGCTTTTCCTTTGGAGATCATTTTAGACTTCCCGAAGAGCTGGAAAAACAGTACAGAGAGTTCCCTTCCAGTCTTCACCCAATAAAGCTGCGTTTGGAAAGATGAATATGGTTCAAGACCCAGTAGATCTTTAACACATACAGATGTCTAACCAGATCTACTAAGATTGCTCAGTAAACAAGCCCATCGCTGAAACTGAATCGTGAGCCTATATTGTAAACTGGGTTCAGATGATAAGGCTGCACATCTGCCAAGTCTTTAGACCCAGGACAAAGAGATGCATGTGCTGTCGGCATCAACACGAGGGAGGGATGCATGCCCTGGACTTGGAAACAAAGGCCCAGTAGGACAGCAGTGTGGCTCCTTGCTTTTCATCACCCTGAGGACAAGGAGCCCTTTAGGCCGCCTTCTGTCCACCTGCACCTCCACGCCCCACTTACCCCCTCCTCCAGGAGGACCGGTGGCTGTGGTTTGGTACATCGGGCCACCCTGGCTGGAAGGTGAACAGGAAGCCAGCTGCAGGCATGGCCTGGCTCTCCCTTTGGTTTTTCTCCTCCTCTGTCCCCTGTCCTGGGCACCTTTATGACCAAGGCTCCATGCCACAGGCACAAGCACTTCACCTCACTTGCTTTTTTCTTCTGCCTGACTGGAGTGTGATAAGATGCAAAAATGCAGATATAGCCCTTAGGAGGGCAGAGGCCGCCTTGGATTGGCAGCTACGAAGGCCTCCCCACCTCAGGGGAAGTGGCTGTTCCAGATAGGTGGTCTGGCTAGCTGGCCAGAGTTCTTTGCTTTGGGGTTTGGGACCAAATCCCCAGCAAATAATGAGGTGTTACTTTGCTTTTCTTTGCCATTATTCCTTCTTCAGAAACCACGAGGAGCAGTTGCTATGGTCTCTGGAGGATTTGGGTATTTCGGCTCCTCTGGCCCTAATACCAGGTAAGAGCACCCAAGCTGAGCACAATATAACACGGCCCAGCACCTGAACTTGCATTTTATTATCTCAGCACATAGTAAGTTCTCACAAAAAAAAAAATAGTAATAATTCTACTTCTCTCCCCTGTCCCTTTAGCACAATAAGAGTCGGGAGAGAGCTACTGTGAAGTTGTTTCTAACTGTATTTTCTTGACTTATTTGAAAAAGTGGTTAATTCAATATATTCTCAAGGACACCTGTTGGCATAGAGGCAGAATCCTACCAAGTACTTGCTTATGTCAGTGCCTTGAAAAGGATAAATGTTCCCTATCAAAGGAATGTTTAAAAGACGTCACAGGTATTCGTTTTACAGAACATCCTCTACACCTATTACTCAGATCACCGTATTTGAAGACCTGAAAATAATTAAAAGAGTAACTCTCTGGTAAAGACCTAAGTCTAGATTAAACCAGATCGAAGTAAATGACCCTGACAAACTTTATTTTTCAGTTCTAAAGAAGAATTTGTGAGAAATGTTAATTACAGGAAAAAACTGAAATATTCTTTCAAACTGCTTAACACTATAACATTTTCAAAATTTAAAAAGAAAAATAGAAAAAGATATTTAAGGGGAAAGTGTTTTTCTCACTCCTGATTGTAGTATTTTTAAAGCAGGAAAAAAATACATTAGAAAGCCACTTTTTTGGTCTGCTTCACATGGCTATTTGTGTTTCTGAGTAATTGTCCCTATGACAACATCTTGCATTAAGCTACCTAACGTTGATCAGGAGGTCAGAATTTATTGCCAAATGTTTGGAAAGCAGCCCCTATGTATAGTATTTGACTCAAAATTATTTTTTTAACTTACAAATCACAAATTCTCTAAGGGAAATCTCAAAAGCTGATAAGCAACAACAGATATGCCATTTGATTATACTAGGTTTGAAGTATCTTCTTTATATGCAATTCCATATAAATAATCAAAAGCAGAGTTTAGGCAAGAAATTAAGCATTTTTCAATGACAAAAATAGCATGTATTGCTATTTCCTACCAGTATAAAAACCTTTACTAGCATAACTCCATGCCCGGTATATATTTGTCGATTGCTTTGAAGCACATGAATAGCACAAGAAATTTAACAAAATGATGGAGACAGACAGAACTAATTTTTCAATTCCTTTGCTAAAAAATATGCTTTAGCCAAAACATTGCCTCAGAGAATCATGCTTTTAGGAAATAAGGTAAGCAATCATTCAAGCAAAATGGATGAACCTCAATTAAAAAAAGATGACCACAGAGAGGTACTGCCTACATCGGTACTACCTCCTGGAGTTCAACAGCAATCAATTCCACAGAGTTCTTTCTTTTGCTCAATCTGAGTCTGGGAGCAATTTGCACTAATTTATTTTGTTTACTTTCCTTTGGAAGATGAAGTGTGGCTGAACATCCTTCTACTAAAATCTAATTTACTTAAAGGCAGTTGAGTCACATTTAAGCTTTTTCCCCAGTCAAAACAACACAGCTTCTTTCTTAAATTTATCCCCTTCGCTCTCCCCATACTGCCAGATTCTGAACTCAAATCATTTTAGTTGCTCTTCTATTGTCCCCTCCCAAAGTTTTCCATATCTCCCTTAAAAATATGGACAATAAAGTGGGATCATATCTCGTTAAATATATATGACCGATGCCAAGCTGAGGTAAAGCATTAGTCTTGATTTCTATACCTCCTATCTTCCTTTCTTCACCCCATTCCATCAATATTCTTGATTTAGTTCACTTTTTTAAAATGTTCTTAATTATACTGAAGTTAAGCTAAAAAATGGTCTGTGATAACACTCAGCTTTTGGCTTGCTTTCTTCAGCCCTGTACCATTCATTTGCTCCTCCTGACCTGCATTTCATGTTTTATTCATTATTTGACTGAACAGCAAGTGCCACGCTGTGTTTGGATCAGAAAGAAGGTAAACTCCAAAACATTTAGTGTCATCTAAAGACTAACGAACTTATTCTGAAGTCTTTCATCAAGATCACCAATGAAAAAAGTAAAATAACATTTGCCAATGTTACATCTGATAAGGGGTTAATATCTAAAATGTATAAAGAATTTATACAACTCAACGCCAAAAACAAACAATTCAATTAAAAAATGGACAAAGGATCTGAATAGACAAATCTCCAAAGAGGACATGCAGATGGCCTACAGAGATATGAAATGATGCTTAACATCACAAATCATCAGAGAAACGCAAATTATAACCACAAAGAGATATCAGGTCACACCTCTCAGAATGACTATCACCAATAAATCCACAAACAAGTGTTGAAGAGAATGTGGAGAAAAGGGAATCCTTGTGCATTGTTGGTCAGAATGCAGACTGGTATAGTCACTGTGGAAAACAGTATGGAGTTACCACAAAAAATTAAAAATGGAACTGCCTTATGACCCAACAATTCCACTTCTGGGAATTTTTCTGAAGAAACCCAAAACACTGATTCAACAGAATACAAACATCCCTATATTCATAACAGCATTGTTTACAATAGCCAAGATTTGGAAGCAGCCCAAGTGTCCATCAGTAGATGAGCAGATAAAACAGCTGTGGTACATTTACATAATGGAATACTACTCAGCTGTAAAAAGGAAGAAAATTTTACCTTTTGTGACAGTATAGATGACCTGGAGAGCATTAGGCTAAGTGATATAAGCCAGTAAGAGAAAGAGAAGTAGCATATGATTTCACTCATACATGGAATCTAATGAACACAATAAACTAACAAACAAATTAGAAAAAGACTCATAGAGAACAGACTTGAAGCTATCAGAGGGGAGGGGAGTTGTGGTGTTGGAGGAAAAAGATAAAGGGATTAAGCAAAGATAATAACAAACAAACAAACAAAAAAACCTCATAGACACAGACAACATTATCAGAGGGAGAGGGAGGTGGGGAAAGGTAGAAGAGGGTATAGGAGGTATAAATGGTGATGGAAGGAGACTTGACCATTGGTGGTGAACATACAATACAATATACAGGTGATGTATTATATAATTGCACACCTCAATAAATTCAAGAAAAAAGTAAAAAACAAATTACTTAAAAAAAAAGAGTAAAATAATCCAGTCCCCAAACCAAAGTTAATAAATTCACAGTGTTTTAAACAGTGTGTTTCAACCTATTAATAGAAGAATTGCTATGATTTTTAAGTAATTCACATTGAACAGTATATCCCAGACTAATAACGTTGCATTGTCCCGTAGTGAAAATCTATCACGGGCTCTAGCTGATACTGTGCATGGACTTCACAGAGATGCTCAGAAAACTCATCAACGAAGCACACGGGTCACTAAATTCTTGCTGCAGGACAGTAGCGAATCAGGAAGAGAGACTCAAGCTTCTTATGCTGCATCATTCAACTGATGAGTATATTGTCTTATTTCTAAAATACGGTTCATGAAAATCAACTTTGAGCTGGATCTTGTTCACTTTGGAAGGTAGAAGAACCATGTTCATACATATTGCTAAATTTCAAAGGAGGACCAATTCACTCGAAAAATTAAGTTCTGTGTGGGGCATGCTGTATGGGCTAAAACTCAGTGAGAGATGAACACACAGCACAGAAGTCATTTAATGATGGAAACGTACTTTCAAGGAAAAGCCCTTCTTCTGAAGAGATTACGGTGAAAAAAGTGTGAGCCAATGAGGATAGGTGGAGGTCTGAGGGATGTAATGGGGGGCTTGTTCTTTCCCACTGATGCCCCTCTTCCCCAGCCTATCAACTTTTTGCATAGCTTGGCAGTGACTAGATAGCTGAAAGAGACAGAATTTAATAACCAATGCCAATGGGTCTCAAATTGCAAGATACTTTTCCTATGGAAGTATGTGGCCATTTAAATGACTCGATTCCTTTGCCTCTCATTTTGTACCATTTTTGTATGTAATCATGTATACATACCAGTCAGCAAAACAAACCTTATGTTTAAAGCCTGACCATGGCATAAAGAGGAGAACCATTAGAACACCACCGAGATTATTCACACTGAGGATTATGATGTTAATATTTAAAGCAACATCTAGAGCAGTGGTTTTCTCAACCTTTCTAATGCCGCGGCCCTTTAATACAGTTCCTCATGTTGTGGTGACCCCCAACCATGAAATTATTTTCGTTGCTACTTCATAACTGTAATTTTGCTACTGTTATGAATCGTAATGTAAATACCTGTGTTTTCCGATGGTCTTAGGTGACCCTGTTAGCGGTTCTCAACCTCTGAGTCACAACCCACAGGTTGAGAACCGCTGCTATAGAGCCTCAGACCATCGGAAAACACAGATATTTACATTACGATTCATTAACAGTAGCAAAATTACAGTTATGAAGTAGCAACGAAAATAATTTCATGGTTGGGGGTCACCACAACATGAGGAACTGTATTAAAGGGTCGGGGCATTAGAAAGGTTGAGAACCACTGATCTAGAGTATCAAAAGCCATGATGCTTAAAACTAATTCACATAGTACAGTGTTAAGAAATATTTTATTTAATAGTAAGTACTTTTTCTAAAGTATCAATGTTTTTCTTTATGACACATTAAAACTATAATTGAAGTTATTATTCTTATTCTTTTTTTTTTTTTTTTTTTTTTTTTTTTGTATCTTTAGGTAGGCACCAGAGTAGTGGTTGAGTGTACAAACTGAAGCTAGGTGGTCTGAGTATATATCCAATTCTACCACCTACTTTGCTTATGTGACCTTGGGAACATTATTTGTCATCCTTATGATTTTGGGGTGGTTTTGAGGACTGTATGAATTAATCTATGATAGCATTATTTAAACAAATAATAGGATATTGTTAAATAAACCTGAGCATTTGTGTAAATACAATTGATTTGAAAGACTTAAATCATTCTTTCTTTTTAACAATTGTTCTTACCCTTTAAATTCATCCCAAACAAAACTCCCTAAAGGCACAGATTTTATGTTATTTATCTTTCTAGCTCAGCACGGTGTCTACAACATGGTAGGAGTCTGAAAAATGTTTATGGAGTAAATGAGTGAATGAGAGAACAAATGAATGGAGAGACTGGACGTTTATTTTTACATCTTGTCTGAAAAATGGCACTTTTCAAGGACACAAGATCCCTTGGCAATGATGCAGGCTGAGACAATTATGTATTAGTTATTAAGTGTAGTCAGCTAAAAGTTTTCAGATTGGAAGCTAAAGAAAAGATTTTCTTTAAGTTAAATAAAAGTCTATTAAATAAACCTTAAATAATTCAGCCTCTCTTTTCCACCATAAAGTGGGAAATTAAGCTGTGAAAAGTTTTAATCTAGTTAAGTATAGGATGGATTTAACTTTATAATCTTGATCTCACAGACTTTTTCAAAGCCCAAGGCCTACTGAATTCAGACATGAGTGTCCGTTCCTCCAAAATGTGGGTCTGTACGATCCTATCATGTTTCTTAAAGGGGGATCACAATTGCACGGCTGGTCTTTGTGTTTTAAATGTTAACATTTTCACTATTCACAATCCATTTTATCTTCATCAGGTGTATTCCTCTTTAAATGCTTACTTCATAACATATTTAAATTGCATAAGAACTAGTACACAGAAAACTAAAACAGAATCTCCAGAATACTTTTTTTTTTTTTTTTGCAAATAAGAGAAGTTCAACAACACTTCTCCAATTTATTCCACCCATACACCTCTTTTATGTAGAGTTTTAAATAGCTAAATTAAAACACTAGAGTAAAATTCTCCTGCCCCTTGGGACAATCTAAAACTGAAAAAAAAAAAAGAGGGGTTCCCTGCTCATCTCACTCTCAAAGTTATTTCTGCCTCCCAAAGACCAGAATGAGACTTTCGTTTTAATCTTAACTGAAGCGAATGTTATAGTCGTATTACTACTCATCAACAGGAAGCACAATTACTCATCCATTCCACTGAGACATCTACGATCATGAGGATGCTACACATTTTCTCCCTTCTTAAAGGATCCTATGTGATGGGATTAAATTTCACAAATTCCAAAATACGTGAATGCTATGTGATTTTAAAATTTAATCCCTTTGCCATTCCCTTTAGTTTTGCACAGCTTGTTTATCTTCTTCCTGCTAGCACAAAATGCAGTGCAGAAATGGAAACCAGATTGCTGTGTACAGTGAATTTCATGTGGTTTCCACATTTCTCCTGGCAGCCGTTTCCCAGCAGACGCTCATCTAACAAATTCCTCCTTGAGTGATTGTTAAGTAAGACGGCATCTGCAGTCTTGTGGCACATTCTAAGCACACTCTTGCATGCCCTGCAAAAGGTGGGCAGTGCGTTACGGCAACCTGTAAGGCAGTTTGCATTGAGAGCCTTTGTCAAGGTAAATCAAGATGTTAAAATGTAATTGAGGAAGGTGCTATGGTGACCTTGCTTAAGAAGGAATTCCCCTTCTTTGCCTTTTCACATTCAGGAAAATCTCACAATAATCAATATGCATTTATTGACCTGATTCCTTGAGGGAAGCCATTGGGCAGTGTGCATGGAAACTACAGGAAGGGTTCCTGCCCTCAAGGAGCTTGCAATCAAGTGAAAAAGAGGAGACATAAATACCAGACCGAGTCAGGCAACAGTTTGGGAAGAATCAGCAGAGCATAAGCAAAGATTAATGAATGACTGGGATGGACGATGAGGTCTACATGGTTATGGGGAAATATTTAGTACAAGGTATCTCTGGAGACATAAAAAAGCTGATTTAAAGTAAAACAGAGCAATCAACCTAAAACTCTACCGTTCTCCTCCCTTCTGAAGATATTTAATTTTTTTAAGTCAAAAGTCACTGCTTCATAAGAGAATTATTTCAAAGCCACAAGGAAGTATCAAAGTAATTTAATTTAATTTGAGATCTATTTGTTCTTAAGCAATGAATACGTGGGGTTAAGTGAATCTGACTGAAATGTTAAGAAGAAAAAATAGCCTGGCCAGCATGGCTCAGTGGTTGAGTGTCAACCTATGAACCAGGTAGGTCACGATTTGATTCTTGGTCACAGGCAGCCGATCAATGATTCTCTCTCATCATTGATGTTTCTGTCTCTTTCTCTCCCTTCCTCTCTGAAATCAATAAACATATATTTTTAAAAATCTCATTAAACAGTGTAATACCTATCTTCACTGGTAGCTCAATTCTAACCCCTGTTCTGAAGAAGACTCAGGAAGAAGTGGGGCTGGAGAAAAAAAGGCAAGAGCTACAGAAAGTGTCACACTGAGCACAGTGGGGAGAAAGGTGCATGAAGAAGCAATAAGCCTATTGTACTGAATGCCCTTGGATTACTTGGTGGAGATACAGTATAGGACATTAACACATATCTCTACCTTTGGCCACAATAATTAGTTTAATTAATATTCTCTGCTCCTCTTCTCTTTCATCATCCAGGGCCATACAAAACTCACCAAAGGGGAAAGGGTATCTGCTACAGCACCACGGTCATCTGCCCCCAGGCAGCACCATGACAATTCTCCAAATTGTTGTCCTATGAATTGTGGTAGAATGTTGTCAGAAACAGCCCAATCCATTTTGCCCATACCCTCTAATTCAGGCCTTCTCCCAGCCACCTCTCATTATTTGACAAATGAGAACATGAAAAACAGAACTAGCAGCAATCTATTCTGGTGTTCCTTCTCTTATACCTCAGTTGTACCCAAGAAAGCAAAGGTTTGATTTAACCTCAAAGAAGTACAATTTGTTTAAGAAAGATGAAATTTTGAAATCATATACAATTACTTAAATCTGTATAAGTACTAAATTACCAAATATATTCTGCCTGGGGCACTGAGCGACTTGGCCTTAGTATTTTTACTAAGAATGTTAATTCAAAACTTCTGTGTCACAGTTGTACTATACACTGGTAAGCGATGGGAACTGTATTATGAAAATGATCTTACAAAGAAGTTTTCAACATGGCCTTTCTAAACAGTCTCCATCAGCACACATACATTGAAAATTCACAGCAACTCTCCTACATTGAATGTGAAGGAGATGTGTACTGTGTGCTGTGGGAATGGTAGCGTGAAAGGAGGAATTTTATATACTGGAAAAATCCTGAATATCGACCTAATAAAAGAGTAACATGCTAATTGACCGTACCTTCACGACGCCCACCAGCCAATCAGGAGTATGCAAATTAACCCAACAAAGATGGCAGGTTAATTTGCATACACAGGCGCAGAGCGGCTGGGGGCGGGGCAGGACGCAGGCATTCCGCACCACCCCAGCTGCTCCAGGCCTCTGGGCAAGCGTGGGAAGGTGGAAAGGCGGCTCCAGCCAGAGCAAAGGCAGTGCCGGCAGCCAGGGGAAGGACAGCCCATTCTTGCACGAATCTTTGTGCATCAGGGCTCTAGTATACATATAATACCCCAGATAAATGCACTGAAGATGCTGCAGTGTAAGAATGCAACAGAAATGGCATTCATCTATATGAAGCTGAATATACAACATATAATCTGAACAAAATCAAATTAAACAATAATAAAGTTAGAGTTCACATTAACAAATTGAATCCAACCTAACCAGTATTAACAATGCTGGGTGACCAACACCAATTATTTTATGATCTAAAGACAAAGATGGAATTAAAGTTGACCTTGATTTAGAAAGCACAGATAGGGCAAATTTTACTGGAAAATCAACTCCCACTAGCTCTCTTGTATGTTGTTAAAGGTTAAAAAAAAATGAGGGACTCAACTTTCCAAAAATTAACCAATTGAAATTACAGGACTGAAAATTTCATGGTCTGGAATCATAAAAAAGGGAGGGAAGTCCAATATCCTCAAAACTGGCTTCTCTGCTGGCAAAGGCAATTACTTCTAGAAAAGTCAAAAGATTCCTTTTATGCCACTCATTCCAGCTCTCATTTTCTCTTGTTTAGAGAACTTGAACGAAAAACAAAACAAAACTAAGTTCTTTTGTGAGCTTCTCTTTAGTAATAATGTCATAAGGCCCTAAAAATGCAAGTTGAACTCTAAACATTGGCTCCAATATACATGTGTACTGGACCAGGCCCAAACATTTTTGTTTTATGTTCTTTTTTAATTGATTTTTACAGAGAGAGGAAGGGAGAGGGAAAGAGAGATAGGAACATCGATCGGCTGCCTCCTGCATGACTCCTTCTGGGGATTGAGCCTGCAACTAGGTCATGTGCCCTGACCAGAATTTGAACTGCAATCTCTTGGTTCTCGGGTTGACACTCAACCAACTGAGCCACACCAGCCAGGCCAGGCCCAAACATTTTCAATGGGGTCCAAACCCCTTATAGAAAACAAAACAAAACAAAACAACTATCTAAAAATCTACTAGTTCTCCAGCAAAACGAACTAGTAGTATTTCAAAAGCAATCCTAATCAATTCTGGCCAATGAAACCCAAGAGTAGTTCTTTATTTAAAAAAAAAAAAAAAGATGAAATAAAAAGCAAGTAAATTGTACCAGAGAAAGATGTTTCATTACAAGGCAGGTTGGGAGGAAAACGATTTTCCCCAACCAAAACGGAACTAGTTCACAAAGGGTGTGTGCAGGTTTTACTAGTAAATGCAGTCAGTGGTGGCTCCACCAGCGCAGAAATCAATGCCGAGATAATGCATTTTCAAAATTACAAAGGCATTTCCTATCTAATTTACACTTGTTAGCCTTCAACTGTTGCTATAAAGCTGTGACAGGCACAATCTTTTAAAGAATATGACTAAAATGTGCACACACCAAAACTAACGTCTAAGGTTACAAAGAAAGTATTGCACATGCTCTAGTCTTGAAGAGCGTTACTTTAAAGAAGGAATTGATTTTGATGTTGGTAACTGTCATATAGTGGTCTGGTTTAGTTTAAAAATATACATACATACACATATATGTACTCACACACATTTATACACACACAGATTTTTATATGTATAGGGTGTCCCCTCAAAATGTATACACATTATAAAGGCAATGTTTATTAAAATACATTTCATTTTCAAAGTGTAATGGAATATTGAGCTATATGCTGTTAAAGTGTGTATACATTTTGAGGGATACCCTGTACAGACAAATTACAATAAAAGTGGGTAAACTCAAAGGTCAGGAAACTCAAAGTCATTCTGGGCTTTTCAAAAAGATTTTCTAAAAAGTGATCTTCAGGAGCCACCTCCCACGACAGTGTTTTAAAAACAATCTGTTGTCCTTCTTCCAGAATCAAGTGTTTTCTTCTATTTTTACTTGTTTTATGTACACATCATTTATTTATCCAATGAGATTACCAGCACCTTAAGGAAAATAACACGCTTTCTTCCTGAATACTTGCTGTGGCCCGGGCTCTAGAGTCACGGGACCTGGTTTGGAATCGTGGTCAGTAACTGAACCAGGGTGGGAGCCTGGCTGGGCCTCACAGCAGCACCTAACCCGCTTGAGATCCCCCTCTGGCCAGGCCTCCTCCAAGCTTCTCTCACACATTAGCCCATTTAATCCTCAGAGGAACCTATTTTACAGATGAGGAAAGAGGAGCTCAGAATTGTCACATAAATGCCAATGTCAATCCTAAAGCCAGGATTCAAACCCAGGAGCCCTCCCACCGCACTGCCTCCTGCAGTTCCCACTTCACCTATAGCCCTGAAGAAACCCTACCTACCTTTCAGGGTTCTTGGATTAGATTAAAGTGAAAACCACTAGCATGGGGGTTGGTATCAAATGAGTGCTCAAAAAGAGAAGTATTAAACAAAACAGACTGTTAGACATGGAACACAGGACACTCTCCTTTCTTTACAGCTTCTACCCTGCGGTCGGGAGTATCAATGAAGTTACAATTGGATTCCATATGGCAAATTGAAGCCATTGTTGATGGATTAATACACGAATCATATAAGTGCTTATAAAAATATGTGATTCACACTCATTTGCAATATGTAAATAAACTTTGCATGAACTAATGTATACACCAAGTGCTTTTTGTTATCTGTAAGAGAAAAGCAAATTCCCACTATGGCAATTTGGAGTATTCTAATGTGGTCTCATATATACCTTGAGTAAATTCTCTGGAGACTGAACAGAATTGAGAAGCCAGTTGTAGTATCTACATACAACATACTCAACTAAGCAGATTTATGTTGGATCAAACCCTTTAAAAAAATTTTTATTGATTGATTTTTAGAGGGGGGTGGGAGGGAAAGAGAGTGTGCACATGTTAGAGACAGAGAGAGAGAGAGAGTGAGAAACATTGATTTGTTGTTCCACCTATCCATGTATTCATTGGTTGATTTTTACATGTGCCCTGACTGGGATCGAACCCACAACCTTGGCATATCGGGACAACATTCTAACCAACTGAGCTTCCCGGCCAAGGCTGGATCAAACCCTTTTAACAATTCATGTAATTTGTGTTTCCCCTTCTGCATATACCAGAGAATTATAAATCCTCGAATAAAGATCCTGTGCCATGGATTATGCAAGCGTGCCTAGCATCACTGGAAGACTTGGAGCTTCTAAACTGACCTACTGTATAACAGCCGGTACTCTGGGCGAAGCAGAAAGCTTCCCTTCCCACCCATATTTCCTTGTAGTCACTGTGCTTCACTTGCACCCGCAGCCAGCCACAGAAAGGATACTCTCTCTACCCCTGAGGAAAGTGGTTTGAGTCTGCATGAGGCACGGACTGGTTTTTTCTTGCTTCTGGATATCATGCGTGCTTGCTCATTTCTGAGGTGCATTCAGGAAATAAAGTACTAGTGATGCCAAAAGACATCAGGAGTCAATATTGTAAACTGGTCAGTGACCCGAGGACACCGTAGTCCTCCTGTCCCAGTGAGCCAGTGCTCATTGGACAGTCCGATTGTACGTGGAATACGAGGGGAGGTCAGGGCACATAGCATTCAGATGATGCTCGCGAGCCTTTGGGGGTGTTGCATCAGGCGGCAGGCAGCATTCCTGGTGTGCTCTCACTCACAATCTGCTTGAGAGGGCCAGCACCAATTTTCCAATCCCTTTATCTTGCATTCCCCGAAAGATCTCAAGAAAGTGCCTCAGATTTTCCTGGAGTCATAAATCATGTATTTACCTTCACGTGACTGGTTTTCCATGGACCCAGAGTTTTCAGGTCTGCCTGCCGGATGTATTATGTTACTGAAATTCAGAAATGGCTGTTGTGCACGCCAGTGGTTAGGAAAACTCGAAGATGTAACATTATCTTTCTCAACTGATTTGAGGAAAGAATGTTCATAAAATATATACTGCTTTTGGTTAGGGGCTGATTTCTAAATAAACAGACTCCGCAATGGAAATTCTAGAGACAGGCAAAACAAAACTTGCATTTGTAAATGTACGTTTTTTAAAATCAGCTCTCTCACAATCTCTGCAAACTTTTGCAAGCATTCTGAAGACTGTCAAGTCAGCTGCGTTAGGTTGACTTGGGGCTGTTTTAGGGCTGTTTCGATTTAGGGCTGTTTCCGTGTAACTTGGTTTTCAGTTGGGAAAGGGAAATCTGTCAAGTCTTCCCTATTTCACAGCCTTTGGTCTGGCATCTCAGGCTAAGAGGGCCCTTCCCTGTGGGGAGCTGGAGGCAGCCATTTGTTGAGAGTCAGGAGGGAGGGAAAGGGGGAAAGAAAGCTCTGCTATGACAAGTCTGCCAGTCCTCATGGGCCCCAACAAAATAGGAAACACTGGTGATTAAGGGACTGGATGCCTCCAATAAAAAAAAAAAAAAAGTGCTAATCCACACCACACTAAGTGGGGCTATCTTCCCTAATTTGCAATGAACTGGGGTCAACTAGATTTTTATCTCACACACAAACTGGGAAGGAGAAAACAACAAGAAAGGAAATGGCACAGCTTAGTTAGATCCTGCTTTTCACACAAGATTGTATGACCGATAGCTACACAGGATGCTTCCAGAAGATTAGAAGGCCAAAAATAAGCAAGGAAATATGGCTGGCCCGATGTTCCCATTTATTTCTAAAAGAATGATGAATCAGAGACATAACAGCAATACACATATACTGTGTAAATGTTAAAATTGCACCAAGGCTTTCGTATAAGATAAAAATAAGATAGCTTTAACTCTTGAGTTGTCATGATAAAGGTTAGGTCAGAAACCAAATGCATACTACGCATAGCTTTTACTCAATCTTCCCACAGTTGAATGCAGAATATTTTCAAACTTTTTCAACTCGTGGCACAAATAGATGTGGCATGCCAAAACGATGTGTTTTTTGCCAATCTTATAAAAATATATAGATATAATTTTGACTCAATCACACTAGATGACTGTTGTTGCGTGGGCTGTTGTCATTTTTTTATTTGACAATCTAAGGGAAAAAAGGTCAGTACAACTTGACTAAACAGTCAGGTGTTCATGTTTTAAAAATTCTTGCAGTGCACTGGTTGAAATCGCTGGTTTAATGGATGGCCTACTATAGGCTAGTTTAAAAAAAGTATAAAGATACTATCCCTGTCTTCAATTAGCTTATATTTTACTAGAGGCCTGGTGCACGAATTCGTGCATGGGTTGGGTCCCTTGGGGTGGCCTGTGGGGATCGGGTGGAAACCCACAGTCCAACGCTGCCTGCCGCTCCTGCCTGCTGCTCCCACTCATTCCGGCCCCTCTGTGCCTGCTGCGGGATCCCTCCCAGTCAGTCTCGATCGAGACGTTGGGAGGATCTGGACCCATTAGGCCTGCATCTGACGCCCGTCCCGAGGGAGACTGGGAGGGCCGGGACCCATTAGGCCCTCCAGGCAGGTGGTAGGACACCCTTGCCGGTCCGGGATCCAGATTCGTCCTGCTGACGTTTGCACCAGTTGTCAGGAGCCACCTGGCGGCTGCTTTTATATCGTTTCTTCCTTGCAGAGTGTCTATGGAGGGGAAGCTGCCACAGTGCCCAAGGCCGACTTCCAGGAGGCTGGCAGTGCAGGTCCATCAGTACCTGTCTTGTTTTCCAAAGATTGGACCTGTAGGACTACTGAGGGAGGGAGTGGCTGCCACTAGGCTGGTGGGCCACCAGGACGGGTCAGTCAGCTGAGCGGGCGCTCCCGCTGTGGGAGCACAGTGACCACCAGGGGGCAGCTCCTGTGTTAAGCGTCTGCCCCTTGGGGGTCAGTGCGCATCACAGCAACCGGTTGTTTGGTCGCTTAGGCTTTTATATATATAGATTCGGGGGGAAAGCATCCAAATATGTAAAATAATAAATAGTACACATAACATTTCAGTCCAAAACTAAGAGAAGGCTACAAATTAGTAACAGGAATTCTAAGTGCCATAAGAATTCCGTAGGGAGAAAAATCATCTCTGTGGGTTAACAATATGCTTCTGATCACAGGCATCTGAGTTAAAAAAAAAAAAAAAAAAAGCTGAGTTCTGTTATTTACTGTAATTCCACCAAGTTATTACTTAACCTCTCTAAACCTCGATTTTCATCATCAATAAAATGGGAATGATAATGGTATCTAGCCCATAAAATGATTATAAGAAACTGATACATTTTATATGAAAGGATTTTGTAATCTGTAGAGAAGCTATAAAATGACCCTTGCAAAGATAGTAAACAGAATCACACCAAATTACAATTAATTTGGGAGAACAGAAGGTGGAGGGGGAAATGATGAACTTTTTCTTAACCTACTTTCTATTGTTTGAAAGTTTAAGGCCCAGGCACTAATCTTATAACAAAACATTTAAAGCAATATAAATACTATCTGAAGTGTGCATATATGGATGTCACAGAACACCCTAATTGTAAACACTAATAACCCTGTTTCTTTATAAGTACATAGAAACAAGTCTCCACCTGGTTTCAATTTGAGAATTTCTAAAGTCACAAAATTTTGCCAAGCTTGGGAATAATAACCAACTGAAACCGTTTATTTTCCAAGACATTTTAAAACAGAGCAAGTTTTGTAGTCAACCAAAACCATCCATTGATGCAAACAATCAGTTTGGTCAATACCTTTTAAAATAAGTTAAATAACATCAGTTTTCAAAGGCAAGTCTTTTGTCATCACTAACTTTGCTTTCTAGAGCCCATCACATTTAACTGATAACTTTACAGACCTGGAAAAGTCCTCAGGCCATTTCCAAAGGAATGCCAAGAACTTTCCATAGAGGCAAGGCAACATTTTAGATTAAACTTGATCACAGATTAGCATTCCTAACACTACAAGTAAGTGTGAGCTCTTTGAGGGCAGGAATCATACCTCCTTAAACTTTATTTATTTATTTTTTGAATCCTCACCCGAGGATACTCTTTTCACTGATATTCCAGACAGAGTGGAATGGAGGGAGGAGGAGGGGGGAGAAATATCAATGTGAGAGAGACATGACCGGCTGTCCTGTATGCACCCTGACCAGGGGTGGGCAGTGAACCCACAACCGAGGTACATGCCCTTGACTGAGAATCAAACCTGAGACCCATCCGTCCGTGGGCCGATGCTCTAACCACTGAGTTAAACCAGCAGGTCAGGGCATATCTTCTTAAATGTTATATGCCCAGTTCCTGGCACTGTGACTAGCATATGAGTAGGCAGCAGGAATAAATACTAGTTGAACTATTTGGAGGAAAGACAAATCTAAAACACTCTGAACAATTGCATGCCCAGTGAGGCAGGCTCATATGCTAAGGGGACACAATCTTTATACTTGTTTCTGTAGAAAAAATCTCTTACAATGCTTCAAAAGGAGGAAGGATTAAGTTTGAGTTCCTTGAATAAAACATTATAAAAACCCCTACTTGAGAAAGGGATCTCTCCCCTATTTGAGAAAATACAGATGTGTGAACCAAGATGAAATCATGGAGCAGTCTGATCAGAACCACCTTTCATCTGCCTTACCCAAAATTTCCAAAGCGTGTTTCATCGATATAAATAGCAGAGGGCAGAGGAAGGGCTTCCGCTATGGTGGCAGAACCGAGCCCACACCTGGAAGCCGGGGCTCCTGGCTGACTACTGTCCCTCTGGCTCATGGCTCCTCTAGGATGACTTGTGAAGAAACAGACAGACACTCAAAAAGGATGGAATTGGTATCCACATGTAATAGGACTCCTCTGTTGTATGTATGTACTCACATTTGCCTTTTTCCAGTATTCTACAAGGAGTTGAGGCATACTGGGCTTGCTCAAGCACTAGGCCCTGAAGACACAAGTATGGAAGCTGAGGAACAGGGACACGAGGTAATCCTTCTGATTTCCATGGATGATTTCGATCTCTCTGTGAATGATGTACCTGAGGCTAATCTCCCCATTCCATCTTAAACTGCTGGATAATTCATTTGCATCTTATTTCATCTTCCTCCCGAGGTAAACGGGGCTCATAATAACTTTTGAAGTCTTTCATGATATGTTCATTCAAGAGAAGACATTTCGGGGAAAGCAAATACTTTAAGACATTTCTCCCTTGAAGCTTTTTTGAAATATTCAGCCCAGAGTACTTAAAGAGAGCTATATTCTTCTGCTTCTAAAAAGTATTGCAGAAGGCCAGTAGACATGAATTGCTTTGGCTGTAATTGTTTAGAGAACGCTAAGTCTCTTAGTTGGGCTACTCATATTAAATGTGGAAGCTACCTAGGAATTTTCTCACATTTTGATCTTGGGAAGGGCAATTAATCAAGGTCACATTTGAGGACCTCTAACTTGAATCAGAATTCTATGATGGGAGAGTCAGATCTGCACACTCGGAATAGTCACCAGTATATATAATTGAAAACAGAAAGGACAGGAGAAGAAAAGGAGATGCCTGTGGGCTGATATGTTATAACCTTTGGTCAAGCGGTACTTGGCAAATTTCAACAGATTTAGTCAAGCAGAGATAAAACTAGCAGCAGAACACCATGAGAACAAAACAAAAAATGATCACACAGAATTGGGGATGACCAGTGAAAAACAACGCTGGACCTAATATAGCATGGATCTACCAGAGGCAGTTTGGTGGGATCCTGGAGTCATTATTTCATGGTGGAGGCTGGCAATCCTAACTTTCCAGTTTCTTTAGGTCAAGCTATAGCACAGCGTTCAGAGCAGCAGCCAATGTCACTGAGGGAAAGGAGGAAGGCCACATGTGGAACTAATTACTCATGGAGAGGCCATGACAAAGAACATTTCTCCAGACTTTTCATGGGGGCTTCACTTTCAGGAAGTTGCTATAATTACTGTTCAAGTCTAGAGCAGCCTGCAAGCCGCTGACAGATCCAGCAGAGGAGGAGGAGGAGGAGGAGGAGGAGGAGGGAAAGGAGGAGGAGGGAAAGGAGGAGGAGGAGGAGGAGGAGGAGGAGGAGGGAGAGGAGGAGGAGGAGGAGGAGGAGGGACAAAGAGAGAGGGGAAAATGAACTTATCAGCCCTTTTTGACGAGTGAAATACCAGAAAATAAAGTACCACAGGAAAGCACACGTGCGCGCGCGCACACACACACACATACACACCAAAAAAAAAAAAAAAAAAGATTTCCTAAGGAGCCCTGGCTTCCAGCGCTCTGCTTTCTGTTTACTTTCTTATCTACCCTGTGTCTTCAAGTGACTTTCTAGCCCAGATCAGACAGCAAATTTGTCCTACTCCGCTGACTCCCTTTCAGTTGGCCACAGCAGAACTGTACATCTCAACTCTTTTTTTACAGCTTTTCCATACTGGGGCCCACTTCCTGCCCAGTTGAGGGAAAAAATCTGGCCTGAAGATGAAATGACTGTTTAACATTACACCAGAACATCTGGTACCATTTTACGCACAGACCCATGTCTGAGAGCAGGCGATTCTAGCGGTCTCTCCAGCGGCACAGCGCATACCCAAACCTCCCCAGGGTGACATCATCCCATATATGGACTCTCCAGCCCAGCCCTCCCCCTTTTCCTGGTCCTAAATTCATTGCCAGTTCCCCAGTCTGCAGCAAATGTGCCACGTCAAGACTGAAAATCACAGCACTGGAGTGGGGCTCAGTCAGTGCAGCAGGCTCCAGGGGGGAGAGCCGAATGCAACTGTTCCCAGGGACTGAGAGAGGATTTTAAGGGCCCAGATGGAAGCTTCTGGAGCTCCTGCCCCGTCGGCCCAGTGTTCAGACTACCTGTTCAGGACAATGCCGTTGTACAGTAGTCTGCACATTGGTTAGACTGGGCAAGGCACAGCAACGCCTTGGACGGCTGGGACAAGAGTGGCTGTTTCCGAGGAGAGGACGTTTGTTGGCTCCTCTTTTGTATCTCATATCCAGTGTTTTTCTTCACAGGTTTTACACAGTAGGGACCAAGAAGCCCTCAGGGACACCGCTGGGAAAAGACTGCTCCAGGGAAGACCTGCGGGTAAGGCCCTCTTGCCGCTCGCCTGGGCTGTGACCGGGAGAGCTGAGGTGGGAACCAATGATTTGTGTCACATGCGAAACAGGCATTTGTGTGGCCAAGAGCTATACATTTATTGTAAAAGGGCAACGGGGTGCGGTACATAGTGATTTACTATAAGCTACTCGCTTTCTGAAGATTTATAAGTATTTTCTTAAGCTTAAAGATTTTTCCACTTCAATATGAAATACAAAGACTCCAAATACTAAAAATAATTGAATGAGGCTAGTTTTCAATGGGTAAACGGAATAATTCAGAGACCTAAAAACCTGTTGAATGAGGGCTGTGCTATCACTTGAATATCCCAGAATTGGTCCCATTTTGCCCCAAAGTAAAGAATACTTGCAATGTTTAAAATGCTGTATGGATAGTGCTTTTCTGAAATTTTACTTATTTAAGATAAATACCAAAAATAACAGGATCTAACAATAAGAGAGTAGGCTGCCAAGTTTTTTTGCCCACCAGACCACGCAGATGGGACTTGCCCAGAAAAGAGCGCCAACCCAGAACTATTGAGTCAGCAACTGAATAAGCCGGGAAATAAAAACCTCTGTCTTCAGCTATCCCAATATATAGCCCTGAGGTTTTTTTGTTGTTGTTGTTGTTTTAAAATCCAAGAATGGTTGATAATTGCTGGTCAGCTGAGCCCTCATGCCTAGGTTTTACAATGTGTCTATGTCTCCGAGCATTTAAAATGATAAGGTACTTTGTCTAGAAAGCCACTGATAAAAAAGGAATTTGTAAACGAAGGCAAAAGTTTTTCTTGGTCAGTTTCCAGCTGTCCTGGAGGTGAAGGAGGGAGGGAGGGGGAGGAAGGTGGGAGGAAGGAAAACTGAATGAAATCCCAACAGAGAGAATAATATAGAAAGTCTGGGCTGCAATATGATCCACACTGAATTTCAGAGGTGGGTCCCTTAAGGAAAGTTCTGGAAAAATGGCACTGCCTCACCCCTAATTCCCTCAACCCCCTATTTATAGCAACCCCAAAGAATTCTATATAATGAAAAATCTGTTCTATAGACTTAATCTGAAACATTAATATCTCTTTTGTCCTCCCTTAAATTCTTTAAAGTTATAGTGGTTCCTGAACAAATCCTTTTCTAAGTTATATTTTGCAACAATTCAAAAATTGTCACACATTCTCCTTTGCATAACAGTTTATTATAAAAGGTTTCCCACGTTATCTTTTGTCAAAATGATTTATTTTAAAATTTACCCTTTTGATCATCCTAAAACTGGTATTAAAAAAAACACACGTTTTCTCTTCTATTCATGATTTTTAGTTAAGATATTATAAAAAGGGAGAAATTTAGCTATCTTCTCCACTTAGAGGATATGATTTGTTTTCTATTGTGACTTAGAGGTTTCCATATTATTTTTCATTGAACAAATGAGATTTTTTAAATCTATATAGTTTCTTTTACATAGGAAAACTGAAAAGAGAAACTATGAGATAACTTACCAGAGCTTATTTTTTCAAGAAATGTATTCTACTAATTTATACAGTTAGCAAAGAAGATAGTTATAGGGTACTGTAGTAATGTTTAAGATGTCTCAAATTTTGAGGGGTTTTTTGTGGGGTTTTTTTTACTCTGTAGAAATGATTGAATTTTATAACTTACTTTCATTTCATGTATATTTAGGTGTCTTTTTTTATTATTATGAAATGGCTTTTTTATTTCAAAGAAACTAACCACCATCAGTCCCTCACCTATTTCCTCTCTCAGGATGACTTTTAGTTTGCAGACGGAGGGGACCCGAGGGTGTCCTTGGCGTAAGTACAGGAGTAGAAATCGAAGAATAAATTTGTATGGGGGGAGCCGAGGAGCCCCTACATGTGCTTGGAGTCCTGATTACCCATTTTTTGATGCCAAGTTTTAACAAATGAAAAGGAATAATACTTATTTTTTTAACTGGCATGAGCTCAATGCAAGATCAAAAGCAAAAGCTCACTCTGTAAACCTCTGCTCACTGAAGGCAGGATGGTAGATTGTGCGCTGGGACATACACCGGCATGTATGCAAACTTGGTGTAAACTAAATTTATTTCCAGGGTAGAATAATGCTTAATTTTATTTTGATATTATACTTTGTAAGGAGACATACAAATATTTTAGGGATCATGGGATCTATTCCAGAGAAAACTAACCAACAGTGATCATCTTCGACTAAAACTGCTCGTGGATATAATGGGAAGTGTAAGTATCAAAATTAAACACTGTATATCATCAGAAAGAGAAAATTGTTTGCAGAGCCTATCCAAAGGGCACTTCACAGAAACTTAGTAGTTATTTTTCATTTCAGTGGGTGGATGATTGATAAGTTAGACTAGATTTTGGGTTAGAATTTTCTGCCATCTAAGAGAAAGGAAATTCAGAGCTTTAGCTTTCAACACATTTTCTTAATTGGAAGAGGATCAATAGAAAACAGTTTATTTACATTTTCAAGCCCCCCCCCCTTTTTTTTTTAAACCATAGATCTCCAAATCCAAGAAGGTTTGTTTACAGTGGGACAAAATTTCACACCGATCACTTTCGTGTAATTAGTGAATAGATTTAATGCCCTTCCTGCTTGGCTTTCAGGCCTTCCACCCAGATAATGTGTTTATGTTTTTGAAAGACCAAAATATACTATCTCCCCCAACCTCTCGCCTACAGACCACCCAAGTTTTTCGCTCTGTGGGAAAGAGTGCAGGCATAAAATTCCTACTGATAGAATTTTTTCCTTTTTCTCGTTGAAGTCGTAAAGCTGTTATTGTAAGGAAATAAAGTAAAGTACAACTTGGTAATGTAAAAAGTCCACTGATTCACCAGCGTCATCCTTAGTAAAGAGAGAGAAGCCAAAGCTTTCAGCTCGACAAGAGATCTGCTGTTTAAAAACAACCCACTTTCCTCTTCTTTAAAGAGAATGTCCCACCCATGACAATAAAGTCCAAATACATAAAAGACCATCACTCAGAAATCCCAGCTTAAAATAACTGAAGGTCAGCTTTACCCTGAGGGGAAACAGAAATCTCTGAGCAAAGATGAAAACTTTACTTGCTTTCTTCTACCTTTTTACCTGGGTTTGCTGCTACTTGTGTAGACAGAAATAATTACCCGTTTTTTGAAGAATTTTAATGTTTTGATCAATATAAATAATGAAGTCAACTAAGGAAAATAATTAAATCTTCATTTTGAATTTTTTGACTTATAACATCCAGTTTCCTGGAGTTGCTTTGGTTTAATGTTGCTATTAAAGACTTGGAACATAATTATTTTCATGCACTTTTTTTCTTAATAAATGAAAGACAAAAAAAGAACTAAAGGGTAGTGACCTTATTAAAAATTACACTGTGTGATAATAATGTACATATAGTTTTTTCATATTTTAGCTATTATTTTAACTGATAACAAATTTTAATGTTTACTCTATAGTTTGGAAGACAGAAAAACACTCTTAACTGTTTTTTCAACCTTTCATCTTTTTAACATGGCTATGAGGTACGCAGATGCCACATACTTACTATAAGTGTGTTTTAAACATCTATTAGAAAAATAAATTATCCCAAAGTCTTAAGAGCAATCATTTTTCAGCAAGATTTCCCCACCCTGAAAACAGTTATGGATTTCAGGGTCTGATATTTTGGGGTATCTTGGTTTACTAGAATTGTTTCACATTAAAAGAGAACATATGAACTCACAAATTTTTCTTTCTGTTTTTCCAGGTTACATCATTCCTTAATTGAGCAGAGTTAACTGGATCAAAGTATTTATGGGAGAGAGAGGGAAAGCTATACCGAATTACAGTAATTTTTAATTTCTACAAATATGCTCTTTGTAAGTGAATCACTCTATAAATATTTTCTGTTGCCCTGAATGCAGCAACGATAGCAAAATAGTTGCTTGAGGTATTTGTTTTCCCATACTCTGACCTTGTAATTATTTAATGGCAGCCAAGTTCACTGATGTTTTTTATTTTGTCAAGAAAAAACAGACAAAAGTCTTCTACTCAGAAGTGATGACCAGAAACAGAATCAGACATTTATTTTCTTGAAATTAAATAAATGGAAACTTGCACTTCTCAACTCTTTGTTAAAGCTGTAGCACATCTAATCACTGCATAAAGGTTGAGCTGTGTACAAAACTCATTTTTTCATAGCCTCTAAAAATTCTTTTGTTCTCCATAAAGTTTCTATCTGCTATTTTTCTCAGAATTTTACAGTGAACAGGAAATATACTATTTATTTTCTTTAAAATTCTTTGAAAAAAAAATCCTAATTACACACTCCTTGGACAATAATGTTTTTGTTGTTGTTGTTTTAAGAAATCCCACTTATTGTCATTTTGACTATCTGGTGATTTTGTTGTTTAAAGGGAAGGGTATGAATTGATCATTTATTTTAAAAGAGCCAGTAGAGTTATTTTTGACTCACCAGAATTAAATTTTCTATCTGTGTATTTAACATCATCACTCTTTCTCTCATACGAGTTATAAGGAAATCTTCCAAAGGGCCTGGTTTTACTTTTTGGATATGAAATGAAGTTTCATTTTCTGTGTTTAAGGGACTATTTTGTAACTGTAGTGCACTAACAAGATCCAAAACACAATCTGAGTGAGCATCTCTGTGACCAACAGCTGTATAGTTTATACCCTTTTGATTCATGGCAGGGCACTATCGTTAGTTAAGCGGAGGACTTAAGCTCACAACTCTTTATTTGGTTTTCACATCCATACTTAAAAACTGCATTAAAATGGATATGAGAAATTTAAATAAGTTCCTGTTGCTTAATAAAGTATTTGTAAAAACACAACCCGTGTAAAATCCCAAAGGTCGGCTGGTTGAACTGCCAAATACATTAGGCTCATTAATTATTTTTAAAATGGCTGCCATTTCCATGTAAATGATAAGTTTCTTTTTCATGGAGAAGGTTATGGTACTTATCTACTACAAGAAACATGTATAAACATGTCTTTATCTTTAACTTCAGTATTAAAGTATGCAGAGTTTGGGGAAGAGGAAAAACATCTGGTTCAATTACTCTGAACTCTGACTGCATTATGGGCCAGTAATAACATGAACTGGAGTTAAGAATAAACCTGGTGTTTAATCTTTTTTGTTTGTTTGGTTTTGCCTTAAAATTTCAATATGAGTTTTCTGTCAAGTCAATGATTCATGTTAGCACATTGAGAACAAATGTATAAGTGTACTTTCTGAATAAAGTCAAAAGTCTAACTTGTTTTTAGTTCCATAATGTTTTAATGTTTAATTCTATTGTGTGTTTTTCTCCCTTTCCCCCTGACCCTCCAAATTCACCAAATCTGGAAAACAGACTGACCGTATCTGCCCATGAGCAAAGGAAACCTGAAGGAACCAAGGGCCTGGCTGGACGGAGTTGTCATGTGTCTGCCTGTCTACACTTGCTGTGCAGAACATCCGCTCACCTGTACAGCAGGCACAGACAGGCAGTCACATGACAACCCAGCCTGAATGACAACCAGCCATTGAAAGAAAGCAGCCCTCACACCATAGCATCTACACCAAGAGCTACAACCAAAATGAGGGGTTCGGGGGGAAGGCCTGGGTTTTTCATCTGTTGGTTTAATACTTAACTCGTATGTATTATTATTATTATTATTATTATTATTATTATTCTCTTTTGATTCAAATATTGAAACCCACCATAAGTAAAGTGAGTAGTGCCTATGAAATATAATAAAACCCATTTCTGAAAATGCTCCTGTGCTCTCTATAGTTCTCTTTTCCTAACTGTTGTCAGTAAATTACTGCCCTTGACATTAATTACACACAGCTTTGCAGCACCCTGTGATCAATATAACAAAACACAGAACTGCAAGTCTGATGCTTGACAAAGAATAAATGATCCTAATAATTCTACTTCAAAACAAAGTTTTGTTTTCTATATCATGACTGTTTAAGAGGGACAAAAGAAAAAGAGGGAAGAAAAAATAACCCAGGGGATCATGTATCTTGAGTTAAACTCAACCCAGTTTGCACCTGGGTGGAACATAATGAAAAGAGTATTTGTTTCCAATGTAATTTTCAAATGTATTAAAATAGTTGCTTCTCCTTTTGGAAAGTATATAAAGTTAACATTGAATCTCTGATATGCCTAAGTGTCATGACAGATATGCATAGATTACTGTGACATTGTTTAATTAAGAAGGAGCTTACACTATAGTTCCAAGGGTGGAGTGCATGAGGCTAGTGCACTCCCTTGGAATACACACTCCCATTCACTATACACTTCCAAACTCTCAAGATATTCAGGCAATTGCATTATTGTAAAAAAAAAAAAAAAAGGCAAGGACACAGATTAATGGATATACAATGTATATCTTGCCACATCTTTTGAGGAAATGTCAAAACATCAGTTTACACCCTGTGAACTGGAGTCAAATGATCAGATTAAAAAGTGGGGAGATGGGTAAAATTAGAAATTTGTCTGTTTTGATTTGCTTCACTAAAATGCTTTAACTTCAGTATTTAAAGTTAATTTTCATTTTTCTTAGAAAGGTTCTAGTCAAGCTCTAAAAAAAGTGTAACGCAAGGCTACCCCAAATTTTTTTTGGTTTTAATCTAATTAAACATTTTAAGCATATACTCTGGATGAAAGCAAACTTTTTATTCAGTATTTCATTTTTTAAATGAAACATTTAGTCTTAAGACTAAAAACCCTATGAGGTTCAAAATTTCTACAATTTCATATTTTACCAAATCTGACACTATAGCTTCTTTTTTTTAAAAAAATTTCATTAGGTAAAATTATGAAGTAAATATACGATTAAGGCTAAATTCTTTCATTTAACAATCTGGCCTAAGCAAAGATGTCATCTGCAAAATACATTGTGCAAAGAAAGTTTTTACCTTACAGAAAAGTCTCAGGACCACAATATAGAGTATTAAATAATAGTTCACAAAATGTAAAAAATAAACAGGAAGGCAATATCAAAATGTCTCAGGGAATATTTACATAGTACCACCCAATTTGAAATTCCTCCTATAACCTGCAGCAAAATGCTGACAGGAGTCCACCCATGAATCATTCTCTGGGACCCCGCAAGGCAGCACCCGGCATGCCTGAGGCTCTCCAAATGACACAGAGCTGGGTCAGAACATAAAGGAGACTGTTCCCTTCCACCCGACTCCAAAGGGAGAGCGAGGAGGCCAGCAGAGTCATCCTTATGTGAGCCACTAAGGATAACATTTAAAATAACCTCATGCCTAACATCTTGGTTTTACAGTTTTTATATGGCTCTCAAAAAAATATGCTTGAAAGAATGCTATTTATATTTAAAGTTCACTATATGATGCACATTTGAAAACGTAACTTTTCTAGAAAAGGATCATATGAAGGTTAATATTGTTCTTCCAGTATACACTTTCAAGTTAGGACAAATAACACATTTAGGGGAGTGGTGTGAGTCTATACATATTTTATTAAATTTGAAATAGCATCTGCCATTATGCTTTGTTGAATACTACTATACATTTTTTAAAATTATAAAAATATATCTTTAGATAATGCCAAATCTTTGGAAATGTTTATATGAAATAATCCTACATTTAAAATCTAACATGATATAGCTTATGTATGTGAAAAAACACACATAACTATGATCATGAAGAATTTCAAATAATGTAAATGCTTTAAAGTTCAATATTTGTTGGGACTGTTTTTTTGGTAAAAAGATATATAAGTTTTGGCTAACTCAAACAACTCAGCGAGGATTGTGAAGTGTTCACAGGGTTATTCCTGACCTCCTCATCACAGGCAGCATGCAGACCTGGCAAGAAAGGCAGGATCTTGATCATATAAGTGAAAATGGAAAGACATGAAAATTTCTATAACTTCTTGGCCTCACAGCTTTGGCCATCCAGGGATATAGCTGTCATTTTATTTCCTATTACCGAACTTACATTTGTCATCTGTTACAGCTACATAATAAAAACAATACTAAGTAAATATCCCTATAAGGGAATTATATAATCTCCTTATCAAGCTATCCAAACACTTCAACCCACAAAAATGAGGCCTGTAATTTTTTGAGTCTGAAGAATGTTCTTATTTTAATGCAGATTTTGGCCTTTATTCAACAGTGTATGGTTAGTACATTTCCACTGGAAACGCTTCTGTTGATCTACCCTACTTCCCTATGAGTATTCCATTATGATTTTAATCTTCATGTTGGACTATAGAAATTGAATAAATATTGGCTATGTGCTATTATTCATAAAGTAGTCCCCTTTAGAGATTTTTAACTATCATTTACACATTTCTCATTGATATTTAAAAATAAGGTTCTTTTCTTCTTCATTCAGAATTTCTTATTCTCCCAAAATTCATATTTTAGATGCATTTTTAAAAATTCATAGCTTTTTTCCCAAATATAATTTTAAAGTATTCATGTAAATATCATAACCCAAAATCCTTTTGATGTGAGTTTGTATTTTATTCCCATAACTTGCCCTTTTCTAAATTCCTCCCTAGAATTGTGCAGAGATAACCGATATTTATGATGTATAAAAGCAACATTGTCAAATTTGTTTTCTGCTTAAATGGTCTATCCAGGAAGCCATACAGTCAGAGGAAGAAAAAAAAAAAATTCGCCCTGACTGGTTTGGCTCAGTGGATAGAGCGTCGGCCTGTGGACTCAATTCTGGTCAAGGGCATGTACCTTGGTTGCGGGCACATCCCCAGTGGGGGGTGTGCAGGAGGCAGCTGATCGATGTTTCTCTCTCATCGATGTTTCTGACTCTCTATCCCTCTCTCTTCCTCTCTGTAAAAAATCAATAAAATATATTTAAAAAGAAAAAAAATTCATTAACCTTCAATGACGAAAATTAAGAAAATTACCTCTCATGGTAATTTTACCCTGTATTTCAATAATTTAGTTAAGGCACTTGAGACAGCAGAACATGGTGAATTATCGTGCTGCACTTCTTTATTCATTTGCTCAATCATATATTCACAATTGGTATTTACTTAGTGCTACCTATCAGTGTCATACCCCCTGGTGGTAGAACAGTGAACAAGACAATGGCTCCTGGTCTTAGGAGGTTTACAGGTTAGCAGGAACTTAAACACTTATCCAGTACTTAGAACATGTGATGAGTTGTCACATCAATGTCACCTTCTGAAAAAAAATCTCTGAAATCCATCATTTCTATCAATTTCCATCAACCTACCCTAGTCCAAGCCACCATGATCTTTTATGGAGACCAGAGCAACAGCTTTCTAATAATTCCCCAATCCAGTTTTGTCCTCCTCCAACATATTCTTTACAAGGCAACCAAAAGGATCTATAAAAAATTCAAATAATGCTATGAGACTCTCCAGCTTCCAAACTTAAAGGCTTCTCATCATTTTCAGGATCAAAATCCTTAATCTTTAAAGGACTCTTTATAGAGTCCTTTTCTCTCTTTGTTCCAGTCACTCTGGACTTCAGTTTCTTAAATTCATCAAGCTCAATCTTGCCTCAAAGTATCAACACAAACCTTCTCTGACCACACAATTGAATGTCCCCCACACTGGGACCCCCATCACTGGATTTATTTTCTTCACAGGCTGTCATCTGCATCTGTTTTCCTGTTTATGTGTTTTCTTTATTGGGAAAAAACCTTCATGAGGGCAGGTACCATGAATTCCTTGCTAACCATCTGTACATTGTGATTAGGAGAGTGTCTGGAACATAAGAGCTGTTCAGATAATATTTGTTGGGAAGTGTTCAGGTAACTAAGAGCACACACTGACTTTTAGCTGTGGGCTAAGCTCTTCATTGCTAATATGGAGAATGTAAATAAAGTACTAACTTAGCTCAATGCCTGGTAAACTATGAATACTCAATAAATGTTCGTCATTTTGAAGATGGTGATCATCATCGATTATCACTCAGATTGAGAGCTGACCTGCAAGAGTTTAAGCAGGTAGAATGAATAGCAGAGATACTATTGACAACCACAATTACTGTTCAATTAGGGAGCATCTTGTTAACTGGAAGTCCGTTAGATTTGTTTGAACATTTGATTAGTTTGGATCTGCAAAGGTGAGCATGTAGGAAGAGTGAATGTACAACAGAGTGAGACACACCTTGAGTTTGGGGCATTTCCAGATTGGTAGCCATTGAGGGGTGATATGGGAAGGGGAAGAGAAAGAGATAAACCAAAGCACTGTCCTTGGGCTGGGCCAGTACAAGGTTAGAGCTGTCAGTGACACCCCCAAGTGAAGGGTCCATTCCTCAAAAACTATTGTGGCCCGGCCAGTGTGGCTCAGGGGTTGAGTGTCAACCTATGAAGTGGGAGGTCACAGTCCAATTCCCGCTCAGGACTCATGCTAGATCCCCAGTAGGGGGCGTGCAGAAGGCAGCTGATCAATGACACTCTCTTTCTCTCTCTCTCTGATGTTTCTCTCTCTCTTCCCTTCCTCACTGAAATCAATAAAGAAATATATGTATTTTTTTTAAAAAAACTCTTGCACAGAGGGCTATCTAACATTCTATTCGAGGTTGTTTGAACTGCTGTACTGCTTCCCAAAACCCTTAGTAAATATAAGTACTACAAATATCCTTATGTTATTTTGTTAGAAATCAAAGGAGCTAACTATCATCCACTCCAGGCCCAAGAAGATATGTGTGGATACACAACCTGCATACCCATGCTCTGTTCTCACTCCCTTGGACAACTCCTCTTTGACTTAGGATACACACTAGCAAAATACCCTGGGGAGGATGAACCTAGCAAGAAGTCTATGCAATCCCTAGAAATGCACTCAGGGCCACATATACTAGTATAGGATATTTCAGAGTCTGGGGTACTAGAGCATGACCGAAATGGACATCTAAGTTTTGGCAAATCCCCTTGGTAATTAGTTATAAACTGTCTAATCCTGTAAAAGATGTTCTATTTCTTTTTGTGTCACAGAAAACCCCAATCTCAGGGTAAAGTTAGAGGATAGTATAAAGTCAAGCAGATAGATCAATTATGTCTACCACAACGTCATTGTATTATAAAGACTCTGAAGATAACAGTAGAAATAACATTGCCTCAGACACTGGTGGAAACCTTCCTGTTAAGCTCATCTATCAATAACATTATAAATAATATTATTTTAATGTAGAATAATGGTTCAAAAAGTAGAGTCCACAGAGGTTGGAGGGTGTTCATAAACTCATCTAAAATTCAAGGGTAGGGTGGATGGATTTGTTCAGAACAAGAAGGAAAAATGCTGGGACTTACTATTACAGTCATGCCAACTCTAGCTTAAAATTATTATACAGGGTTATTATGCTCTTGCCTCTGCCAACTTGGCTAGAAAATAGCATAGTTTGATATCATCATCTCCACTTCTTGGCTAAAGTATAGGAGAACCCATAGGCTGAAGGGGAGGCAGAATGGAAAGTCTCACTAAAGGAATGGGATCTGAGTTTCCTCTTATTATTTGAACCTTAACATTCTCTGCTAAAAAAAAACACACAACAATAACAGCAAAGAAAAATGAGATCCTATGTCACAATATGAGATATGAGATGACAAAAAATTAAAAAACCAGAAAACATGAGTCAAAAAACGGCATCATGGAAGGAAGGAATACTACTACTTGCAATGACAAAAATAAAAAACATAAACATGATTCCTAAAAGTTTATTTAAGCACTTAGACTTAGTAATATATGATTTCTTAGAGTCCTATTAAATCCCTTTGGGGTGACTTGGTTGCTAATGGTTCCCATTTGGTAAGTGAAAAAGACTGAGGCGCAGAGAAGGGTGACTTGTTCCAACCCTGGCAGTTAGTCCTGGCAAGCCCACATCCTCCAGCTCCTCCCCCTTTTGAGTGTACGAGTATGTGGTCTATAAGGTCTTTTGTTCAATTAATGTCAGCCTGAAGAACAGTTTGAGCCATTGTTCTTTCATCACAGATATATTTCACAAGTCGTTTGTATTTATTACAAATCTGTCATAAGTTAAATAAAACCATATCTAGTCATATGACGCAATATGCTATTTATTCAACAGCCACTTAGATTATAATGAAAACATACCAGTCTAATTACACGAGAAAGCAGGAGGATGGCAGAACACAGGGAAAAAATATCACAATCCCCTATGAAAATGTGAATATAGTTATCATTGAATAAATGAGCAAATCTATAAATAACTTATTTTTACTGTGTCGCATTTGCTTGACTAAGAGAAATGGTCAAGTAACAGGATTTCCAAAGCATGAAAGTGCTGATGTGGGTAGAGACAGATACCATGGGAACAAAGGACAAGCACTCAACTTACAACAAATTGACCCCAGAAGTTGAGTTTGAACTGAGGCTTATTTTCACAAAGAAATAGTCTAAACTTGGGTTTTCTGAGGTTTCCCACAGAAGCATGTTCAATTCATATGTAGTTGAACTCTGGCAATTAGACATTTATGGAACCTATGCATTATTTAAAACATGGCTGTTGAAGGATGGTGTTCGGGGTATAAACTCAAGAAGCCAGATATGAATCAGTGTCTCTGAGCCGCATCCTCCTGACGCTTTTCCTTGACCTTTTTCCCCCTTACCCTCCTTCCAATACCGGTTCCCACTAACACACACTAACAACTATTTGTTGAACACTAGCAGTGAGTAAGGGACAGTGCTGTCCCCTCTCTTTTGCCCTGAGAGCAGGCTCAGAGGTGGTCTGCAGTGGTAGGAAGCTCTGTCGGGGGGGAAAAAAAATAGCAGAAGAGGACACACCCAGGGTGGGGTGGTGGTCAGGAAGGTGGGAATGACTGATGATGGCCCCAGTGGGAAAGGCTTTGTCCCACTGAGACAGACACATCGAGATAAGGGTCATTCGTGAATCAGGCATTAATATTTTGAAAACCTATCTTATTTCTTGAGCAGAGTTTTTAATGAGCGGCAGTGTCGCTATAAGCGGCCCTTCAATTTGCTACCCTGAATTTGAGTGTTCCTTTCATGCCACCCAGGACAGGACACCATCTTCTAGCCTGGACCACTGCCACGGTCTCCTAGCTGGTCTTCCTTCTTCTCTTCTTGCCATCCCACTCTTCCCACATGAGTATTTCACCCCACACATCATGCCAAACTCAGCAGCCTCTTCTGTCTGCACCCCCCACTCCCATTTCCCTCTGGTAATCACCATACTGTTGTCTGTGTCTCTGAGTTAGTTGTTGTTGTTGTTTGCTTAATCCCTTCACCTTTTTCATCCAGCCCCCCAACCCACCTCCCCTCTGACAGCTGTCAGTCTGTTCTCTGTACTCTTTGAACACTGCAGACTCCCACCGAATGATAGAGACAGCAGCCAGCACAGAAAAGGGACCATTACTAGTCCTCAGACTCTCCCAAAAACCAATTCCACATTTGACTGAAGTCAGTAAAATATATGACATAAAAATTGAAAATAAGGCTTTTGAGTAGGAATTTTCTTTGGACCTTTCTATAGGATTTACTTTCCTTTACTGCAGAAAACTCAGTGGAAATCACCTGACCATCGGATATTCATTCAACACCCTATTGTTCACAAAGCACTTAGGGAACAGAAAAACTATACAAGACATAAAAATGTTCCTTCAACAACTGATAAGGGTATCTTGTAGTGTTTTTAAAAGATGTGAAACCAAGATTGGAAGGACTATTACGTCTGAAATGCATGCTCAAATATATTTGAGACAGTCTCACCTGCATATAGTTTTGCTATCATGGACTAGTTTTCTTATTGAATGTTTGCATGCTGCATTGTAAGCATCAAAAAACTTCTCGGGTAAAACCAGACCTATTAAAATTTCCAAGACATAGTTCAATTTCCATCCATGCCCTCCCAAATTGAGCAGTAACACTGTATCACTCTACAGCTCTTTAATGGCTCTGCAAGAACGACATAGTATATTTTTGTGTGATTTCATAGCTATCAGATTTAAATGAGTAGTAAGTCACAGGACCAAAATTATTAACATCTAACATGAACCAGAACACCGCCATTATCATAATTCATGCTTTTACATAGATATCAAATTCTCAAAGAACAAAATTCACATAAACAGTTTTCAGGGACTTGAAGACGAATGATTTGGACATTTTCAAAACCCTGTCATTTGAGACCGATGTCACAGCAACAATTCCAAAACACTTTATTAACTCGGCATCAGTGCTATTAATTTCGCTGTTATAATGCTCTATTACCTTGAGTCTTTTCAACATGTTATTTAATGAAAATTGCTTTCACAATTGTTTTAGTCCCCTGTCATTATTACAAAGAAATAGTTTGCAACTATTGACTCCTAACTCCGTTTCTTCAGGTAAACAAACATGTGACTATATCAATGAAGTAAAAGAAATTTAAGGGGAATATTATAAAATTAAAAATGTATGAGGAAAAAAAAAAAAGCACAATGCTTATTCAAACACACGTCCCAAGCTAGGTCTTACTGAAAGAGAACCACTGGTGTCTCAAAATTAAATATCACAATAATCTCACTTAACTTGAAATGAGAAAACTCTGTCACCCTCTGCGGCTTACCTCATCATCTTTATACCAGGATAGGCTTTCAGCAGTCAGGACAAACCAGTATCCCTTGGAGCCTCCTTTCATGATGCCGATGTTGCTGATGGTGAGCCATCCCTTGCGAATCACCTACAAGAGAGCACAGGTCAGCGGAGAAGCTTAGTCCAACATGAGCCAATGGAGACCAGGTCTTGCACTAAGTGAAGTTCAAAACAAGATACAAATCACAATAAGAACAGCATTGCTCCCCCAAAGTTCAACTTCCATTACTCTATTTATCTCCCAAAAGCACCGATAACCAGAGGGAAGTCTCTCCCATCAAATGAACAAAATCAAAATGGCAGACTTATATAAATGGTGGAAGCAGAACAGCTGAGAGAGAGGAGTGAAATTCTTGTGCCAGGCCCATTTATGGCATGGCTGCTAAAATGAAAGCATTCTGGTTGATTGGATGAACAGCAACAGACTCTCCATGCCCACCGCCTCTGCTCCCATTGTGGCTCACTTGTTTGCCTGGTTTTGTCTCATCAGGATTTCCACTAGAGGCTGGCCACCAAATGGTCTAAATTTATCCATCTACCTCTGGTTGTTACTTGACACACTAAAGAAAAAAATGCAAGCCAGCCAAGTAGTTCCTTGTTAACAGCTCTGAATAAGGCTGAATGAGGAAAAGAGCTGAAATAATAAGCTAAAATTAAAAATTTGGCCCTGACTGGTGTGGCTCAGTTGGTTGGGCATCATCCCAGGAAACGAAGGGTTGCCAAGTTCAGTTCCTGGTCAGGGCACATGCCCGGACTGTAGTCTAGATCCCCAGTGGGAGACGTGCAGGAGGCAGCTGATCAATGATTATCTCTCATCGTTGATATTTCTATCCTTCTGAAATCAATAAAAATATATTTTTTTAAATTTTGGAGTTTTTAAATGGTCTATATGTATCCATCTATCTCTGGTTGTTATTTGACATACTAAAGGATATGTAGCATCTTCATAAAAATCTTTAAACAGCTTCTAAATTTTAAAATATTAACAACGTGGCTTACTGATTTATGATGTATAAATGTCCTTTAAGTGAAAATCTATTTTTTTCTCAGTTGTGAAGTTAAATTCTGTTTTTTCATAAGGCATAGTTTATCGTCTTCTCTATGATACATAATTTGTTATCATAGGACCAGAAATGAAATACTGTATGGAACTGTATGATATCGCTTCAGATGTCAAAAATCATCCTATACCTAAATTGTTCAATACCTTAAGAGAGCCTGAAATATTTTAAAAATTACTGAATTATTGAATGACTCTGTCAGTTCCTAAAGATTAAAATACCTTTATAATCAGAGTTTATATTTATATTGCTATTAACTTTTCTAATTGAAGAAGAAAAGTCAATCCTAAGGAAAATTATGAAATGAATCAAGGTTATCATTACTGATCCTTTAAGCCTTTGTCCATACACTAGTCCTTGCCACCCTTGATTCCCTGTTTCTGCATCTCCCAGAAGCCCACTGTCCTTTTTAATGCTCTATTTAAGTTTTCCAGACCCCCATACAGAACCCCATTGAGGCCCAGACTATGACAGTTCTCTCCACTGTTCAAAATTACTCCTTCTTCTAACCCTCTACTTGGGATAGAAGAAACCAATACTTCTCCAAGTATGGTTTCTACCAGTTATATTATAACCATTGGGATGCTTTCTAGAAATACAGATTCTTGGGTCACCTACAAATCCAAATGAACCAGAATATGCACACTGAAGCCCAGGAATCTACATTTTCACATGTTCCCAAGGTAATTCTGATTCATACTGAAGTTTGAAAAACACTGCCTGCATATATACAATCAAAACTTCACTGTCCTTAGAGCAAATGATCTCATCTAACTTTTAATGATTATTCATTCAATCTAGGCAGGAGGGAGCTGATAGAGAGGCAGAATATAAAAAGACAAAAGGACACAGAGAAACCAATCAGGTGAAAAAGACAGATACTATGTAAGTAAGAATGGGGTTCGGAGAACTTAATATGACCTGGTTTTACTGGTACCACTGAATTCATCTCTGAAAGATGCACCTCTAGAAAAATGGAATGTTATAATCAAAACATGATATTTATTAAACATAATTTCGCCCAGTGGATATATTCAGTTGAGCTATATGGAAATTATAAGTTACAAATAACAGTTAAAAGTAAAATTAGTAAAGAATCTACTTTAAAATTAATTAGAATATTCTGATTAGTACATTCTATGATGTTACCCTCATTTGCATTGCAATAGGCTTTCTCACATGGAGAGAAAATAAATAAAAGAGGATTACAGCTATGCGCATTGTGAGTGCATGTGGCCAGCATCCTTCAGCGACACCCATGGAAGAGTGTTCAGTATTGAACACTGTCAGCAAGTAAGCTGCTGTCATAGAAAGTTTAAGATATTTTGGTCCAATCATCGAAGCATATTTGTCACAAATGAACTTGCTTTTTCTCCGATGATGGTCAGCTCAACATAAGAATTAAGAAAAAACAATTCCTAATGTACCTTGTCAGATAAAAATTGAAGGAGAGAGAAATCAAGTTAAACAGTGGGACGAGCCAGGAGAAGGCAAGCACTCAGGAAAAAATGATCAGGACACCAGAGGTAAGAATGTGGAGGGGAAATTAATACAATAAAACAAAGGAAAAGTTAAGTGAGGAAAGAAGACAAAGATGAATAAAATTTCCAAAGAATGTCAAAGACAAATGGGATGGATTGTAGAATCTCTTCACAGAGAAAGATCTGAAATGCTGATTTCATCTTCAAATGTAAAATCACCACAATAAATCCATCACCATTCAAGTACAATAACCACTTACAGCCTCTGAGTATTTGAATATCAAATTCTGTTTTGAATGCCCAAGTAAACAAGAGCAAGCAATCCCATAATTACATGACTAGAGGGGACCTTGAGAGCTGAAAGGGCATGTTCTTTTGTAAGCCTTGAAACAAACCAATTTTTAAAATTTACTGCCATGAATAACATCCAAGTTTCTATGCCAAATGCAGAAATGTTGAAAGTGAGACCAGCAAGTGGAATAGCCCAGCCTTTAGTGACGAGCCTACTCTAGAGAGCGTGTCCTTGGTAGTTCCCTAAGAGGCCAGGCCTTCCACGGTTGGCAATATCTGTATGTGAGGGGTA
Source organism: Eptesicus fuscus (assembly GCF_027574615.1). Lineage (NCBI taxonomy): Eukaryota > Metazoa > Chordata > Mammalia > Chiroptera > Vespertilionidae > Eptesicus > Eptesicus fuscus. Next base: position 18,354,002 of record NC_072494.1, on the reverse strand, counting down.
AGTATGGACCTCAACATCTGGCCAGCACACTGGGTCATAAAATTAATACACAGACAAGAAATAACATTATGAGGAGGGGAAAAAGGGCATGTGGAAAAATTCTAGTTTAGCAAAGGCTTTGGGTCTTGAACTTTATGTGTGAGCAGGGCGTTTTGACCTTGGCCTTGCTTATGGGAGACCGGGCAAGTTTTTCTCAGCTCTGCAGCCAGATTTTAACTGTTGCCGCCTGGGGGAAGTTCGTCAACCACAGATCATTGGATATTTTTATCTCGGTAGATGACAAACGCTTATAGAAAGGCTGTTTCCATGGATGAGTAGCTGCTTCTAGGAAGGTAGTTCACATGCCACAGGGCTACGTGGGAAAATGCTCAGAGCTGCGTGGGCCCAGCTGGTCACCACCTTTGTGAGCACAGGCATCCTCAGGATAGAGGCTTGTCCTTGAACTGCCTGGCAGAGTTCTTTCTAAGCAAGAGTTCAACTGTAGGGGAGACCTCAGGAGGGGGAAGTAAATTTACTACTTAAAAAAAAAAAAATCGTTTTAATTTATTGCATACACTGTGCCAGGAACTTTACAGAAGTCAAAGTAAGGCAGCTAAGGTCTGTATCACAAAGCACTCTTGAGGGTCCAGCTGTAATTTATTAGGTCCAGGCCTGGACCCAGGCCCAGGTAGGCGATAGCAAGGGTTGGATTAGGGGCACTCAGTGCCATCCTGCACCCGGGCCTTGGGCAAGAAGGGAACTGCGCAGACCTAACCTTATGACTTAAGGGTCACCATCCGCTCCGGCTCACGTTTTCAAACTGGCTCTGGATTATATAGGAGGGAAAAAGCTTCCTTAGGAGGCCTAGGCTTCTAAGATCAAGAAGTTATATAGTAAGGGGCAGGAAGGGAACACACAGAGGCAAAGGAAAATAAAATGAGGGTTTGAATATGCTACATAGGAGAGAAAGGTAACATAAATAAGACCTGTTGACGGGAGCTGCCCAGTGCAACTTCCTGAACTTGGAAACAGACGGTGGTGTTTCAAGCATTCTCTTAAGATTATCTAGATGGATTCCCCCTTAATGGTAAGTGCATAGTGGCAAAATTCTCCTCTTAAGAAGATATTTTCCCCAAAAAATGTAGACATTCACAGAACTAGAAAAAACTGACGGCCTGGGAGGGCTAAACCCAGGATGGTTTTCTCTATCTACACCCTCTCATTCAGATCCCCTGAGTGTTGGCAACTATCAGTGATGGTAGCAGGGAAAGGGGTGCAGGAACATAAATGTTGCCTGGGATAATTGCTGTAAAGACTAGAATGTCTATTTGTCTTATTAAATTCATTGGTATGGCTAGTTCTGGAATTACCTTTTGTGCCCCCCTCTTTGCTTTATTTATAAATTAAAGGAAGGGAAACAAGAGAGTATTCGACTCCAGAAGCCCAGAAGAAACAACCCTTTCTATGAGGGTACGGCTGCTGAAGGAACCCCAAGTCCACCTGGGCCACAGACTCTCTTTGATGGTCCGTAAGTATCTTAGACTTTGCAAACTCCTTTGGGAATGTCATCTTTGGACTTTAATTTATGAGAACTTCATAGTAGGAGGGGGTCATATTCATATTGAGGACATGCCTATTTCATTGACATTTTATTACTGAGTGCAAATTAGAATGGATTAATGATATCCTCTGATAGCTGCAGAATCTCTGATAGGCTATGGGAACAATATGACTGGACATTATTTGAAACAAGAAATAAAATAAGGAGCCAACAATTAACCTTGGGTATAAACTGGCCTTACTGGTAAAGTGAATTTCACTGGTGTGCTGTTTTGACCCATTTCAGAGTCTCCTCTCCACTGGTGGTTCTAGGAGGATGCTCAAAGGAGCCACGATTAGCTTTGGAGGAGTGGCTTCAAGAAGGAAGTACCAGGACCCAGAGACTATTGATCTCTTCCTCCACAGGGGGCTGGCCACACCCCTGGTGAAACACTGGCTTAACCATTAAACCCAATGGAATAAAAGATGGAGGAAAGTAAGGAATATTGCCAAGGGGTGGGGGACAGAGGGGCACTCCTATTGTTTCCTCATTCATTCCACCGGGAGGAGTAAAGTAATTTCTCAGATTGGTAAATCTCTCCCCCATTCTCTCCCCTCTTCATCGTGGGAGTCAGCCTGCCTATGAGCACGTGCTTAACACAGGAAGGAAGGGCTTCATACCTGCAGTTTTGAGGGATACATTTAATTCAGGAAAGTGTTCAAAGGTGTTTACCACCTAAAACACTTGATAAGTCAGTCAACCAGTATCTACCAATGTCTGTGGGGGACCAGGAAATGTGCCAGGTACCCTATCCCTATGGTAACAATGAGGGCCGCAATAAGTATGCCCTGTTGCGTCTCATCAGTGGGCTGACATGCATAAAAAATGGATATTCGAGCTGATGAACTGACTTTCTGACTGGGGTAAAGAAGCTGTGAAAACAAACAAGATGAAGCTTAGCTAACTAGATTTAAATGATAATCAAATTAAGACATAAAATAATCAAGTATTTGGTGAAATAGTCTTTGTTTGGTTTTTAAGACTCTTCAAAATACTACTGTGAATGAGTTGGCTACGTGACATTTGTATGTCTGGATATTCTTTTCATGGTTTTAACTTTCTAGGAAGTCAGAGTAGTTTATAAGTAAAATAGGCAAAGTTAACGACACAATTTGATTCCATTTCTAGGAATTCAAGGATGAAAACAATAGCTCACATTTACTCAACACTACTCTGAGCCAGGCATTGTGCTAAGAGCTCTGTGTGTGTTATTTACTTTAATCCACAAAATAATCCTTTGAGAAAGACAGCATTTTCCTTATGTGACAGATGAGGAAACTGCCATCGGGCTCCTGTTTCACGGCCAAGTCCACCCGTGTAACCCACAGGCTTCCCTCATAAGAGCTGACACATGTCTGCCATTTTGCTCCACTTTGCAGAGGATTCAGCCTCTCACACCTGAATGAAATAAAATCTCTCTGGTGGTCTGACATCCTTAATCCACAATGCACACAAGGATGTTGGTGATAGTATTGTTCCTAGTAGCTATAGGAAACAACCTAGTTGCCTAACTGGAAAATGGTTAACATGTTATGATAGAATCCTCTCACCTGTTCAATTAAGCTGAGCAACAGCACCTAACACATGACATGGGAGCACTAACACTGGGCAGAGAGCTGACTTCTGGGATTGCCTCCTAGTTGGGTTGCTAGCTGGGTGACACTGGGCAAGTCTCTTGGCCTCAATTTCTTCATATGTCACATGGAATAGTAACACAGAACTGCTGTGTGGATCGTGAGTGGACTTAGATCAGTACCCATTAGTACACAGGGTATTATTTCAGTTATATTTGTTAATGTAAGGATAGAAAAAGACTGTCATATACACCAAAATGTTAACTATGATAGAAAATTAGTGACAAGATATGAAGTTATATTTATTTCCTCCTTCAATTTTCCTGTATTTCCCTTATTTTCCAATAGTATTCATGCTATTAAAATTACAGGTTGCCATCACATTACTGGCTGCTTAAAACAGGCAATTTCTTTCTTTTTTCCTCCCTCCCTCCCTCCCTTCCTTGGCAATTTCTTGAGATTCTCTTTAATGTGTAATGAACACAGCATGTCAGAAGACTGAGAAGGATTACAAATAACCCAATAGTGAAATAAATCTATAGTGCAACATAAAGAGAAATAATTCTGGATTATTACATAAGAAATCGCCATGATGAAAGAGGACTACTTTAAATAAGGAACTGCTTTGAATGACTGAAAACATATTAACAGTGTGCAAGAAAAGCGGATTGAAAATAAGGAACCTACATTTACTATTCATATCAAATCCCCTTTTTACTTGAAGATATGGCTGCCAAAAAGATAACTTCCTGTTTTCTCTGTAAAATCCAGCCTTTACCTTAAAACAACAGCATAGGTTTAAATCCTAACCACGTGAATAAAATGTAAGTTAAGCAGAACTCCAAGTTATTATTTCACAAGATAGCCTCACTTAGGGATAGCCCCCTGCTCACTTTTCTGGGGACTGCTCCAATCTGCAAAAACTACATGTATGGTGTCTCCATCGTCTTCCATTCATTCTGCCCTATCAAAGCGGCTTCCTAAAACATCAGCCCGTGCTCACACAATGAGTGTGTTTGCCTGGCCTCTGTGGCGCACTAGGCTATTATATTATCTTGATTCTCAAAACGACTCTTAAGGAATTCCTTCCCTTTTCATTGTTCCCCAGGATTTTCCTGACTGCCTGTTTACACATTACTTCTTTCACATGCTCAGCTATTTCTGAAGAGCTCACTAAGAGTGGGCTGTTTATTCTCAGCATTTACTCACCTAACCCTCTCCAGGGTCCAGGCCATTAACCATGATGAAAATCAGGACTCTACTTTTTCCACTTTTTTCCTGTGTATCTTTCCCATGTGCAGAGCTCCCTTTGAAGTTCATGGGAGCCCTCCATGTGGAAGAGATTCCCAATGATACAAAACAGAGTGAGAGCTAAGCCCATCATCCATTTTTCACGTCCAAGGGCAAAAATACACGCACACAAGGGAAGAGATAATGATCAAGGCCTGAGTAGAATTTGTCTATTGTTCTAAAAATAATTCAGAGGGCTTTCTTTGAGAGAGAAAACAAGCACCTTCGTAAATATTTCTTAGTTCATTTAATAGAAAACTAGAGGCCTGGTACACAACATACGTGCACTTGGGGGGGGGGAATTGGAGGTGGGGGTCCCTCAGCCAGTCCTGCACCCTCTCACAGCCTGGGAGCCCTCGGGGATGTCCGACTGCCACGAGGTGGGAGAGGCTCCCACCACTGCCACTGAGCTTGCCAGCCATGAGCTCGGCTTCTGGCTGAGCGGTGCTCCCCCTGTAGAAGCGCACTGACCACCAGGGGGCAGCTCCTGCATTGAGTGTCTGCCCCCTGGTGATCAGTGTGTGTCATAGTGACCAGCTGTTCGGTCAATTTGCATATTAGCCTTTTATTATATAGGATGGGTGAGTCATTTATCGGGGTCAGGCAGCACACTGAAACTACAAGGATAAGTCAAAATAAATAAATAAATAAAACAAAAAACCAGGCACAGTTCCTGAACTTCATGGAGCTTATAGACAAATGGGGATGAGACACTAAACAGAGACTCACACAGACCAATGTAAAGTGACAGCTGGATTGCTGCCACCCCGGAGCAGTTCAGTACATTGAGACCTGCCCAGGTGGAAGAAGAGGTGCCGGCAGACTCTAGCACTGGCACTGGAATTGGAAGGGTGTGCAATGGGAGATGGAATGCACAGCACAGAAAGCAAGAGTGAGCCTCATGCAAGACAACCTGGGAGAGGATGACAACCACGCTTGGCCGTGTAATTTATGTGGAGAAATTGGGTCTTTATCCTGAGAGGATGGAAAGCCTTTGAAGTGCTTAAAGTAGGGCAGTGACCTAAGATTGGCATCAGGACAAGTTCCTTCTTGCTCTGGTCTGGTGAAGAGATTACAGAGAAGGGAAAGGAGGCGGGAGAATAGACAGAATCCCCAAGACATTATCCTAAGTCACAGACAATGATAACTTTGACAAGAGTGGTGGAAATGGACATTTGGAGGAGTGGACATATTTGAGGAATATTTAGGAAGGGAACTATTATGGCAATGATAAATTGTAAGATGGAAGATGAAGGGGGATGAGGTGTCCAGGATGACGCCCAAGGATTAATTTCTGAAGCTGGACAGACTGTGGAGGCAAATTTTCTGAGGGAGAGTAGGAGGATGAAGGTGAGGGAGGGGATAAGTAATGAGTTCTGTCTGGACATGAAACGAGGTGAACATGTAAAATAAACCACCGTCTACAGAGAAGTCTCAATCATACACAGATTTTTGAATTGCTGACTACAGGAGTAACTGAAGCCCTAGCTATGAAAAAATAACATGAAGTGAGAGTTTAAGTGGGAAGAGAGGAGGACCTAGGACTGCGCCTTCAGGAAAACCAGCAGGTAATGGCTGGGTGAAGAGGATGAACCTGCAAAGGAGAGAGAGAGGTAGCTAGAAGGGTGGGACAAAGATAGAAGACAGCGTCCACAGAAGTCAAGAGAAGAGACTTTTCATGGGATGGCTGAAAATGTCTAATGTCACTGTGAGGGAAAGCAGGACTCAAAGTACAAAATGATTCCCTGGTTTGGGTAACATGGAGGTTGTGTGGGACTCAGTGCTAGAGCAGGAGGATACAGAAGGCCCCCTTCTGGACCAAACCTTGCCTTTAATTTCCGGATAAAGGGGAGGTTTTTTTGGGGGAGAGAGTTCTGAGAGAGAAACTCCAGCAACTGGGGGAGCAGCCAGTTGTAACTGGCATGAGAACATTCAATGTCTGAGTGACCACTGTCGCTCTGCTAATATGTGCTGGCTGCACAACCTTGCCAGGCATCGTTTCTGTGGCTCAATGGAGAGGGGAAGCAGCCAGACTGGAATGGGTGGGTGACGGACTTGAAGGTCTCCCATGCAATTCTGATTTCAAATGATGACTCAATACCTTCACAGCATCATCTTGATGCAAATACAAAAAACTAAAACTTGGCCAATGAATTCTTTAAAATGGGTTCTCAGACAGAGAACCCATTTTAAAGAAGTTCCTAGAGCCCGGCCAGTGTGGCTCAGTGGTTGAGTGTCAACCTATGAACCAGGAGGTCACAGTTCGATTCCCGGTTGAGGCACATGCCCCAGTTGTGGGCTCGATCCCTGGTGTGGGGTGTGCAGGAGGCAGCCGATTAATGATTCTCTCTCATCATTGAGATAGATATAGATATAGATAGATAGATAGATATATAGATAGATATATAGATAAATATATATATAGATATATAGATATAGATATATAGATATAGATATAGATATAGATATAGATATAGATATAGATATAGATATAGATATATATATTTTTTTAAAAGATGTTTCAGGCACAGGAAGAAGCACATTAAAAGTCCCACCAGGGAAAGACCACGGAGGCACTGCCTGAAGGTCACCGTGGCTAGCCCACAGAATTCAGGAGTGTTAGCATAAAGGAGCAGGAGACAGGCAGGGAATGGATAATAGGTGGCAACATTTGGACTTTGTTCTAAAGGGAAAGAAGTACTTTTGAGGGTTGTCAGTAAGCAAGGGAGTTATGTGTCCAGGTTTTTATTTTGTCTGCACCAAAACAAAAGAAAATCCTATGAGATTTTACTGGTTTGGAATTTCAGTATAAGGTTTTAGGAGAGAGTGTTGGGCTCTGGTTAAGGTAAGTATTTTAATTATTGGTGGACATTAATGACCCATGTTCTCGCTGGCCTCCTTAATCATGGCTAATCGTAACTCAGGATGCTCTGTGAGGTAACTTAATAAAGTGAGGTATGTAATGGATGAAACCCCGATTCCCACTGAAAACTGAAGAATGTAGAAGTCACAGGCATTCCTATTTCTGATGGGAAATGGAGAGGCCCTGGTAAATATCAGTCATCCAGAGCAGCTATTTTGCTTAACCTCGTAAACTAGTTGCAGATGTTGGCTCAAGCAGCGAGACCTTGCATCTGTAATTTTAAAATTGTCTCATATTTCTAAAACCTGACTCCGTATGCACCGGAAAACAGTGACATGAATTATGAAGCTCGGGAAGAGAAGCACGAGAAATGTCAGGAGTGATAGGAGATAATATTCGCAGCCGTGGTCAAGCTCTGAGCACAGGATGAGTGAAGGATGACATGGTTCCTTCCTCCAGGACATGGGTCTTGCCACCAGGCATCAGAAAATGAAACCCGGCCACGGGATGTACCAAACGAGAGGAAGTCATTTATAGATAGTTGAGTTCTCAAAAACAAGTCCCACTTGTCCTTTCCCCCTCCTCCACTTCGCAGCAGGTCAACAGGAAGACCAGAGTTGCTGGGGAAGGAAAAGATTTTTGAAGAGACAAAAAAACACTGAAAACACAAACAGACGCTAAAAATGTCTTACCTTAATTAAGAAGATCATGTTTAGTGGACTGGGGCAGGAAACAATAAAATGACTTGCTTTTCAACTAATGCTTTAGTTATGATAGTGCTTTCTCATTAAAAAAACACTTATAAACAGTCAATAGAAACTCAACTTGAAACTTAGAAAAGGGACGGAGGTCATAGGACCCCATAGATAAAGAATTCATAGGATACTGCAAACAAAGAATAAATCAAAGGTACTGGAAATGAAATGATGATGATGACTGAGTTTCATGCTCATATGTGTCAGGCTCATTTGTATTTATGTGCACCGTTTCCAAGTAATGCTCCATCCAGACGATATAAATGGCAGCACATAGAATAATCTACCCAAGGGGGCCATCTGTCACAGGCTCAGAGTGTAAATAACCTCACCAGGAGTCAGGACAAACACTCCAGCCAACTGTTTGGTGAGGCAAGAGCACAGTGCAAAGCTTCAAGGAACGCAGGCTCAATTAGGAAACCAGGACACTCATTTCCTGGAGAGGGAACATTCATCGCGGAGAATTCAGCCCAAGAGAATTCCCTGAGGTGGGGAATGGATTCGTTGCTGAGTCAAAGAGATTTCATAGTCACTTTGGGGGTAAGACATTTTAGTCCTTCATTTACCTAAAGCTCTACATATTTACACTTTGTTCAAGAGATCACCTCTGATAAATTTTATTTATTTTCTGCACCAAGATAATCAGGAAATATATACTGCTAAGCAAATAAACCATACTGGTCTTTCCAGGGCTTTCCACATTGATCTTTCTAAATAAACCACATTGGTCTTTTCATATAAATCTGAGACCAGCATTAACTCTTCAAGCTACTAGAACTGCTGCAATTGAATCACAAGAACAATAGATAGTATTAAAAATCATTGTTAATCTTCTTAGGTGAGAAAACAGTGGTGTGGACATACTTAGGAAATGCAACTGAAGTATTTAGAGATGAATGGTCATGATGCCTGCAACTTACTTTCAAATAGTATATGTACACACAAACAAACTAGGGGGTACGTACATGGCCTTTCACAGAACTATGCTTCCAGCTCTTTGCTATATTTGACAATCCTATATAATAAAAGGCTAATATGCAAATTGTCCCCATGGGCGGGAGTTCTACCGACCGGGAGTTAGACATGCGCTGACCACCAGAGGGCAGCACAGAACATGGCAGTGGCAGGCAGGGGGGGGGGCGGGGAGAGAGGGGGAGGGAGGCCCTGGCCAGCAGCTGGCAGCCACTAGGGACCCTACCTGTGCATTAATTTCAAGCACTGGGCCTCTAGTTTTTATAATAAAAAATTGAAGTAAAACCCCAACCCCATCACTTACTATGGAACAACTTTGAGAAAGTCACGTTAAGGCTGTGACTCTCCATTCCTCATCCATCAAATGGGGAATAACTTCATAAAGCTCTTGGAAATATTCAATGAGACAATCCATGTACAAATCTTGGTTTTAATATGAGACACGCCCTTCTCCCCCCCCCCCCCCACACACACACACAAAGCACTTAATAAATGCTAACTATTAGCATCGTTAGAAGACAGGAAACTGGACTACCCCTTGCTCTAAAAAATAAAGAGAAAAAAAGACTTATGCCATGTTGGTGCTCAAAATTGGTCTGGCCTTTGTAGAATAATATAAGCTACACACAAGAAACCAACAAGCCTACATTTGCTGACTTCATGTAAAGGTGAAATTTCAATATTTAAAAAAATCACAATCTTCTTGTACCATACAAACCACAGAAGGTATGAGAGATCTGCTCATATTGATGTGTCTGGAATGAGAAGAAAAGGGGTGGCTACATGAAAGAGTGACCGACTTACAACAAATAAAATTTTGCACTGACATGTAAGGCTCCTATCTGGAAAATCTGTGGCCTATGATTAGAAGATAAATACATTTTTCAGGGGGGAAAAAAGATTGTTCTCAAATGGGAGTATCTCATTACAAAACATAATTTTAAAAAATTATGATAAAATGGCCCAGCAATTTACACTAATGCCACGATTAATGTTCTGACATTTAGGTCCCCGACAATGAGACTCAAGATAAACCAGAGTCTGGCGTAATGTCGAGAATGGAGCTCACAAGGCTGACCATCAGATTCCCGCCCTCCCCCCCCCCACCCCCAGGTTTCTCCCCTAACTGACACGATCAACACGAGCTTTCTTTTCTATAAATATATATCTCAGGACACTTTCGATGAAATGGCTTAAGAATGTCAAGATGTCTCTGAGGATCGTGGGCTAAACATTCAGTCAGGAAAAGTTCTGTAATATTATTGCACTGAATGTGAAGAGATTAATGCTTTAAGGACAGAAACTATAATTTGCCTTGATCATGGTGAATTGGGGACATACTTATATGTTGGGTGGATTTGGTTTCAATATGGAAAGCAATGGGCAAAAATAACAAAAGAGCTCTATTGGAAATATCTACAAGAATTTATTGGCTTCTGTTTACTTTTGTTTTCACTGTGATAGCGAACCAGGGACATCCTTCAAAAGGACCTTCTGGTATAGGACAGGGACTGCATCACTAACAAGAGATTCTAGGGTACCTTTGTAGGCAATGAGGTTTTACTATTTGTCCTTTACTAAACCCTTAATTTGATGAATTGAAAGGACTGGAGTCTCTGAGTATTAACAAACTAGAGGCCCGATGCATGAAGATTCATGCAAGAATGGGCATTCCTTCCCCTGGCTGCGGCACCGCCTTTGCTCCGGCCGGAGCCACCTTTCCACCTTCCCTTGCTACCCAGAGGCCCAGAGTGGCTGGGAGCGGGGCCTGCATATGCAAATTAACCTGTCATCTTTATTGGGTTAATTTGCATACTCACTCCTGATTGGCTGGTGGGTGTCGCGAAGGTATGGTCAATTTGCATCTTACTCTTTTATTAGTGTAGGTAAATTAGCTTCTCTACACTGGAGTCTCAGCATATGAACTGGTGGGGAGACCTAGGCCAGTGGTCGGCAAACCACGGCTCACGAGCCACATGTGGCTCTTTGGCCTCTTGTGTGTGGCTCGGCGTTAGAACCACTTCTTCAAAATAGACTCGCCCAAACCAAAAACCGACTTCTCTGCATGGGCCATGAAGTTTCAATCGCACTGTACGTGTGCGCCCGCACGTGGTATTTTGTGGAAGAGCCACACTCAGGGGGCCAAAGAGCTGCATGTGGCTCACGAGCCGCGGTTTGCCGACCACTGACCTAGGCCAACAGCTGAAAGCCATTTGGTTCGTCTTTACATTCCACATGGTAACTACACTGAATTCCACCATCTTCTTAAGGCTTCCCTGTAACTCCCACTCCCCTGGCTCTCAACAAACAGCCCAGCCTCCTGTTTTATCAAGCAAATTGAGATCATCAGGAATGAGGCATACAATAGTCTTTTTTCCTCGCTGTCTGTGACATTTCTCTGTCAGTAGAAATTTTAATAATATTGCATAGTCAGTCATTTTATTTTTCATTTATAAATATATTTAAATATTTTTATGAAGAATGACTTTACTTCATAAGCAAAATATACTAATATACTAATAAGAGGAAAACTCACTCAATGGCAAAAGAATCAACTCCTTAATGGCCAAATATGGCTTATACTAGAGAACCAAGGATGGTTAGTACATCTATCAATATATATAATACATTACATAATTTGTTCATAATGTAAGAATGACCATCTCAATGAAATTCACTACTGTGGACTCATATACTTGCATATATCATTGGGTCTATAACTGGTTCAGGTGTTTTGGAAAAACTAGAGCACAAATTCCTTAGGGAGATTGTTAAATAACTATGGAACACTTATGCTGTGGAATGTACAATACCATGCACCAGTAAAGAAGTTTTGTCATCTTTGGTCTGTGTACTTAAATGGAATGATCTCCAAGACATCATTAAATGGATTAAATAAGTTCAACTTTCAAGATATTTACTGAGCATCTACTATTCACCAGGTTTTAGATGTTACAGATACATCAATGAATAAGAGAGACAAAATTCCTTGCCTTTGTAGAGCTTATAACGATTGTGTAAAATGTGTACAATATATGACCACTTATATTTTTTTAAAATCTCAAACCATGTGCCTAAACCATCTGTCTGTCTGTGTACATGTGTGTACCATGTTTTGGTGTGCATGTATACATATTCTGAAATGATAACAGCATTACACTTATAGAGGTGAGTGGAATTTGGTAGGAAAATTTTAGGATGTTGGGGTATGTTGATGATTTCTGAAACTTGTAAGTAGTCCTAAAAAAAAAGAGACTAGTGTCTACCAACACTAGCTTGCAGAAAGCAGAAAGGAAAGAAACGCTGTTTTGAATTTTTTTAAAAAAAATAAAGATCTTTTTCTGCTTGCACACTACAATTCAAGAAGGTTGTCTGGAGATTATAGGTTTTGGAGATCTCACACTCCAATCTACAGTAAAAGCAATAGAAGACACATTGTTGGGAAACAAAACAGACAATAAGGCTGGGCCAAGGAATAAGTCAGCTGTGCCTCCCTCCCTTGATTCTTATAGCTAAAGAAGTAAATTATCAGTCAATATATCCTGGCCCTAAACATATTCACATCAAGAAAATTTTATCCCCACTTATCTTCAGCTGCCCACACCTTCTAAAGACTGACAATGTTCCACGAAAGTCTATAGCTCTCACTTGTTTGCCCTCCTCCAGCATCTGTTTCTGCTTGTTCCAATAACATCTCTGATGCTTGGGTGTCACCCCCTGGCCTCTTAAACCTTGGGATACAACATCCCACTCACTGACTTCAACCTCCAACCCTACCACCTCTTTGCCTTAATCCTGGTACATATTTCTCTAATTCCAGTAAAACCCCTAGCACCCTGACTTGCCCACTTCCTTCCCATTTGCAATCAACATTATCTTTTGTATTTCCTTGTCCCTGGGCATAAACTCAGATTATAGTCCTGTATCTCTTCAGTTAGGTGGGGCCAAATGACTTAAGTGAAGATCAATGGAATGGAAATGAAAATGTCATTGCTGGGCTTGTTCTTGAAAATCTCCCTCACTCACGCTTCTTTCTCTTTCCTATCTGCTAGAAAAATGAAGAGAATTCCAAAGACCATGCATGGCTGACCATGTGAAGCAGGGCTGTTCCCATTTCAAAGGCCTTCACAGGATTGTTACTGCAGGATGAATTAAACTGATGTTATAAGTAAGCTACTGAAATTCTGGGGTTGTTTGTTACTTGCTTGGCCTGTCCTGACTAATACACCTATCAAAACCATTCTTATTAGATGACATAATCTTTTATTTCTATCTCTCTTTAACTCATCTGCTCTCCTGACCGTACATGTGCCTCCCTAAAGAGACCCCAGCTCAGGATATCAATTTCTTGGTGTGCTTTCTCTGCTTCATGCTACCTTTTAGCTGAAGAGTAGAAGAGCAATTCACAAGACCAAGAGGACTGATACTACTTTAGTCCCCAGAACCTTCTACCAGCCCAACGACTGAACAACTTCCCCACAGTTTCTGGGCTCTCTGAAAACATTTAGTTCTATTGTACCTTTCTCTTGAACTAACCTTCAAGACCTTGAAATGTTCTCTTCCCTTGGCTTTCATTCTACTATTCTCAAAGTTTTTCTACTTACCTCATCAGTTCCTAGACTAATTTTAAGTTCCTCATTCTTCTGGACTCTCCTTTCTCCATCATCCTTTAAATCCCATATTTCCTTCTATATGCTCATCCTCTGTAGGTAATTTCACAGCTTCAGCTACCAAGTATACATTGAAAACTGTAAAACTTCTATCTCCAGTGTAGACAAGTCTTGAACCTCAGACTCTACTGCTGTCACCAACAGGCACAAAAAATACATCCCAGACTGAAATCACCACCTTCTTCTCCCACTGCCCCTGAAATCTGCTCCTCCTTCTTCTGCAATCCCAACAGTGGATCCCTTAGCCATAGCCTGGGAGGGTGACTTAACATCCCCAAAACAATTTCTAACTCTTTCTACCTGCTAAATGTTCCTTCTCCTACATACCTCCCACTATTGACATTTGTATTTTCTTAATGACATTACCTCAAAAACCTCTTCAAAAATTTCCATCTCTCTAGTTTTATTTCTCCAAACCATTCCTTATGGCTGACACACAGACCTTTCTAACATACAAATCAGATGGTAACCCTTCTTTATTGGAAATCCTTCAATGGCTTCCTACTACCTTTGGAATAGGTTCTGTCTCTTCTAAACTCTATATACTTTTATACAACTTCCCAGTGGACTTATATTCCAATCCCCCCCCCCCCAGTGATTCATACTCAACAAACACCCTTCTGATTCCAAATCTGGATTTTTCACTATGTTCCTTTCTCCATTAAGAGCACCACCATCTTACTTGTGCGTAAGTCATATATCTGAACAGCATTGCTAATGATCCCCAGATGTCTCCCCAACACTCATCTCATCACACCTCCTTTGGACTCCCCCAAACTCATGAGCTTGTCCTTGAATCCAGTATAGATAGCCTGGCCCAGATCATCATCATCTCTTGTCAGCAACAGCCTCCTGACTAGTCTCTTTTTCTAACCTTGTTCTCCCTTCAGAACTTTCTCCACACTATAAGCAGGAGTTTTCTAAAACGTTAATATGATCATGCCTAAAACCTTATAATGATATTCCACTGCTTTGAGCATCATAAAAAAGTATCATTAATGGAGCTTAGGTCCTAGTGAAGATGAAAAATCCTATATAATAAAAGCCTAATAGGTTAAGTGTCCTGTCATCTGTTCAACCAATCAAAGTATAATATGCTAATGATATGCTAAGGCCACTCAACCACTTGCTATGACGTGCACTCACCACCAGGGGGCAGACACTCCGACCGGTAAGTTAGTTTGCTGCTGGGATCCAGCCGATCAGGACTGAGCAAGACAGGCCGGACACACCCTGGAGCCCTCCTGCAGTCCCTCCCCAGCTGGCCAACCTCCCGTGTCCCTCCCCAGCCCCAATCATGCACCAGTGGGTCCCTTGGCCTGGCCTGCGCCCTCTCACAATCTGGGACCCCTCGGGGGATGTTAGAGAGCCCGTTTTTACCCAACAGTGGAATGACCGGTCGCTATGACGTGCACTGAACACCAGGGGGCAGACACTCAACACAGGAGCTGCCCCCTGGTGGTTAGTGCACTCCCACAGGGGGAGCGTCACTCAGCCAGAAGCTGGGCTCACGGCTGGTGGGTGCAGTGGTGGTGGCGGCAGCCCCTCCCGCCTCCACAGCAGCACTAAGGAAGTCCAACTGATAGCTCCCGAACTGTGAGAGGGCTCAGGCCAGGCTGAGGGACACCCCCCACCCCTGAGTGCACGAATTTTGTGCACTGGGCCTCTAGTAATAAATAGGATAATAGCAAGACACTGGGGAGGGGTGTGTGATTTTAGATCCAATGGTCAGGGCCAACTTCTCGCAGAAATGATGTTCCAGTGAGACCTGGAGGATCAGAAAGAACTAGCCTTGAAGAAGGAAGCAGTCTTCAGTTTTCTTACTTACCATCATCCTCACTGGGCTGTGAGCTCTCTGAGGACAGGGCTGTGATTTAGTCATCACTAGCTTAAACACCTACCACAGTTTTTGTCACTCAGAGAGTTTCGAATACATGTTTGATGAGTGAAGGGATGAATGAAATTAAGTTTAAATTTACATTTTTGATCGGTCCAACCTGAAGCTAATTGTGTACTCATAAATTTCTATACATTTGCCGACATCAACTTGTAAAAGTTCTAAGCAAATTCCTAGGCAGAGAAAAGCAATTGTAATTTAGACTTTAAAGAGGAGTTTTGCTTTCCTTAAATCCCTCTAACATATTTCAGTATAGATCCTGCACAGCAATTCTTCCAACCCAGAGCCTTAAATGCATATTGGAATGGATGAACCACTTGCTAGGATCCTGCAGAATTTTCAGCCCACCAACCACAAAAGTAGGCATCAATCAGCAGGCGGGGCTCCATGGCTCCCTGGGTTTGAGCCTCTTGACTGATAAATTGTATTAATACAAACCCAAATCAACATCAGATATTCAGATTCATAAGGAAAATGTTTTCAAGTCATTATGATTCATTTCTGCTAAGAAGGAAAAAAATAAAGGATTCCTAAACTATATTGTATTGCTTTTAATTACTGGATTTTACTCTGAAAAATAAGACATTCAGGTTCATAATCCATTACTTGCAAAATAAAAAGGTTTTTTAAACCAATTTAGCAGCAAAACCTGACAACATGAAAGTATTTATATCTCTCATTTAATATATCTGGTGTGACTATTCATTTGTCTAACTACAGAAAAATAATGTGTTTAATTACAGGGTGCTATCTCTGACCCCACAGAAATATGTATTGTTTTTCTAAAATAAAATAAAAAATCTGACTTTCAAGGTACAACTAGACCCAAGAGGTTGGGATAAAGTACCTGTATCCTATGATAACAGTCCCCCCAATTCTGTTATCTTTGGATTTATAAAACTTTAAAAATGTGTGGGCTTTGAAGTACTCAGCAAAAGTAAAGTCACAAAAACACATTAGCATGATTTGAGCATTTGGAAGTAATATAACTGGTAACTGGTTTAGAGTTTCCTTTCAGATCTGATTTAGAGTATGCATTTATGCCACTGTATCATTGCTTTTCTAATAAGTATGTACTTCCATGAGGAAAGTTTTATAGGCAAATCCTTTTTCTGCACATTGCAATCTTTGGAATAATGTCATGGCTTCTAATTTTCCAGTGTTTCATTGTTCTCATCTTATAACTTTTATTGTTTTCTTATACTTTATGTGTTTTCTCCCAAAGGTTTGAAGAAGTAGCACCTACCTGCTGGGAGCAAGGTATCTGCTCTTTACAGGTCACAAACCCAGGACCCAGCTGCAAACCTCATTGTGTATCTTACATCAGATCCTCCCATTCACCCTGCAGAAATCTTTTCTATTCTTCCCATCACGTAACTGAGCAAACTCAGGCTCACTTTGTCCAAGGCCATCTGGCTACTAAATGACGGGTCATAATTTGAAGCAAGGAGTGTCTAGCTCCAAAGTCCGTTTCTTCCAAAGTAACATGGAGCAAATAACTGGCCCGTGCTCCTATCTCATCCTCCATCAGTGCGTAGTTAGAAGGAAGGAAGACTTTAAGACTGCTTCATCCATGTAGAAATGAGAGTAGAATCATTCCCCAAAACATGATTGTTGGAATTTGACAGAATCTTTACACTTTCATAAAATGAAGATATAGAGTATCTAGTTTTAAAGGATTCAACTGTAAAGCAATATAAAATTGCAATCAATGTAAATTTGGTTTTGTTTTATTATCTTAAAAAAATAACTACAAATAATTGGAATTTGGGGAGGTTTGTCAGCAAATATAACAAATCAGATGTTCAATATTCACCCACCTTGTAGGAGCATCATCAACATTTATTGGAAATAGTATTACACAAAGGCTTACACCATATAACAACATAGCATAAAAGGACAGAGATGGAGATCATTAATGATTTTAATTATTTTAAGGCCCATTAAAATTAGAGAAATACCAAAGCACCCACAATGTTAAGGGTTTATTATTACAGCATTTTAGAGTTTACTAGTTCATACCTTTCAATCACAGCAAGTTATTAGCAGTGAAGGGATGAACCCTCTTAAGAGGATTTTTATTTCAATGATAGGGTGTTATGGACAAGACAACCTAAGTTTAAAAAAAAATTAGTAGCAAGCGCTAGTTGAGTTAATCAGTTAAAGACAAAACTGTGCCCATGGGAAGCTAAATGAAAAAGCAACAGTAAAGCTTACAGAACTTAGCTCGTACAATTTGCCTTGAAGGCGGAAGATTGGTTCCCTGAAATAGCAAAGAATTATATGCTTTAGTTCAGAAAAAAAAGTTTTTAAAATAAAGTCTGTTATTACCTCTTCTCCTTTCAAAACAATGGAAAAAAAAATCTAGAGCAAAGGTTTCAATTTGTTCAATAATTGTACCTCTGCATTAAAAAACAACAACTATAAAGTCATCATTGTTTTGACTTGAAAAGAAATAACAATGCAAATATTCATTATCACATAAAACATAAAAGAAGCAGCAAACTATCGGAGTTAATGCAATCTCTGTAGAGCGCTATTAGTCAGAGACAGTGGGTCAGCCCAAAACGCAAAAACTCAAAAGATCAGATCTTTTGAGGAATTAACATCTTTATTAACCAACAGGAATTGGGTGTGAGAGCAGTGAAATGCAACAACTGCCTTCTCTATGAGCTGTCCCTTCACTGTTATCAAGCTGTGCAAAGTGTGAACTAGTCAGCAGCATCAGAAAGCTCATGCAACTATTCACCATATTTTAACCTTAAACTGACTCACAGATTTGATGTTAAATCAAACTTACTGGTAATATAAGCAAGCAAAGTAGCATACAAGGAGTCAAATTTGAAAAACAGAGCAAACAGCAGAGAAGTTATTTAAAATAAATCAATAGGGTTAACTGCATAATATAGCAAAATAATGAGGGGGGGGGGAATTCGCTCTAAAAACTTTAAAAGCCAAAACAAAACTGAAAGCTGCATTTCCAACAAAATTGCGCAGGATTAATTTGCATTTTTAATAGTCAATCAAGCAATTTAGTTCAAACTCATTGGGGCATGCATGCACTAATTCTTTTAAGCAATTCCTACCTGATTTCCAATTGTGTTTTTCTTGTGAACCTGACTGCTCCTCTGCTGAGCACTGAGAAAAGCAAAGGAGAGCAGCACTGAAGAAACGTGTAAGATATTTTTTTTCTGAACAAGTAACAGATACTAAAATATATACAGGCTTTAAAAAAATGTATCAACAACTGAGGCAGAGCTATATCAAAAATTCACAACAGTATTCTGAAGCAAAACCAACTCAGTGGAACTCCTCGTCCCAATTAATAGTGACAAACCAAAAACATAGTAACACCACAGGAAGCATAGCTGCATCAATAACAATAGGAGTCAAGGCAAGTATTTGGGACGTCCCGCAGGTGTGCTGAGTAGATGTACTGAAAACGAACAGTTAATAGTTATTAAGTATATGCCATGTTCCAAGTGCTTTACAGATATGAGTGATTTTAATTAATTTTACCCTGTGAAGTAGTTACTACTATTCTTTTCGTTTTACAGATGGAGAGACCGAGTCACAGAGTAGCTAAATGGATTTCCCAAAGTTACTCAGCTAATAAGTGGTGGACCAAGTAGTCAGCCTCCAGATTCCAAACTCTGTGACATTTTACAATCTCTTTGCTTTGAATTCCACTATATTCTCACAACTCCCATAGAACAAAGCCAGCTTGGACCTATCTCCCCAAATCTAGACTCATATACGTTTTTGATAACACAACATCTCCACTTGGATGTCTAATGGGCACCTCAAACTTAATATGCTACAACCGAACTCCACCCACTGCCTTCCCCTTCTTAATTCTGTTATTTCCAAGTGCTTATGCCCAAATCCTCAATTCCTCTTTCTTGCACACTCCACATCTGATTACCTGCAAATTCTATTGTTACTCCTTAAAAGGTATTTAAAACTCATCATCTTTTCACCACTTCCATTGCCACCACCTTGATCCACGCTACCATGATCTCTCACTTCACTGTTGCAATCACTTTCTCTCTAGTCTCTGTTCCCTCACCAGTCCCCCTAACATCTGTTCTCAACACAGAAACCAGGGTGATTCTTTTTAAAAGGAGTTCCTGTTACTCTCCTGCTCAGAACTCTCTACTGCCATGGGACACCATTCCCAGGGTAAAAGTCAAAGTCCTTCAATGGTCCACAAGGCCCTACTCAACTACCCCCACCCTTCACTCTTTGAGTCATGTCCTCCTACTCTCCACCTCACTCATTGAAGAGGTTTAGCCACAGTGATCACTTTTTTTTTTAACCCACCCAGCATACTCCCACCTCAAAGCCTTTATGCTAGTTGCTCCTTCTGCCTAGAATAAGCTCCACCAGATATGAGCATAGTTCCTGACATCACCTCCTTCAAGTCTTTGTTCAAGTTTATCTTTTCAGTGAGGCATACCATGACCACTCTGTTCAAAATAGCATCCTTCCCTTCTTCTAGGACTCTCATCCTCTTTACACTATTCTATTTTTCTCTATGGCATTTTTCGCCTTCAAGGGTACTATATAATTTACTAAACTTTTGTGTTTATTATCTGTCTTCCTCCATTAAAATGTGGGCTCCTTGTGAGCAGGGGTTTTTGTCTGTTTCATTCGTTGCTATATTCCCAGTGCCTAGAAACCACCTGGCACACATTGTAGTTGGCTCTAACAAATATCTGTTGAAGAAGAAGCCCAGTGAGGTCGACACCATTACAACACAACTCCAGGGGTTAAGAGCCAGAGATGACCCCAACAATTTAACCCCAGAGCCCACATGTTCAGGCACTGTGTTCCTCTATCAGTCAAAAGAATGAAGGCTTTCTGCCTGGCCCGTGTAGTTCAGTGGTTGAGCGTCGACCTGTGAACCAAGAGATCACTGATTCAATTCCCAGTTAGGGTGCTCAGGTTGTGGGTTCTATCCCCAGTAGGGTGCAGGAGGGCAGCCAATCGATGTTTCTCTCTCATCAATATTTCTATCTCCCTCTCCCTTCCTCTTTCTCTAAAATCAATTAAAAAAAAATTTTAAAGGCATGAAGGCTTTCTTTTGGTAAATCAATGAGTAAACATCGAAACCCTCTAACTGGCAGTTTCATAGTTTTTAAAGGCTGTTTTGAAGATCAATGAAATAGTCCAAAATAGAGAAAAAGCTCAAGTCATTAAACAACTGTTTAAAGTAATGGGATATTATGGTTCAGGGCCACATCAGAAATCAACATCACACTTTTGAACCTCTGTTCAAAACAGCAATCCTATATAATAAAAGTCTAATATGGGAGTTCGACCAGGGGGCGAGGCCAGCCGGCCAACATCCTGCATACCCTCCCTCCGCCCGGCCCCACTGGCCCAATTGGGGCGGGTCAGGAGGAATCCACCCGTGCATGAATTTGTGCACTGGGCCTCTAGTCTTTCATAATCTCCCTCAAACTCCTGAAAACCAGTATTCAACATTCAAGTGAAGCTGGGGAAAGGGTGGGTGGTAAAAGGCCATACTGTATTTGATTACTAAAGATATTTTGTGTATATTTTTGCTTTTCAATGTCCTCACGTTAGACTTTTAGCTTATTTCTCCTTTCCTCATTTTTTGTTATTTTTTTAGTTTTTAGCTAAATGCTTAAGTCCCTTAATCACTATGAACATCATCTCTCTCCAACCATTCCCCCACATAATCCAAATCTACATTATTCTGAGTTTTGTGGTAAGGCTGTGAATGAGGTTGAGTTTGTGTCTGGCTGTGACCAGGGGTCTGATGCACCCACACTGCCTTCTGGCTGCCTGCCAGGCCCTGAACATGGAGTGTGCCTACAGCAAGCATGTCAAACTCGTGGCCCACAGGCCACATGCAGCCCACAATGAATATTTTTGTGGCTCAGCCAATATAACGGTATGTAAGAAATGTTCTAATAAAAATTTCATAACTTAATTTTTACAGTATCCTGTTATATATAATTATTAATAACAAACATTTGCTAATGACTGATTACTATCATCGTGTTGCATTCGTTTCCCTTATGCACAGGCACACCACTTTTCTCCACTAATGCTAGTAGCGAATATTTTAGCAGCCAATTGCCACATCGTTAGTCTTGTACTACTGACTTGTTTGGTGTGCACAACAGGAAATATTTCGCTTTCAGAGAACAAGAAAAATAGGTTTATTTGCGTTATGCTTATTAATTTGTGCAGTTATTCAGTGTCTGGTAAGTTAATATTCAAGAAAAGATATTAATTTTTATTAAAATGTTTTATTATTTTATGTTAATTATTACTCATTTATTTCAGCCCTTTGTATTCAGCATGTCTCTATTGAAATACTAGTGAACCTACGTTTCTATGAAAATTGAAGCTTTTGTTTTTTTGCGGCCCACATAAACTTAAACCTTGTTTATTTGGCCCGTGTTAGCCTTTGAGTTTGACATGCTTGACCTACAGCACTAGTCCACGTGGAGCCTCGGATCTTCACCCTGCAAGCTTTCCTCTCTTCCAGGAAGAAATGAAAAAACTTCTCATATAATGTGATTATGCCTTCTTCCCAGGAATGGCCACCTCTTCCAAGTACCATAATTGTGGTTAGCGTGCGCATGTTTAAGAGAAAATGTTTTAAAATAAATCACTGACTTGTGGTGAAAACTCCAAACTATAACAGACCCAAACTATTGGGGACCTTGAATTCTGTGTAGGGTCCCCTTAAAATCACATAAGAGAAAAAGGACTGGATAGAAAGTAAAAAGCGCAGAGATTCTCAATGACTCCTCGTGCAACCTAAGCAGAGTCTGCCCTAAATGCACCTGTTTCTCAGCTGTAAAGTGAGAATGAGTGTGTATGTTGTTGTTTTTTTGTGTGTGTGTGTGTGTGTGTGTGTGTGTAAAAGACAGAGAGACAGAGTTAAGTCAGGGACCAGACAAGCTGTTTCTTAGGTTCCTTTTAGATCCAAGATGCCTCTCAGAAGCTTATGAGCTACACTAGGTGAAGATACTTCCTCTCACGGAGTCTTCATCTACTAAACAATGAACTTGTAAGAACATGCAGAAAGAAATAGATTTATTTTATAACCAACCTCAAATATTAGTTAAGAACAAATACTAATCATCTTTACTTTCCATCTAAAGAATACTCTTTTTGTAGCAACTGGCCCCATCCCATAAACCCAAAGATGTTGTTAATGACATATTTAGGTACTTCATAAGTAACACCATAAAAAATAAGTGCCTCATTAGAAAGTATCCTTTATCATAATCTTTATGCATGCAATGATAACTGAACTGAAATCATTTCAAAATACTTATTTAAAAATGTGTTCATGGGAAATCATATAAAGACTTGCAAGTGAACTTGAGCCTTTGGACATAATCTTTTCCATAGGTCCTTAACTGATTATCTATGCAATACTGGAAAACAGACCTAGGAATAATGTTTTCACTTGACAAAAATTTGAGAGCATCAGCTATCTGCAAGGTGCTATGTGGAAGATATGAACATGAATAAGGTATGGTCCCTGTAATCAGAAGCCTACAATTTCTCTAGTGTGCGTGGTGAGATACACACACAAAATACAAAGAACAAAGGAAGAATAAGCTCTACAAAAGTAAACATGTGAGAATATAATACAAAGCCCTCCCCCTACCAAGTGCTTCTGTTTCACATGTGAGCTATAATTACCCCATAGCTTCTTATTGTGTGTTTGTTGTTAAGCGTATAAATTCCTACTACAACCAAGTCACTGTGGAAGGCTTTCTAGAACCCTAAAATACATGAAGCCAAACTAGGTTTAATGCTCTGAGACATAATGATTTTAAAAGTATATAACAAGAGGTTTAAATTTTTGTAAAAATAAGAACACATTGAAAGACATTCAAAGAAAAAGAAACTCATGTTACCATGCAGCTCAATGTTTTTTGCGCGTTCATTTCTAGTTTCTGTCCTTGTCCATGTGCATACACAATAAAAGATTCAAATCACAGGAGAGTATGCCAAAGGGTTTATAATCATTTACCAAACAAATCCTATGCATGGTAATTGCTCTGCATCAGAGACAAACAAAAGGGATTATTCTGGTTTGATGTGATCTGAGACTTTCACAGAAAACTTGAAGAAAGGTAAAATTTTAATAGAGAAAGACAGCCAAGTGCATTCCAGGAGAATGGTGTAGTATCAGCAAAGCCAGGAGGTCGAAAAATGAGGCACGTAGAAAAGTTGTGGAATGTAAAACTATTACAGTAAAATTATATAATCATAAACTCAGGGTTGTAAATGACCTTAAAAGCCATCTAGTATAGTAACTGAATGTGAGGGCCAATTAGGGAGAACTTGGCTGTTGTGGTAGAGGCAGACAAAGTATTCAAAGTTTCTGAGCCAGCAAATGGCATGATCAAAGCAGTGTTTTGTAAAAATTCTCTGAGTCTGAAGCAGAGAAGATAGGAAGCAGGCAGCCTAGACCCTTCCCCTTCTGACTGCGAGTCCTGCCCAGCCTTCAAAGTCCAATCAAGTACCATTTCTGCGTTATGCCTTCTTAGAAACCTCCAGTTCTCTCTCCTTCCCATGAATTCCCAAAGATCTTGGTCTGCACCTGTATCATATAAACAGGATTGTGTCGAGCAGGTCTCTAATTCCTATCTGACAATGTCTGTTCCTCGACGACTGATGGTATGTTGCATGAATCTTGGTATCTCTACCTCTCTCACCACTGACATTACCTAGCACAGTGTTGGAAGAAGAGGTAAGAGTTTCTACAGAGCCTTGGAAACCATACTGATGAGTTTAAACTTTATTCTAAAAGTAATAGGGAATCCAGAAGCAATGATAAAGGACATAACAAGAGGCAGGAAGACCTGTAGTAACCCAAGCAAGAGAAGAAGAATTTTAGGGCACCAACGATCTGCGGGGCACTCTGAAAAATATAAATGATGATAGGATTAGACAGATTCAGAAACTAGAATAGAGGTAGAGTCAAGTGAACTTGGTAAAGATGGAAGGAAGGAAACAAAGATGGGAACAAGGAGTAATGAATGACACTCAGGTTTCTGATTTGAGCAACTGGAAGTTACCACCCACAGAGAGTGGGAACAAGGGAGGAGGTGTAGATTTAAGATTAGATGATGAGTTTACGGAAAATCAAGTTGAGGCTTCCCTAGGATGGATAAGTAGAAATGCCCAGTATGTAGCTGACTATGGCACCCAGTCTAGGAAGAAGTTCTGGAATGGAGATCTAGGTTTATAGTCAGTAACTGAAACCACTGGTGAATGGTGTCATATGAAGAACTCACAATTGTCCATTGGATTAACTATTTTGTCCTGGCCAAAAGCAGTCTCAACAGAGCGGTGTGGTCAAAACAAGACTGCAGGGGCTGAAAAATGAGGTAGAAGTGACAAAAGAAGAGAAGGAATGTGGACTCTACATGAACCTAAAGGGAGCTCAAATGAACCAAGGAAATGGAGTTGCTTGGAAATGCAGATTGTATGGAAAGTGTCAGCTGTGCCTCTCCCTCCACCATCATGTTTAGTTTATAGAGGAGACACTTCAGCAGTAATCATGATGGAGAAAATACTAGCAAACTGGCAACATACAAACCAAGGCAGTGAGAGGGAAAAGCCCATCCTTTATACGTTACAGAGGATTAAAGAGTTGGCTGTTTTTTCCTGAGCCAAGGGGTTTGCTTAGCAACAGCGAACAAAGTTACCTCCTTTTTCTCTTCTAGAAGCCACCACAGTAGATCACCACCAAGCCATCACTTAAGTAGGGTCCACAGATGGAAGGACCCTGAGCAATGGGCTGGATTCTCCATACTCTGCAAGTGTGCCATCCAATGCAGTAGCTAATAGCCATATATTGAAATTAAAACTTTAATTACTATTTAATTTCATTTTTATTTCATTTGTATCTCACTTCCTCTGTTTTATTAGTCACAGTTCAACCACTCAATAGTCACATGCAGCTAGTGGCTACTGTACTGAACAGCCCAGAATAGAAAATATTTCCATCATCTCAGAAAGCTCATTGGACAGTACTGCTCTGAAATAAAGAAGTTCTTTTAGAATGTTCTTTTATTACCCCAAGGATATTATAAAAACATGCTGCGAGTCCCCAGAGTGTGACGTATCACGTGCAGGCCTGCCTCCTCCAATCAGATGGAAGCCAAAGGGAGAAGGAAGTTGCATTCCCCCTTGCAGGATCCTCAGTGCAGTCTCAGGCTAAATATTATGTAAGAAAACCCTCCAGGACGTGGGGCCCTATGAAAGAAGGGTGACTCATCTACTAAGATCCATTTTAAGGATGAAGATAGAATTGAAAATAACAGCTCTGAGAACGAAAGAGAATAGTAAAAGTCCACTGATTTTTAAAACATTGCTTGGAACACTGGGACATAAAATTTACTAGAGGACGTGGCACTCTGGAGTGTCCTTGGGAAGTTGTTTAGGTCGGTATTTCTACCTGCATTTAATCCCTAAATTTGCATATGAGTCAAAAGAAGGATCTTGTTCTAACCTAAGGCCTAGGATTTGATTCCACAAGAGAATGTTCTCATGTAAGAACATAAACTAGAAACACTGTTATAATAAAATGTGATTACACATGATGGAAAAATATACGAAGACTGTGAAGGATTGCTCCGGAATTTGGGGCCAAGGTTCACATATACTGCCTTTAGGCAAATGGCAACTGGCATTCCAGAGGATGAGGAAAGAGATATCATGAATGTCACAACCCGCAAGATTTTCATGGTACTCATATAACCAGCACTGAAATCTGTCCACTGTGTCATTTCAACTGTGAGAAAACAGGTGCTGGGACCTACTCCGCAGATGGAAAAACAGACCTTAGTCTGATGCTGGTGTCATCAAAACATTAGTCTACTGGTTCCTATCTGCAGCCCAAATGCTTGTAAGCTATTGAACTGCTGACATCTCAGTAAGTCAGAAGTTAAAACTCCTGCCCAGGGAACACATGCAGAAGAGCATGAGAATTTGAAAATTTACCTCCCCAGGCATTCAGCTAACAAAAGTTGTTGGCCTTCCTATTCAAAGAGCAGGATTCTTGAGAGAGGGGAAGTAAATGAAGGAACAAATGGAGTAGCTATGTTTTCTTAAATAATAAAAACTAGCTGAAACCGGTTTGGCTCAGTGGATAGAGCATCAGCCTGCGGACTGAAGGGTCCCGGGTTCGATTCCGGTCAAGGGCATGTTCCTTGGTTGCGGGCACATCCCCAGTAGGGGGTGTGTAGGAGGCAGCTGATCGATGTTTCTAACTTTCTATCCCTCTCCCTTCCTCTCTGTAAAAAAGTCAATAAAATATATTTTTTTAAAAATAAATAAAAACTAGTGACATTGTGTAAAAAATAAAAAAGACCGTGGGGCTGTTTGTTTTTTAACAAGGAACAATGACAAATTAAAATCCTTAAATCATGAGGAAAGTTAACATTTTCTTCTGGAAGACCGGACGTTTAGGTTCAGAAACTATATTATAGTTAAAAGATCAAGCTTTCAGAAATCAGGAAATTCCAAAGCAAGCCCACAGCAGCGCTAACTTGGACCCATGACACATGGTACATATTTTACGGTCCGTGTTTAATAGCTGGGAAATGGGGGGGGGGGGGATGTTCCACGTATTCAACATGGCAGAGTAAATGCTGTAGCAGGCAGAAGAATTTCAAGATGTCTGAACACTACTCTGAGAATTCCTACTCCATTACTCTACCTTTAGCACTTTGTTTTTAAAATTTTTAGAAAAAAATACATGTGTAAAATACTATACACATCACCATTCTATAAACTTGAGAGGTGGTTCCCCCTCTTTTGACAATTCTCTAAAAATCTCATGAAACAAATTCTTCTTTTCCTCAACTTGAGACCTTAATTTTCTATCTCTGGAACTTAAAAATACTTACATAATTGTCTTCAAGTATGGCTTGACTTTTCTTCCTTGATGGAAACAGCAATCCTGCCAACTTTAAAATTTATAGCTACAACCATATTTTTAAAAACACAAAAATCCCACAACCCCTCAAAGTAATTATGAAATGAACATTTCTTCATCTTAATCCCACTGAAATGTACTCCAACTCAGCGTACAATGGAAAGAACATCTACCTCTGAGTCTCAGTGCAGAATATCACATTTGGAGATAATATTGGTGTCTAAAAATATTCTAGTGGCAATCATACTCCAATCATCAATTTCATAACAAAGTAAAATTGGTACATTACAAATTCCTCTGTGTTTAACAAATAGGTGGAAAGTGTGTGTGTGTGTGTGTGTGTGTGTGTGTGTGTGAATGTGTCTGTGAGTGTGTGTCTGTATCTGTGTGTGTGTGTGTATGTGTCTGTGAGTGTGTGTCTGTATCTGTGTGTGTGTGTGTGTGTGTGTATACCACTTTCTCATTTTTACAGACTACACCCCAGTTCTCAAAAGCAGTTTCACAACACCTCATTAATTTGATCTCCTGACAATCCTAAAAGGTATACGATGGGGGATTATTTATTATTCCACTTGATAGAGCAGTAAACTGAGCTACAGACAGGCTAAGCGACTTGGCAAAGCCCAAAGCTCATCAGCGGCAAATCCTGGAAAACTGATCCGACTGCTGACTCCCAGACCTGGCCTTCAAAAGGAACTCCAGGTGCGAGTTTCAACTGGATGCAAAATGTGCAAAGCTGCCCCCACTTCTAACATGGTCTGAACAAGGCTTCTTTTTTCTCCCCCAACATCGTAACGGCTTATAGTCTATCTCTGGGCTGGAAAAATGGGGGCAGTCGCCTGGATTACAGAGACTGCACGGAAAGGCTGCATTTGAACGTGTTTACATTTGCAACACTATATGCTTTTGAAAGCCTAGTCAATATAATGCTATAATCTAACAGCTTCTGAGGTGAAGTAAACTCCGGATCATTTATCTTTGAAAAGAAGTTAAGAAAGTAATCAAGCAAGTGTTTCAAGAAGAGTCTAGGCTGGAATTTAAATTGTAGCACTGGTTACAAAACTTGTTCAAAATTTGAATTTTCCCAAATGGATTATGACTTTTTCTACATTTTCTCCTTGGCTCAGGAGACCCACAACGAGGTGGCGTGGCAATGTCCCTTTCACTGTTAAGTTATGGGCTCGAGTTTACATCTAACTAGCATTTGTCATCAATAAAAATCACTTTTAAAGGCAGCATTCCTGTTCTTTGAAATTACTCAAGGATTTGTTTTTCTTTTCAATTCCTCAAGGAAGCAAGAGAAGGGAATGGAGAACGTGCCAACTTAAAATGTTACATGTGTTTCTCTATATTTTTCAATTATTAGGCAAACTCCCAACAGACAAAAATGATTTTTTTCTTTCCTTTTCTTGTCTTTTCCCCCCCAAGAGTAGAGCTTGGCACAGGCCACATGGCGGTCACAGACTGTGCGCAAACCAGGCAGAATTTCTCAGGTCCCCTCTTCCAGGATGATGGACAAGGTGAGCAGTGCAGATGGGGGAGCCATTGGGGCTAAAGGGAGGGGTGGGTCTGTGTGGACAGTGTCGCTACCAAGACAACTGACCATACGAACAAATTCAACACTGTGTTCTAACACCTCCACACACAGGTCACAGACAAAACAGTGGAGGAAAACATCTACCGCACAACAGTAGCAGCCACTGGATTCCAAATATATGTACACCACTGGTTCGGCATCACCACCACAGCCAGCTTTACAAGGAGACAATCTGCTGTTGGATAACTGAGCCTTTCCTCCCTAAAACATGTCTGTCAGTTCCTCAGCCAGGGTTTAGTCTAAATCACATGGTTTTACATTCTGTTTCTTTTCAATCAGATTGTAATTGGCTTTACATTTTGTTGTATTTTATTTTCCATTTGTCCCTGTTCTTGAAGACATGGTTCAAATACATAGTCCCCCTTTATTTTTTATATAAAAGAGACTATTTTATATATTTGAAGTTTGAACCATTTACATGCCACAACTACATTTTAGAGTTAGAATCAAGCAAAAACTAATTCCACTGTAGGGCAGGAAAAAATGGATACACTAATAACCAGCCCTGAATTACTAAGCATAATGTCTACATAGTGATATCTGTGAATGAAGAGATAGAATATTAGAATATAACAAGCCCTGGCCGGTAGCTAAGTTGGTTATTGTCCTAATAAGTCAAGGTTCTGGGTTCAATTCCAGGTCAGGGCACATACAAGAATAAACCAATGAATTCATAAATGAGTGGAACAACAAATCAATGTTGTTGTTTTTTCCTCTTTCTCTCTCAAAATCAATAAAGAAAAAAAAATTTTAAGAATAAAATACATGTATGGCCGAAACCGGTTTGGCTCAGTGGATAGAGCGTCGGTCTGTGGACTGAAGGGTCCCAGGTTCGATTCCGGTCAAGGGCATGTACATTGGTTGCGGGCATGTCCCCAGTGGGGGATGTGCAGGAGGCAGCTGGTCGATGTTTCTCTCTCATCGATGTTTCTAGCTTTCTATCCCTCTCCCTTCCTCTCTGTAAAATATCAATAAATATATATTTAAAAAAAAAAAATACATGTATGATAAAATAGCAATATAGAAACAAGCTTATATAAGATATATATTATAGAAAAGAGAATATTCACCCCCTATAATCACATCTAAGTTCACAAAAGACCATTTTAAAAAAAATAGGCTCTATATTCTAACTTAGGAATATTGAAATAGCTTTATCTTGTGAACCACACTTGCTATTTCAAATTAATGTGAGAAATTGTTCCCAAACATATTTTAAATGTGCATCTGTTACTGCTTATCTATGGGAGTTCAAGTACAAACTGCGGATGGTCATCCAAAAGCAATGAGTATCTAAGACACATGTGACCCACATGCTGTGCAACCAAAGAGCCAACTACTTTATGGAGAGAGCATGGCCCCATGGCTATAAGGCTCACACCTCTCTAACAGGATGTCTCAGATTTAACCTTGACCCAGAATGCACTCTCAAGGGGTGGTGGGGTTGTGGGAGAAATTCCTAGTGTGTATTCTAGACAGACCAGCAGGAGGAACGCACGCAGCAATCGAGTCTTCCACCTACTTTGCGAAGCCAATGAAGTCCTCGTGGTTGGTGTTGATGTAGGAGACTTGGATGTCAATCAACAGTAGTACCTGTAAGTCGAAGAGAAACACTTCAGTGAAATCCATCTTAAATATTCTCAAACACTAAAGTCAGCAATCGCCTGCAAATTATCTGCATAGAATTTTTAAAGGATGCTTCGGTGAAAATGAAAAGGTGCATTAATTTTTTGGTTCATTAAACTCATAATTTTTACTCTAAATTTAGAAATTGAAAATCTCCATGAAAAGTCTGATTCCCACAAGAAGACAATAGCATTATAATTGCTAGGCATGCACTCTTGGCCAACTTAACACAGAACCTAGAATTATTCTCTTCCTCTAAAATGTAGGCATGATGTTCAAAAGAAGGGCACGCATGTTAAACAGGACACACATGTATAAAAGGACACATGGCAAGAAGGCCAGTGAGGAGCTGTTCAGAGCTTCCTGCTCCCATAGACACCATATGTTAGCCCCAAATAGCAATATCCTCTCCTGTTTTTCCTCTCCTCTTCTATCTCGTTAAGCTCCCTATAAGCAAGCAGAAGCATCTCATTGACCCACTCAAAAATGCAATATACAAATAAATAGAAAGCCTTCTTGAGATCAATAAACTTCATCATCACGGCAAAACTTCAGTCAGTTGTCTGCTAAAAGATCACCTCATCGAGGGATCCTCTCGGCCCGTTCTGTCTAAATTAGCACTCTTCTTACTCTCTGTCCTATGACTCGAGCTCCTTTTCCTTTTGTAGCACTACCACTAGCTGACATAGGAAGTTTTTACAAATCAACTTTATGGACCCCATCTGCTGTAGCCACTACTATATCCCAGGGACTAGAACAGAGCCTGAAATACCATGTGAATCCAACCAAGATTTGTCAAGGAATGAACTGGATACATGTTCCAGTAAACATGAAAATGTACTGATCACAAGATACTTATATAAACTCTAAGTCTGAGACTTGGAAGGTCCCTCTGTAGAAAATATTCTTCAGTGGGAGACAAGGAGACTTAGGAGAACAAGAAGAGAGTGGGACAAGTAGAAACCGTAAGAGAGCTTTATTCCAGAGTTATTCAAAACTGGGCTCCCCTTCCTAAGTTTCCTTTTTGTTCTCCCAACAGTCCCCATGTCTTCCTAGAATGCTGAGTTTTGTTGGTAGGGAACAATGCTTAAGAATTCTTGCCTATGTACCTCCAGAGCTCTGCTCTTAGACTTTGATGAATGAACTTTTAATGACCTCAATGACCGCACGCTGCCTCCCTACACTGAAGGTGACACTGGAGCGCAGCAGAGCACTCATGGTAAAGCTCACTGACATAGTCTACATATTGCTCCCCCATGGGAACTTTCTTAGGGAAGACTCCTTCCATGATCCTCACCCCACTCCAGGATGAAATGATGATGTTACTCTCATGTAGCCTATGTGTCATATTTTACGTATACTGCAGCCTACACTTTGTGGTGTTTAGCACCAATTAATCACTTGTCTGTTTGCATCCCTTGTCAGCTTCAGAGGAACAGGGATTACATTTGTCTTGTTCACCACTTGATCCCCAGAACCTAGCACAATACACACTGCAAGTGTCCAATAAATCCCTGTGGCTGTAAATTTTAGAACTATCTCCCAGCTCTGAACAACAGCTTGTTTTCAAGTGCTCAACTTATTCCCATATAATTAGTATGTGGTCATGGTTTCTCATGCACTACCCAATGCTGTGGGCTCTGAGAATCTGCTTTTGTGGGGAATCTCAACTGGTCCCCTCACCAAATCTTGCTGTGAGTCCCAAGAGGACCTTCCAAAGTGACTAAATGGATCACCCCAAACCCACCCTCACTTCCAAACATAAAGTTAAGGCTACTGGGTCAGAAACATCATACTTGTATCAAAAATTTCCTACCATCAGATAGTTTGGTTTCTCCTGTAAATGAAGACAACTGAAGAGTTAGGAAGAGTGATCTTTATTAGATTATCTGTGGTAGTGCCTCTATTCTTCCTATACTGAAGCCAGGTTCTGTTATACCCTCAAATCCACTTGGTCAGGAGTTTGTATGAAAAAAACATCAAATTGAAGCACAAGTCAATTGTTACCAACATAAAGAGCAAAATATCTACATAATTCTCAGCATTGCCAAGGGTTGTCATGAATGTCTTGGACGTTCTTGCACATTAACTTGGACTGCAGTGTAGGAAAAAAAAAAGTGGAAAAAATAAAAACTACGGCTGTTCTCATTCATATTCCTGGAAACTAGGAGTCTGTGTTCATCCTAGGAAAAGAGCCAGGTCACATATGGGGGATAAAAAGAGTACATTTTTTTCTCACTTTTTTCACTTTCTCAGAGTTTCTCAGTGCCTTTCTCACCCACAGTTATTGAATATGGAGTTGAAGAAAAGTAAAGCTATCCTTGGGGGCAGTCATCGCCCACAAAGCCGACCACTTCAACATACACGCTCATGTTTGGGAGCACCTGGAATAATCGCAGGCACATACAGGTACTCAAAAGCCCTTTGTTTTAGAAAAAAAATCACAGACTGATTTATGGGTTTCCATATTTTTAATTTTGAAGAATTTTTCCTCCCACAAAGGTGCCAGAGCAGAAGTTTGTAATAGTTCCATTTAAAAATATATATATATATATATGAACACCTCTAAACAGTTCTAGTGCAGAGGCCTGAGGACACTGGCCACTCGACCACCACGGGGGCAGGGGTGGGGGGCACCAAGGCAGTATGGAGTACAGGACACAAATGTGAGAGCTGTGCAAATGGACATGTTCACACGGCCGAACCAGGCGTGCTTCCACATAGGTCCCTGTCAGAGGTGGCAAGTGTTAGCTTCCTCGGGCCACCTGAGGTGGTCACTTGGGAGGAGACACCCACCCATCTCATCTCCCCCTTGGAGAGTTGATTAATCAGCACTAAGAGTTACAGAGGAAAGTCAAGGTCCCTTGTAAGGAGAAAAGGTCATTCTTCCTCATACCCACTGTATCATGGCTCTTTGGGAAAAACAACTAAAATGACTGATGAGCTGCAGCCATATTTGGGTTATTGCGTCTCATCCTCACAAAATGCCTGCGAGTTAACTACCATCATGATCCCACTTGAAGGTGAAGAAACCGAAGTGGGAAGATGCCCACATAACGTATTTTTTTACACAGAAAATAAATGGAAGATCTGGGTTCGAACTTGGGCCAGGGGAACCCGGGGCCCACAGTCCTAACAACGCTAAGAAACAGGAAGGCATTAAACAACTCAGTTAGATATGAACATAAAGATAATAATGATACTACTTTGCCCTCAATATTGTTATCTCAGGGAAGAGCTAAGTAGGATATAGTCATTTAAATTTTCTAGAATAAAGCCACTAAATTAAAATGGTTATCTATTTACTCAAAGTCAGTTCTAGCACAGTTGATACTAGAACCTAAGTGTTCTTGGTCGGGCAGCAGCCATGACATTAGGTGTGGGGAAACTTCAGGCCTAGCATGACATCTGTGGGCTTGATTTCACTAGCTCCTGAGTTAACATTGATTTTATTTATCCCTGCTAAGTCACAAAGCCTATTTGCTCCACTTTTGGCTCTCCACAGGTGTGAATGTTGGAAAACAAGTAAAAACTATGACTAACGGTTAATGAACTTTCAAAGCACTAAGATAAAAAGTAGTGATAATGAATCCGCAGCTCATCGTGAGAACAGTATTGCTGGGCCTCCAGCTGCGCTCTCCACTTTGTCCCTCCACTCCACCCCACCCTCTCACCTCAGCCTCCATTGCACGTGTTCCCTGTGCTCTGTCTTTCTCTCTTCTATTCTGCCTTCCTCCTCTTCCCACTCACCTGAGAACCACAAAATCTTGCAATTATAGCTTCTAGATGACTTCCGAGAGCACAGTCATACATGAGAAAACAGGTCCTAGAGTGATTTGACAAGGACAAGCTGTGACTTTGTGAGAACAGGGTACTAGCCCTGCTGTCACACCTGTAGCTGTGTCCTGGCTTCTACCAGCATCTGAAAACTGTCGTGTTCCCCATAATAATGTCTTATAAATAACAGAAAAAAAAATCCATCTAAGTTTAAGAAGCTTTTATCTTCCTGGAGTCCTTCCCTTTTTTTAATGCGTTATCTTCACTTGGAAAGAATCTTTTGGATTCACAGAGCCAGGCTGGAATTGGAAGACAATTTCAAGGACAATCCTTACAAACCATATTCTTCTACAAAATAGTTAAGAAATGTTTAAAGGAGCTGTTCTGAAAAGTTTTTGTTTTTCAATGAAAGGTTCCCTGGGTATGCTAATGAATAGCTTTGTCCATTATTCTCAAAGAAAATCAGAACACTGAACGTTTTGCATAGCATTTTAGGAATTTAAGACTATCTTGGCTCCCATCTCTGGGCCCATTAAAATTTTAAAAACCTTGTCTTAAATAAGGAAAAGTGCTCTGTTTCTGGATTAGTGGTTTTCAAAGTGGGCTGTGTACATGCTTGGGGTACACATTATGATCTATGGGGTGCTGAGAAAAAACAATGGAACTCCTATTACTGTGTTTTCAATTGTATCCTTCTAAAGTCTTTATATTTGTTTATATCCTTAACATACACAAGATGTTAGTATAGCAACACATGTATAAAATTTATAAATAAATAAAAATAAACATATGTGGTTGTGTTCTAACTATTCTTTTTCCCATTATAATGCCGACTGGTGGAGACCAGCAGACCTCCTTGGGGAGACCTTACACTCCCCACGAGGCCCCTGGCCACCAGGGAAGGCCTCTCCTCACCTGGTCCTTGGTCTTCCCTTCCCGCTCCCGAATGTGGTTAGCCACAATCCGCTCCGTTTCCTCGCACAGCCTGGGGAAGTTTGCCAGCTGTCAGGAAAAACAGATCTGAGTGTTATTACTCCAAAAGTTAGACCACAAAAAAAAGAAGACGAGGTAAGTTATTTATTTTATAAAAGATATGCATCACAATTCTGAAAGCAGGAGTGGAATACTCTAGAGAATGGTGGAGTGAGAGAAGGCGCTCCTCGAGCTATAACCAGAGGTAACTATAGTACCCAGAGGAAACTTCCCTACAAAGAAACAGAAGCCCAGATACCATGTAGCACTATGCTCTACAGAGTTAGCACCTGAGAAAGGACAAAGATGAAGGGGACTGGAATGAGCATGAAAAGATGACAATGACTGGCAGTGCTTACCATGTCTCAGGCTGTGTGCTAAACGCCTCATGAACTAACTCATTAAAAAATCACGACAATCAAAACAATAGATCCTACTAAGCCCATTTTGTAGAGGAGGAAAGCAAAGCACAGAGAGGTTAAGTAACTTGCCCAAGACTAAACAGCTTAAAATTGGTGGGTCCAAGATTCCAACCCAAGTCTCAGACTCCGGAGCGCAGGGTCTCATCTGTCACCCTTTTGATGATGATCCATTCCAGAAACCACAAAGATCATTTCATTTATTTTTAATGCTTCCCCAACAGATATATTTGCATATACATACTTTTGGCAAAACTGTAGAAATAATGCATTTCAATCACTTATACAATCTAAATTATGCAAATAATTGTTCGAAATCTAGTTTGCAAAAGTGAATGAATGAATTACAGTTGTTTTCATCATGCGGAAGAAAAAGAATGGGATGAATGAGGATGTTTAAAGAACCCTAATCTAGAAGAGGACTTAGTCAGGGAAAGCTGTGTGAAAACAGTTGTGGGACAATGGAGCTTGCCAGGCACAGGAACATGTATGTGTGGGGGACAGTGGCAATGAATGGTGAAAGAAGTAAAAGGTCAGGTTCTTGCTATTCATCACTTTGAATATGTCTTGCCACTCCCTTCTGGCCTGAATAGTTTTTGTTGAGAAATCAGCTGACACTCCCTTGTAGGTAACTACTGTTTTTCTCTTGCTGCTTTTAAGATTCTTTGTCTTTTGCCCTTGGCATTTTAATGATGTGTCTTGGTGTGGTCCTCTTTAGACTCCTCTTGTATGGGGTTCTCTGTGCTTCCTGGACTTGTAAGTCTATTTCTTTCACCAGGTAGGGGAAGTTTTCTGTCATTATTTCTTCAAATAGGTTTTCAGTATCTTGCTCTCTCTCTTCTTCTGGCACCCTCATAATTCGGATGTTGGCACACTTGAAGTTGTCCCAGAGGCTCCTTACACTATCTTCAGTAAGAAATATTTAAAGTGATGAATAGCAAGAACCTACAACCAAGATTACTCTACCCAGCAAAGCTATCATTTAGAACTGGAGGTCAGATAAAGAGCTTCACAGACAAGAAAAAGCTAAAGGAGTTCATCACCACCAAACCAGTATTATATGAAATGGTGAAGGGTATTCTTTAAGAAGAGGAAGAAGAAGAAAAGGTAAATATAAAAAATATGAACAATAAAGTGACAACAAATACATATCTATCAACAATTGAATCTAAAAATCAAATGAATAAGAAATTTGAGACCTTAGAGGATTTCATGCCTAAATTATGACAGTGAGGCTTCCAATAAAATGGTGAATGGAATAGAATCAGGGGCATGGAAATGGAACTGACTGATGATTCTCAGAGGGAAGGGGGTGTGGGGAGGGGTGCAGGAAGAAATTAGACAAAGATCTTATATGCATGTATGCATTACCTATGGACATAGACAATAGGATGATGAAGGCCTGGGGTGGGGTGGGGTGGGGTGGGAACTGGGTGGAGAGAAGCTATGGGGGGAAAAAAAGATAGACATCTGTAATAATCTCAACAATAAAGATTAATTAAAAATAAGAAGTAAAAAGTCAGCACAGACAGGGATGAGGATGGTTTCAGGCAAAGCTAGAATGGTAAGCAGGGGCAGATCAGGCAGAATGTAAAATCAAAATGTTTTTGCTGGCTCTCTAATGCAATGCTCCTGTCCCAATTCTTTGTAATACACAATGGAAAATCCTACTGATATTCAAACGACTTCTGATTAGACTTTCTGCCACTTGTTTCATTAGCTCAGGGTGCACAGCCCTTTACTTAGCTTTAAAAGATACTAGTTTGCCTAGCTAGGTGGCTCATTTGGTTGGGTGTCATCCCGTGCACCAAAAGGTCGCCTGTTCAATTCCTGGTCAGGGCACATGACCAGGCTGTGAGTTCGATCCCTCAATTGATGTTATGCTCTCACATACATGTTTCTCCCTCTCTCTCCAAAATTAAAAATAAATAAAAATAAATAAATAAAAATGCCCTAGCTGGTTTGGCTCAGTGGATAGAGCATCAGCCTGCAAATTGAAGGGTCCTGGGTTCAATTCTGGTCAAGGGCACATGCCCAGGTTGTGGGCTCGATCCCCAGTAGGGGGCGTGCAGGGGGCAGCAGATCAATTATTGTCTCTCATCATTGATGTTTCTATCTTTTCCTCTCTCCCTTTCTCTCTGAAATCAATAAAAATATATTAATAAATAAATAAATAAAAGATACTAGAGTTTGACTGTTCATTTCCTCTGGTTGCTCATTCATTCCCTCATCTCTTCTATGTCTCTTACTTAAGGTGCAATGCATCTTCTCAATTTAAATCATTCAAATTTTTAACCTCTTTCACTATGGATGCTGAATCAAAAGCCTACAGTTGTATGAAGGAGTTTACAAAGTCATCAAAATTCTAATCACATAGGCCAAAATATTGATCTAGAAGACACCATCTTCAGAACTTTAGTCTCATATTCATTATTTAAATATTCTGGTAAATTGATTTATATAGAATCAAGGAATTAAGGCTTTACTATTGGCTATAATCATTTTATATTTCTAAATTTATTTTATATCAGTCCTTCACTGAACAAACTTTCACTGGGCCCGTGCTACAGGCCAACTGTAGGCTCAGTTGATGTCAAAGCACCAATTGCACCTGATCTTAAAAACCTTACAGTCCCATGTGGCAGGTTGACTGTATAGATCAAGTCTAATGCAAAAAAATAAAGTTTATAAAAAGCAAGAAAAAGAGAAAGAAATAAATGACCAAACCTTCTCTGAAGAGACCTTAGAGGATTTCATGCCTAAATTATGATAGTGAGGCTTCCAAACAAAGCCGGCCATCTATCAAATGATAAATTACTTTTATATAGTTTATAATTCAAATTACATTGAATATTCTTAAAAAGGAAGAGATTAAAAAACAATATATATGATTTTAGTGATCAGAACTTTAAATATAGAATTCTAAGAAAAAAAGTTTAATTGTACATATTCTGAGAGAAAGCAGTGCCATAATTTTTAAAAATACACATAAAAATATGTTTTAATAAAATCCAGTGTTTTGAGTTATTTAGGGTACTGTTTAATTATTTTGGTGGGACCTCAATATAAAATTTTAATTTTAAGCATGAACCACTTTTACCCTAGAGGGGAAAAAAAAATCACTTGAAAGACATTTCTATCCAATAAAACAAAAATTACA
Source organism: Eptesicus fuscus (assembly GCF_027574615.1). Lineage (NCBI taxonomy): Eukaryota > Metazoa > Chordata > Mammalia > Chiroptera > Vespertilionidae > Eptesicus > Eptesicus fuscus. Next base: position 18,314,901 of record NC_072494.1, on the reverse strand, counting down.
CACTTATTAAATTTATTAACCATTGATTAATCAAATCATGAGAGTCATGCTATCAGATTTCCCTTGGAACAGGCATGAGACTAGGCAAAATTTCCATACCTTCAAGAGTAACTAGTTCGATGCCTTAAGCAAAGACTCAGGTCATTAGGTAGCCATCTGTTCATAGTTCCATAGCACACATCACTGAGAAAATAAACTAAAACCAGAACAAAACGTTTTTTATGCACATGACTTGAGAGTTGATTGGCTTGGCTGAACTACAGATATGGGCTCTGTTTTGATCAAAAAGCTATAAACTTTCCAGTGTTAGCCACTCACTACAAACAGAGCAGCAATAATGATTTTACTGCTCCTAAAAGTACACAATAATTTTATTCCATTTCTGTCTATTAAAACCTGCCCCCAAATCCCTAGTAATCCTTTAGCTATATATATAACATAATGTATTTATTCAGGAGATGAAAAAAGTTTTTACCTGGGCACAACAAATTTGTTATTTTAAAAAAAGAAAAACAGAAGCATTTACAAAGGTGATCAAAGATGAGAAACAATTCTATTATAAAGAGGTCGAGAAATTGCGCAGGGGTAAATAGGAAAATATGTTATCAAGTGTTCTAGATTTCAGGAGTGGCATACGGGAAGTCTCAGAAGACTTAAGTGAAGCTGATAGAATGGAGAAGCCAGGTGGCCTTGGGGAAAGCAATCGAAGAGGAAACAATACTGTTAGCCCTCCTTTTCCATGTAGACAAATCCTAGATCTCTAAAGGTCAAATATCTTCGACAATTGGTGGGAGAAATGATGTGATATATATCACATGTGGTATGTTGGTATGTGCACCCATCATATACGTCACATACCATTTCTTTAAGCAGAGACATGAAAACTCATGTTATTAAGCAAATGCTAAGGAATAAAACCAACAGGTCAAGCTGGGGCTAAGTAAAACTAAAAGGTATTCAGAAGAGACATAACCTTGCTAAGTAATTCAGAAAGTACCCAAACAAGAGGTCAGAGTGGGGGTGACACTATATCAAAATAATACCCAAAAATAATAAACAGGTTTTCATCTATTTCCAAGTTTATCTCTGGTAGACGTATTAATGAGTGGTTAAAAAGAAAAATCAAAACAGAAAGAGGAAAAGTAGGGGTAACAGTAAATTATAAATTAAGAATTAATTACAAAGATCATAAATCCTTTAATGATTTGTTGGATTAAAAGATGAGATTACTGGAATATGAGCCATAAAAAGAAGAAAATCTTGCCATTTCCCACAATATGGATGGGCCTTGAGGACAATATGTTAAGTGAAATAAGTCAGACAGAGAAATGACAAATACTGTATGATCTTACTTATAAATCAGAAACAGACAGAAAGACCAAGCTCACAGATACAGAGAACAGTTTATTGGTGGTTATCAGAGTTCAGGAAGGGTTGGGATGGGCAAATGGGTAAAGGGAGTCAAAGATACAAGCTTCCAGTTACAAAATAAATAAATCCTAGGGATGTAATATACACTGTGACAACTATATATATAAAAGACTAACATGCTAAGTATCTGACCATCCGACCAGTCGCTATGACATGCACTGACCACCAGGTGGCAGACGCTCAACACAGGAGCTGCAGTGACGCACACTGGCCATTTGCAGAGAAACGGCACTGGGACCTGGCGCCCACAAAGCAACACTCGGCTTCCCCCAAGTGGAATACAGGCCCCACCACCACCCCAGAGTGACACCCTACTAAACTGCAGCCGATGCTGCCGAGACCCATGGCACAATATGCAGCCCACAGCCCAGCCCAGCCCAGAAACGACGGCTGTGGGTGCCGGGTAATGATGTCACATAGCAGTGCCCAGCTTCTGCCCCCAGCGACTAGCCTCCTTGGAGTCTCTTCAGGCCAGGAACACGACTTGTTTTATAGCCAGATGGAAACATTTTACACTTTAACCAAATGTCTATGAAGCGTTTTCCCCTGCCTCATCTCTGATCCTCACAGAAGTCATGGAGTAGGTAGATAGAAGACTCAGTGGAATCCTATTTTCTTTTCATTAGCCAGAAAATGGAGATTTAGAAAGCTTAGAAACTTGACCCGACTGAAAAGAAGTAAGAAACGATGGACCTTGAAAATGACTTTGGGTTTTCTCAGTGCACAGAATATAGTCAAACACTGCTGCAGTTAAATATTTTACCCTTTGTTTTCCCTGCGTGATCTACAATAATAATCTGCTTCATGTTGATATTTACTGCTGTGTTGCTGACAATAACCTGAAAGAGAAGTTAGGGTGCTTCACTGAGCTGGAAAAAGTTTAGCTAAATTAGAAAGCAGGTCTAATTAAGCAAGTTTATTCTATATATATAAAAGGCTAAGTTGATTCATGCATGCACAATACATAAAAAGCTCTCACTGGCACCAATCGCACAAGTGTGTTTCAATCTGTCATTGTCAATCGTGAATTTGGTTGACACGTCTATTATAGAGAAAGGGCAAATAACAATATTAAAATATTTCTTCTGATTAATTTCCTTTCAATGTGCACGAATTCGTGCACCGGGCCTCTAGTAGTTAATAATACTGTATGGTACATATAAAAGTTGCTAAGAGAAAAGGTCCTAAAATTTCTCATCTCAAGAATAAAAATGTTTTGTAACTATGTGTGGTGATGAATCTTAACTAGACCTATTGTGAGGATCATTTTATGATGTATTTAAATATCAAATTATTATTGTTATACATCTAAAACTAATACAGTGCTACATGCCAATTACATCTCAATTTTTTTAAAGGGTTTAAAAAACAGGCAACACCAACATCAAAAAGGTGCTGTTCCCACCCCTTAAAAGCCAAATCCCAGGCTTGAATTCCCTATAATACCCAATAAAAGGTTTTTACTTTAATAATCAGCCTGATTTGAAACCTGAGTACCATGACCTATTATTCGAAGCATCTACTATACACAGAGCACAACCCCATCTGTGTGACTGGGCAGCTGTTGGAGGTGGTGAAATGCCAGTCTTTTTACACAGAGTCAAAACCACAGATCTATCCGGACCTAAGAGAAAACCCTATCTGAACAGGGTGCTGTGTCACTCTTCTCTTTCATCCTACAACCTTTCATGGGAAGTTAACCAAGTGGCGGCTTCAGACAATCATCACCTGCCAAGTCAATGAGATGTGATTCGTTTATTCTTTGGATTATTCATTCAATGGTTATTGTTGAAAACCTGGCTGTTTAAGGGGCTGGAAACAGAGTGATTAGCTTAGCAACCCAAGTTGCTAAGTTATGGAGCTTACACTCTCAAGTCTCTGAATTGTCCTCCTCCACCACCCCCAAAACAACAATAAGCATATATTGTATAACTCATGTGGTCATGTGTGCCACAAAGGAAAACAAAGTTTGTTAAGTAGATGAACAATGATGTGTCTTGAAGAGTAAATAGAAGAGTCAGAGAAATACTTTGATTGGGTGGCATTTGAGCAGAAACTGGAAGGAAGCAGGGGTGTGAGCTGTGCAGGTATCTTGAGGCAGAGGATTTCCCATCCTGGGAATGAGAAGTGCAAAGACCTGTTATCATGTCCCCTTGACCTGTTGAAGAAACAAGGAACCCAGCGTAGCTGGAGTGGACAGAAGGGAGGGGAGGGGAGAGTGGGAGGAGTTCAGAGATGGAAAGGGACAAGTCATTGGAGGCCTTCGAAAGCCACGGCCAAGACTTCGGAGTCAACGTTTAGTTGTGGATATTCAGGCCAGATATTTACTCACCTAACATGCCACAAAACCCAGCATCTCTTCTCACAGACCTTTTTAATGAAAACTTTCTCTGTATTTCTAACAAACAACTAAGGTATCTTTCTTATTTCCTTGCAAAGCTTTTTTTCTTTTTTCTCAGCAGTGAAAAAAAAAATCAATTAATTGGTCTGATGGAGATCCAAGAATGTGGTTTCCCAAGAGGCCAATAAATGGCACAGTTGCTAAAGTGTGGTTGAAAAAACAAGATGTTCCTCTCTGTATTTCCTGAAAAGAACCTTAGCACCCTGTGATGATGCTCTAGAGGAGAGGAGGTAAGAAAAGCAGCTGGAAGCAGATGCCCAGCAAAGCCCGAAGTGGAGATGTTCCTGGAGGGAAGCCAGACAGCTCATAAAGCTCCAATGTTCCTGCCCTATCCTCCCAGAGACAACAGTGAGGAACAGCGCAGAGGAAGTGCAGGTTAGAATCTAGCTCTGTGCTTTGTTATTTGAACACATAATTCCCATGTTTTCCACTGATGTTTGTTTACGTGGCTTAAGAAAGAGAAATTAAATATTTTACACATAAGTCATGCACCATGAGGACCTGAAAATGAAAATACTGTTGTTTTACATATAAAGTCACAATACAGCTAGAGCAACTATACGTTAGACCAGCGATGGGCAACCTTTTGAGCTTGGTGTGTCACACTTCGCCAAAAAACTGAGCATAACTCGGGTAGTGTGTCCTTTTGAGGAAAAAACATTATTTCGCGATGTTTATAGTTTAAATAACATAAATGTTTCATCCTCGGCATGCGGCCACCTCAGCGGCCGCGTGTCATCAGAAATGGCACTGACACGCGTGTCAGAGGTTCGCCATCACTGCGTTAGACTGACCAGGTGAGTCTTAGTTCACTCCTATTATTCCAGGGAAAGTGTTAATAGCTCCCCTTTCAATTTCAGAACTGAACTGTGTTAGATGATAAAGTGTATGGTCACCTTTCTGTGGCTCATGTGCAAAGGAGTCAAGTAATAAAGTCCTGGCATATTCAACTTTAATTGGAATTATTTTGCTTTGCAAAAGATTTTGGTAAGAACAGTTCTGAAGTAAAAGAACTTGAAGATGGATATAATAAGGCCAAACAACAAGAACATCAAAATGAGGAACATGGCAAAGAATAGGTATTTGAAAGAAAACCTGTCCAAATTTTAATTTTAAAAAGAATGATAAAAATATTCTTTAAAAACAAAGCACAGGTTTCTTTAGCAGCAGGTTCTCCTTTGAACATCTAAATTGTTTGTATTTGTAGAAGGCCTCTTATGTACAGTTAGTCATTAGGATAGGTGCCAGGGATAAGAAGATAAAAGATACAGCTCTTTTAAAAAGGTACTTATAAAAGAAAAACTCATACACACAAACTCATAGTATGGCGATTACCAGAGGGAAAGCGGGGTGGGATAGGTGGGAGAGGATAAGGGGGGAAAAATGGTGATGGAAGGAGACTTGACTTGGGGTGGTAAATACACAATACAATATACAGATAATGTTTAATAGAATTGCACACCTAAAACAGAATTTCATTAACCAATGTCACCCCAATAAACTCAATGAAAAATTTAAAAATTAAAATAAATAAAAGGCACTTATAATCAGCAAGAAAAGGCATTCACCTAAGCAAAGAAATGACACGCAAGTGACAACGCGGTGTCATTATTGCTATCATGACGTGAACACCGGGCACCATTGGAAGCCCTGAAATGCGAGTAAGGATGGGGACCAGGAAAGGGCTCACAGATGACCCACAGGAAGATTTTGGGGGGAAAGACAATGATTGAACTGGATCTTAAAAAATGAGAGGAGAGGGCAGGTGAAGACAGGCAGGGAAAAGAGACATTCTAAACAAAGAGAACCATGTGTGCAAATGCTAAGGGCATAAAAACATTTCTGGAGCATGCAAACCACTCAGAATGACTGGAGCTAGCAGACAGCGACAACACGTGTGGCTGGAGAGGTATTTAGAGACCAGAGGGCAAAACTACGCACAACCGTGAATGAATGGAACTCTCTCAAGGTATGAGGAGCCAATGAGTAAATACTGAGACAACGGGGAGAATAGATGTCCGTATCGTAGAGGGCTACTTTGACAGCTATGGGAGGATGAGTTTGAGGATGGCCAGACTGGTAGAAAGATCAGTTAGGCGGCCAGTGGGCTAATTTAGTTTTTTAAGAAAAACTGCTCGGCGTCTTAAGAAAAGAGAGTAGTTGCAGTAGTCTGTAGAGTAGACAGCCTCAGGAAAGAGGCTCAAGCTGAAGTACAGATTTGGGAATCGAGACTATTTTATGTGGCAGCTGGGCTGTGGGAGATGTGCTCTGTCAGGAGGAAGGACGGTGACAGAAGGAAACCAGGAGTCAGTTCCACAGGACGTCAGTGTGCAGAGGCAGGCCACAGTGGATGAGCTCTTAAAGGAGATGGAAGAGAACCCATGGAAGAAAGAGGGGTCAGCTTCAAAAAGAGAGTGGACCACAGAATCAGGGATAAGGATATCATTAGATCTGACAATCAGTCTCTGGATGTCCATGCCATAATTATTTCAGCAGAGTGGTAGGAGGGTGGAAGTCAAATTTCAGAAGGTTAAGGAACTAACTGGAGATGAGGGAGTAAAGAGAGTAAGCATAAACTACTTTTTTTTCCCAAGAAGGTTGGCCATGAAGAAACGGAGAGGAATAGGGCAGTAGATAGGTTTTGGTTTTTGTTATCAAATCACGGTGTGGTCGCCCTAGCTGGTTTTGCTCAGTGGATAGCGCATCGGCCTGCCGACTGAAGGGTCCCGAGTTCGATTCCAGCCCGGGGTTGTGGGCTCTATCCCCAGGAGGGAGCATGCAGGAGGCAGCCGATCAACGCTTCTCTCTCATCATTAATGTTTCCATCTCTCCCTCTCCCTTCCTCTCTGAAATCAATAAAAATATGTATTTTTTAAAAATCATGCTCTGGTTTCAACTCTCTTCTGATTGGACACAGACTGATAACAACGGTCAGGAAAGAAAATAAAACCAGGAGGAGACGGATAGGTTGGAAGAAAACAGTGGCCAAAGGACGTTATGGGAGACTTTACAGGAAAGTTAATGCACAATCTTTGGAAGCCACACAAGAAGTAGGCAAATGACAAATGATCTGGGCCCTAGATCCTTTGAGTTTGGGCCAATAAATGCTCTTCAGTGAAGAGAGCTGTAGGGTAAACAGTAATCGCGGGGAAAAAGTGAGGTTTCATTTAAGGCAAACTGTAAAATATTTTGAGAAGACAGTACAAATACACAATCACCACCGATCCAGAGAGCATAATGGAAAGAGCGGTTCAAAGGGTGGACAGCGAAGGACAGAAACCAAGTGTCCAGAACAAGCTGTCTCATCCCATGCCATCAGGACCCACTGCTGCTTTTCCAGTAAATTGGATGCAATGGGAAATGATAAAAAAAATATATATATGATTCATACATACCATAAACACTTTCTATAACTCAAAACATAAATGTGCACACATGTGCCAACCTTCTGATGTAAGGCCAAGGCCCGTTCCCAGCATATGGATCTGCTGAGAGGAGCTATGCGTCTTCTGTCTCCCGAAACCACATCCGTTATCTACAAGTTTGCTTTCTTCAAAGCGGAGGGAGAAGCTGAAGGCAGAGCCCATCTAGGTCTGCATGACTCCCCCAGGTCTTTTAACCATGTCCCGCCTAGACCCAGGCGATGGCAAAGCTTACGTAGCTAATCTTTTATCACGTTTCTCCAAAGCTGAGTTTTCAGCGAAACAAAACTCGTTTTTTCCTGCATCTGATCACTTTACTTACTCTTCATTTAAACTCTAGTTTATAGAAGAACTACAACTAGCTAAACAGGTTTGAGGAGGGATGCAACACAAGGGGCCCTCAGAAAGAGGCCAGCTTAGCTGGTGGGGCAGCATTGCCTGGGCACCCGGAAGAGCCTTTGGCTGAAGACCTCTGTGCTGAGGGAGACAGGCTGGGTGGCTGATGGAGAACACAGCCTTGGTTAATTCCCTAAGTCCGTGAAGAGGAGGCCAATGAAGAGAGCTTTAACTGGTCAGGAGACAAGACTACGTGCATTTTGAGGGGTAGGCAAGGACAGGGGACAAGGAGTACTATTTATTAACTGGCTTCAGGTTCCCAAATGGAGAGCTGGTGTAGACTGTTTTTTTCTCCCCCAGGTGCATGTTTTCCCTTTCCTCAATCCCTTTGCTTCTATAGCTTATTTTGGAGAAGAGAGACTAGGCTGGAAGGAGCCTGGTGGAAGAACTGGAGAGGCCCAGAGCCACTCTGCAGCTCCGGAGCCTCTTCTGGACCCCACACTGGCCACGGAACGCCTTTGCTTTTTTTGCCCTGATGTCTAAGACTTCAGCCTGCTTTCCTCTTCCACCACTTACGTCTCTTCTTCTTCTGAGTTGTTCTGCCAGTCACTGGGGACCAAAATTCATCTTCATTCACATTACCTGCCTCTCTCATTCTTTCTCCTGCTCCCCACTGGATTTCCAGAGAGGTTACTCATAGTACCATACAGAAAGGGGAAAGCAATAAAACTGACAAACTAGAAGTATCTATTCTTTCAAGAAATGATCAAAGTACCAGTGCTAATGGTAATGGGGCTAGGTCAACCCAAACATCATCACTAACCCCCTTCCTGCATTTTCCAGTACAGGGCCCTCCTTTCCTGTCCCCATAGAACGGATGGAATCCAGCACACTTCTGCCAAGTCCCTCAGTGAGGAGTCCTCCGGTTCAATAGGTGTTACAGGTAGTAATGGCCATTGATAGATTAGCCACCATTGACTGAGCAGTTACTGTAGTTAATGCATTAAGGGCCCCGTGGTTCTCAGGCATCATCTTGTTTAATCTGCACTGAGGTTGTATTATATTTACTATCATCATCCCCATTTCAGAGAAATTATAAACCTCTAGGGATTCAAGGTCACACAGAGGTGAAGCCAGGATTTGAATCGAGGTTCCCAAGGCTAAGCTCTTAGACCACCCTGCCCCTTCCCAGAATGTCCAGGTTCAAGTGGAATTCATGTAAATTCAGGAAACTTTCCTTGCCGATATACACAATATCAATGATTCCCTTCCCCTAACAAGTATCCTCATCTATAGACCAAAGGAAAATTAGTTTGGGGCATTCACCTTGTTCTTCCAACGTGATGCTGACCTGCTTAAGCAACCTATGTGGAATGGATGATAGAAGGCAATATGCCGTCTATCAGGAGATCAAGTCCCCACTCAGTACTTTGCACAACCTTCCCCTTGAGCAAACACACCACCTTCTCTAACAAAGGAGGTAGGGGAGGGAGTCAGGCAAAGGGAGGCATGCGGCAGGGTGGGAAAGAGGGGTAAACCAAGCAGGAACTTGTTGGAAAGGTCAGTAATTCAAGCTTACTTTTTTGGTACACTTCTTGACGGTGTTGATTAATTCTTGCATTACCAGATCTACACTCTTCAAGGAAGGCCCTTTCAGCTTCACAATTTGTTTTTTGACTATTGCTTCAAACGCCATGTCTGGAGTAAACAGCCCTGTCCTGAGTGTGAGAAAGAGAGCCGCATGTTAGATTATTTTTTAAATGAGTAATAATACCCAGTACTCGTTTTGATTGACAGGCCACTTAAAGCGTGAATACCTGGTTTAAAAGTTACCGAGTGATTTATTCTAGCCACAGTATCATTTGTAGTAACTTTAATACTAATATTTCATAATACATTCTGCTCTATAGATGATTAACATTACCTAAAAATAGATCCCAAAGTGTTTATATGGCATATCATCTGGCCTTCTCATTAATTTGTCTCATTTCAGTCTCACAGCAATAGAAAGGAATGCTACAATGGAAATGGTATTCTCAATGGACATTTCTCTCTCTAAAGTATTCCAAAAGCAACCCTCTCTTGCCCTCCATGAAGCAGGAAACGGCCCTCACTTTTGAGCCCAGAAACAGTTGACACCACTGAGAAATTTCGATTTAGCAAGTGCAGTGGGTCCCCGTCTGAGGTCGGGGGGGGAAGGGGAGGAAAAAGCAAGCAGTGAAGTAGAACTAGCCTGGGACCCAGGATGTTGAAATGGTGAGTTTACACACAATAAAAAACAAACAATAACGAAATAGCAAGTGCCTTTTTCATTTGGCCAGAGTCCATTCAAATTGGAATCGGAACAAGGCTCTTCCTGTGCTGCGCAGGAGCCCGGGAAAGCCGCCGTGTGCGCGCTTCACGGAAAGCGATTCTTCATATTTAAACAGAGTCCGTGAGGGACCTGGACCCCGGGCGCCCGCCCTCCCCAAAGACCGGCAGCTCCCGACTCCCTATTCCTAAACCCGCTTCCCTTCCTCTTCTCACCTCTCCCGCCTAAACGCCTCTCCCTGCAACACTCAACTCGACCACGTCTCCTTCGGGAAACTGCTTTAACACTCCCTTAACCAGCTGCACGCTACATCCCTCCTCACCACCGACCCTCCGTTCACCTCTGTGGCTAACTGCAGCGATCACACCAGGTTGGAAGTGTAATTCTCCACCTCGGATACCGAGTAAGATCCACACTGTCCAGTCTAACATAACAAATGTCCCCCTCTGACCCTACCCTTCCTTTTATTTCCTCCTTCCTCCCGTGCGCCCTGTGTCCCCACCACACCGGGCCACCTGCCTGTCCACAAACACACTCACACTCTTCGTTTATGTTTATGTCTCTGCCTTCGGCTGTGGCGTTCACTTCGGAATCCCCGCCTTGTCAGCCGTCCACACCCGCCCGCACTGCACAGCCCGGATCCAAAGTCCACGTCCTGCAGCGCCTGCCCAGTCCTCCTGCCGCCCAGGCCTCCCTCCTCGAACCCCCACATCCGACTCGCGGCAGTGATCCGAGCACGTGCTTAGTCCCCCGGCTACACGGGCAGCAAGTCACGATCGCCCTGCCTGTGTTTGTCCACAAGGACCGGCTCCCTCGCCTGCTCAGCACCGGTTCTCAGCATTTGCAGACGGAGAAGGAGCCATCCGGTCCTCCGGGGCAAGGGAGGTTTCTGTTACTTGAGGATCTAACAGAATCAACTGGGAGCACCACTTCCCATACGTGTACTTCAGGGCCTAGAGAGGCGGATGCCGTCAGGATGTCTTACACACAGGGCTGCACCATCTTCTAGCAAATTAACTCCAGAATCATCGCAACCACCCATCTCTTCTGTTGCTAAGCACCGACATCAGAAACCTACAACACTGAATCGCTGAGCTTTGGCAGTTACAGTCCACAAAAATGTTACTCGTAAGGAGTTTTAAAAGCCAAGTGAAGTACGAAGTAAAAATATTTTGTGACCCAAAATCTGTGACCTGACAGGCACGTTGAAACACGAGCTGCGCCCGCTGAGCACGGCCCAGCTCCACAGCAGAGGCACTCAGGACGGCAGGGAGAGGGCCGGCACGCACGGGGACCGCGCGGGCAGCCTGCACCGGCGAGAGAGGCTGGGTTTGGTTATAGACGGTCCCCCTTTTTCACTCGGTGAACGCTATGGACTCGCACTAGTTGAGACTTGCAGAGACTTGTCTCCATTTAAAAACAACAGCTAATTCAAATGTCACAACTCCTTTGGAAAATCACTCAGCACATTCACACTCACGGTCAGGCTTTGCCCGCTCAGGTTCCGTTCCCCAAGTAGTCTCCACTGGGCCACGTGGGCGCACGGCACGTGGGCGCACGGCACGTGGGCGCACGGCACGTGGGCGCACGGCACGTGGGCGCACGGCACGTGGGCGCACGGCACGTGGGCGCACGGCACGTGGGCGCACGGCACGTGGGCGCACGGCACGTGGGCGCACGGCACGTGGGCGCACGGCACGTGGGCGCACGCAGCACGCTCTGTTAAAGCTGAGATACCACTGCCTATAGACAGGGGGCGCTTCCCGCCTATGGGAGAATCCAGGAAGTGGGCGGCCTAAGTTTTATTAGCCAGCCTGACTTCAGGACATCTCAATTTAACATATGATCCATTACATTTTGTTAGCCTCCTGGACATGAACTCCAGAAATGTGTGTTTTAAAGTCTTTTTTTCCCTCTATCTTAGCTCTTTAAAGAAAGTAAATGCACATAATACCACGTTACACAAGGTTAAGTTCAGGCACCAGGGCCACTCCCAGCCTCGCGTCCTCTGCTCTCCAGTCTACGTTCCTAACTGCTGTCGACGTGTGCGACCCCGGCTCCATGGACACAGGCTGCACGTCACCCCCTCCGCCCAGCACTGGTCCTTGCACTTGAAGCCCTTTCATCCTCCAGCCCCAACACGCTCCATCCTCTCATGTCTCACTGCATTGCTCCCTATCCCCCACACACACACACACACACACACACACACAGGGAGACATCACACAGACAGATAGACACACACAGCACTCCTTTGCCAGCTGAAATCATTCTTGTCCTCTAAACAGACAAGGTTCGACTCGAAAGTTACCACCTTCATTAATCTTTCCCAATCTGGCTCCACAACTCCAGCCAAAAGCAATCTGCCCTGTCTCCGGGTAAGCAGCGATGACTTATGAGCACGCCAGGCCTCCCTCCCTGCGAGGCAGGCTCTGGAGAACAAGGGTCCCGGGTCGAGCTCGCAGGGCTGCGAGTGCAGACGTGTTTCTGTTTTTCTAATTGAAAAAGACCGCGAAGGACGATCCCGGGAATTAACCATTGAACCCAAACCAGGATTTCCTACTTCTTCCTCCCACCTCCGTGTTCTGCTCGGCTCAGATGGTGAAAAGGCTACTTCGCTAGCCGTTTATAGACCTCCTCCTTCTTCTCGTAGCCGGGGCGGAAGGCAGGGGAAATGGGGGTCACTTGCCTGATGCCATGTATGTTTTTGATGGCGTAGCTTATTTCTCTTCGCAATTCCTTCTCGTTGAACTCCATCTGCAGATGCAAGATGAGCCACAGTTAGGGCACTTAATTCCGTTGACTAATAATACTATTGAATATTAAAGAAGGAGAATAGCTTGGCTTCATTGTTAATAAATGGATGCTCATGTCTTCCCTAACTTAAACCCAGATGGCCAAAACATCTGTTTATATAAAGTTCAAGGCAACAGAGCACATGAGGGGCTTCTGGGGGTTTGATTTCTAGTGCAGCAGATTCCAACTCCGTTTTAGATAGGAGTGCCGTGTATCAAGGGTGCCTTCTGGGCATAAATCTGGCCACTCGTTTGAAATCTGTAATTTTTCATTCTCTTGCTAAATGTAGGAAATGTCCTCACAGACAAATGCAGGAATAAGGGTGTCACCGGACCTGGGATAGCGGTCCGGCTGTGCTGAGATGGACAATGGCTGTCTTTCCTCCCTGGCCATTTTAACCACCTGAGCTCAAGGCCTCTTCATAAGAGGAAATACATCATATTTTGCCAACACAGGGCAGATTGCTGTACGGAGATTTCCCGGAAGGTCTAGGGGGAGTACGATCAGAGCAGCATGGAGCTTAGACCGGGAAGGGCATCCAGAGAGCATGTGGTTCGGCCTCCCTCCTGAGATCTGGCCTCTCCATTTCCCCGCGCACTTGGTGCCACACAACAGTGAATTGCTTTGTTCCCTCCCCTCACCCTGTGGCTGCGCAGCTCAGCCTTCACCAGGCCTCCCTTTCTGTCTGGAAAACTCTTCCCCTCCCTCACCTCCTCCCGCTTGACTAGCTGCTCATCCTTCCAAACTCGGGTGAAGGCCGGGCTCCCTGAGCTCCGGGCAGGGGTTCCTGTCTGTGGGCTGTTTCCATAGCACCCTGTGCTGAAGGTCACCACTGTCCTTAGCACATTTTAATGAAACGCTCTGTTTACCCATCTGCCTCCCACACCAGGACATAAGCACCCGCCTCTGGAGTGCGGCAAGCCGCCTAGTCCCTGAACCACTTAGCTGCCTCCTGAGCGCCTTGCCCCGAACAGGATTCACGCTTACACACAAGCTCGGCTTCGCCTGTTTTCCTCTTCTCATGGGCACCAACGTGCGCAGCTGTGCAAGCCGACACCTCGGGAGTCATCTTGAATGTTCTCTTTCTTGCATCCCCCAGATTCAGTCCGAGCCCTGTGGACCCTACTTCCCAAGTCACCAATCCATCCATCCTAACTGGGCACTTTCTTCCTCGGAATTCATTTCCTACGCCCTTCCCTTGGTCAGCCCCATCTGCTCTTTACCTGCTACAGGTGCTCCCTTTAGGGCCCTGTCCTGGGCTGCTTATCTTGAACCACCCTCTTCCTCCCCCACCTTCCATCTTCACAGCTGACCTCTTCACACCATTGTGCTCATGTTTTCAATGTCCCCTACTCAGAGACACCTTGCCTGAATGTGCCATCAAAAGTGGCTCCCCCTCCTCCCCTCCCTCCCTCTCTCTCTCTCTCTCTCTTACATGATCATACTTGAGATCTCTTTAACTTTGTCTATTTCCCCCACCAGACAGTGTTTCTGTCCCAATCACTGGCACCTAGAATAGGTGCTCAAGAAATACGTTTAAATTAATTAGACAATAAATCCATGTCATAGGCACTCAATTAGTATTTGTTGAAATAATTTGAAATCTCATTGAATAAAATTGGAACCATCAGTAAGAAATTATTTTTCTCCTAAATTTCATTACCTGATTATGAAGGCTTTCGTTCCAAGAACTACCTTAGTCCCCTACCACCCCCGTAACACTTTATGAAGTTATGGAGAACAGACTATGGAAGTGAAGTGAAACCAACAGGGGAAAGCAACGTTTGGCACAAACCTTTACTATCTCGAAAGGAAAGCGTTCATGGAAAATGCGATTGATTTTCGCACCCCCCGAGAGCTCCAGGGTATCTACTTGATCCCCTGAGCCTTCAATTCTCTTCTCAAAGTCCACGGCAAATTGCTGAACCATCCTGCAATTGTGAGAGAGAAATTAATTCCAGTTGAAGTAACCAGACTCTGCATTTCTCATTTCAGTTTACTGTGGTGATCGCCTAGAAACCTTTTCCTGGTGTTCTTAGTGGCACCTACTGGCAGAATTAGCATTGCACTTTGCTCCGCACTCAAAATGTAATGATCTGAAATACACATTTTTTTCCATTTATTTTAGACATTTAATTAAAATGTATTCTAAATATCTGTGCCATTCAATGCATTCTGTCCATTTCATTGCAGTCATAGAATGCCATTTTAAAATACTTGAATTCAAGTGAAGCGATAAATCTTTACAGAGAACAAACAAGCCACAGCTCCTACGACATCACACCAGGTGTTCCAATGGCTCTAGCTGAGTCCCCTTCCCAAGCATCAGAGAAAATGATCATGTGCATTGGTGACGACTGGATTTAGAAACACTAATTTTATCATGCTGGAACTACTTTCAAATTCAAAATCTAATAGGAAAAAAAAAATCCAAACCACCTAATACTTGCAGCATCTTTTATCAAAATCATGGATAAATGAAAAGTAACTGCAAATTATTAAGCCAGGAACTCTAGAATATAATTAGATGTAGCTATAGCTATATCCACACATATGCTAATGCTAATCTAATTCTTTAAACACCTAGAAGGGTATAATAAATGTATGACACATGCTGAAACAGTGGGAAATTTTAGAAAATGTACGTCCTGCCATTCTTTCCCTGTCCTGCCACTGCAGCCAGCATACGGAACACCCAAGTCCACACTATCCTCGCCCTCCTTCTCCCACCTGACAGACTCCTCCCTTCTTCAGGGTCTCATTCACCTTCGCTTTCTCTTGGAACTCACACCTTTGCTCCATGTAACTACTTCTGCTTCCTCGTCTAGGCTCCATTAATATTTTATACTTACCAGAGATATCACATTTATCAGATTAGTTTCCTAAATGTCTGTTTCATCTGCTCTACTGTGGCCTCTTCTTGAGGCCAAAAATCTTATCCACTGTTAAATCCCCAGATTCAGATGCCAAGCAGAATATACAGAGATGAGAGGAAGGAAGACGGGCAGAAAGGGAGGAATGAAAGAAAGAAGGAAGAGAGGGTGGGGAGAGAAAGGAAGGACCTGAATCACTCATCTACCAGGGAAAAATCTAACTGTGGAAGTCTGTAATCCGAATCCAATGGAGTCACAGAGGCAAGACCCAGTCTTCGCAAGGACAATAGTTTTGGTTGGATATTAAGATGATGACCTAGCCCGGCCAGCGTGGCTCAGTGGTTGAGCTTCAACCTATGAACCAGGAGGTCACGGTTCGATTCCCAGAAAGGGCACATGCTTGGATTGCGCGCTCGACCCCTAATAGGGGGCGTATAGGAAGATAGCCAATCAATGATTCTCTCTCATAATTGATGTTTCTCTCTCTCTCTCCCTCTCCTTTCCTCTCTGAAATTAATAAAAACATCTATATATGTAAAAGCCTAATATGCTAAATGTCTGACCACTCGACCAGTTGCGCACTGACCACCAGGGGGCAGACACTCCGACTGGTAGGTTAGCTTGCTGCTGGGGTCTGGCCAATGGAGACTAGGCGAAGTAGGTTGGACACACCCTGGAGCCCTCAGTGATCCCTCCCCAAACTGGCCAACATCTCTGGCCTCTAAAATACTTCTTCTAATTAATTTCCTTTCAAGGGATGTGCACAAATTCATGCACCAGACCTCTAGTTTTTAAATAAAAGATGAAGACCTAGGACCTACACAGAAATAGCTTTCATTTCTCTGTAACTTGAAGAGTTTTTATAGGTGCTTAACCAAAGCCAAGAATAAAAAGAAAAAAAATGAACTAGGAAAGAGGTGAATCCAAGAAAAATTTATTTCCTCTTTAAATGGATAAGATGAGCATATAAAATGCTACCTAAATAACTTGAGCATTTAGAAATCCCCCCACAAAGAAAGGAATTATATTATGCATTTTAAACCAAATTAAGGATATTTTGATTGCAAGACTGCAGAGGGAAAAAGGGGCCAATAAGAGGTGGTGAGCATCACCCTGGCCAATATGGCTCAGTTGGTTGGGCATCCTCTCGTGCACCAAAAAGTTGGTGGTTTGATTCCTGGTCAGGGCACATGCCCGGATTGGAGGCAGCCAATCAATGTTTCACTCTCACATCAATGTTTCTCTTTCTCTTTCCCTTCCCTTCCCTCTTCCTTCTTCTCTCTAAAAATCTTTAAAAGAAAAAAAAAAAGAGATGGCAAGCATTATCTTTGGAGATGGACTTCATATGTCCTGGAATATAGGTGGATGGGGTGGGGGTGGGGGTGGGAGGGTGTCTTCTAGTTGAGAGGACCCTGAGGCAAGTTACAGAACAGGGATAAAAGGACAGATGAGGCTGGAAGGGACCGGGAGAGGGAGTCGGGGTAACAGACACAAGGAGCTGGTCATTCTCTAACAACGCCGCAATCCTATCCCAAGGCCCCACAGGGATAAATCTAGTAACCTGGGATAAGATGGGAAGATCGTGAAGGAATAAAAAGGTACTTGGCAGTTTTCATGTTTGCATGTTCAAAGGGTTAATTAAAATCATTAAGGACAAGGATAAAGAAATTTCAATGTGTATGTACTTTTCTACTGAATCCTTGGTTCTCATTCCGCTGAAAAAACACATACACACATCATATGAAAATGATTGGGGAACAAAAGGTAAGTACAAGTGACACCGAGGGAAGGTGGACAATCCAGGTGACACTTCCAACAGAAGCTCTGCCCACTTCTCATTCTAAGGGCAAAAACACCCCTGCTGAGTTACCATATTGGTATTACCCATTTACTGAATGCAATGATAAAAACACAATAAAATTGTGCATGGGGATGAGCAACTGGTTAAATTTATGACAACAATTATTCTTCAAGAAAATGTAAAGATTCAAGGCTCACTGTATAATCTATACAAAGCCTCAGGTACTTGACCGCTACTTCTTGACGGATAATAGACTGAGGCAAAAGCAAAGGGGAGAAACTGCAGGGCGGAGCAGGGGAGGGAGAGGGGCTCACTGCAGCAGGGCTTTGGTCTTCCTGGTGGGGTCCTCGGGTTTGAAGTTCTTGTAGGCGTCGACTTCGTGTTCTATGGAGAGCATCTGGGCCTGCAGTTTGTTCCTGAAGTTTGGCAGGGTGTCTCGAATGTGGTTGGTGAGTTGCTAAATAAAACAAAACAAAATCTCACACATGCATATGACAGATTGAAGATTAGCTCGTAAGGTTGAAGATTAGCTCGAGAGACAAAAACTTGGCCTTCGCTGTTTTTCTTTTTTATATATATATATTTTTTAATTGTTGATAGTATTACAGATATCTGTCGTTTCCCCCCCCCTTCTCTTTATTCCCCCTCCTCCCAGCCCCTACCCATCCCCCCAGGTCTTTACTACCCTATTGCCTGTGTCTATGGGCTATGCATATAAGTATATAAGTTTTTTGGTTTATCTCTTCTCGTTCCCCCAACCCCACATTGAGGCATGTCAGTCTGTTCCATGCCTCCATGCTTTGCTTCACTGTTTTTCTAATTGCCAACACTGGAGAAATAATACACACAGTTGAGACTGAATGTAGAGACAGGTAGTCAGAAGCAGCTCAGACCCTCTCCTCCACTGCTGGAGGAGATGCTCGAAATGTCTCAGAGTTACTCGCGGGGGCCATCTGGGGTAGCCTGTTCAAATGCAGCTGATGTTACCAGTGAGGATGCCTAGCAACACCCGGCAGGGATGGATGATCAGATCACTTACCTTGTCCAAAGAAATCTTAAGTTACAATGTGGTGGAAATGAAGGAGTGGAGAGCTATGCGGGTGCCTGACGTTCTCAGGAGACACGGCTCCCCACCCTGGTGGAGCTCAGAGGTACTGTCAGCTGTGAACCTCCTCTCTGTTCTGCAGCCCCGACAGGTGCTTCCTCTTGCCTCTACCTCTAGGCCCCAGCCTCACCGTGCTGGGTCACTGGCTTATGCCTTCAACAGGTTACATATAAAAATGTGTACCCCTGGTTCTCTGTTCCTCAATAAGTATGTCTTTCTGCTTTGCGCACTGCTCTTTCAATAATATTAAGGTGGATGATTCTATTCAAGAGAATAGTAACAATGTGGCTCTAAATATTTATATTCATTTTTTAAATTCCTAACATTTAAGCTGCATGTCTTATGTTAAGAAAAAAATGAATATAAAAATAAGAAATATGAATTCCAATAGTCACTTACATATTTCCTTAATTGTTCTTGTTGCTTGAAAGCACATTTATTTTTACCTGATTAAGGACCTTCTGTAGGTGCGGGGTCCCCATCCGATCGGCAATATGTCTGTAAGCCGGGTGTGAGAGAAAAAATTTCCTCTCCGCCAGCATGGCGGCCTTGATGTCCTTCTTCCCATCAATGTCCTTCTGGCTTCTGTTCACCACCCCCACGTAACCTGAAACAGAACACACACCTCTGGTGTTTGGGGCACACTTTGTTGTTTATTTTGGGGAAATTGCAAGGCTCTCAAAGAGGCTGAATAAAAAAGGCAAAATTATTAAGGCCTGAGGAATGGGTCCCTTTACAAAACTCAACTTGAGACATCAGTATTTAACAAAGGCTGGTTGATTTGGCTAATGGCAATATTTTAGCATTAACACAATAATGTCCTTTGCCCTTAAAAGCTCTGTGCATTTTAATAAAGTATGTTTCTGCTCGGCCGGTGTGTCTCAGTGGTTGAGCATTCCATGAACCAAGAGGTCCCGGGTTCGATTCCTGGTCAGGGCACATGCCTGGGTTGTGGTCTCAATCCCCATTAGGAGGTGTGCAGGAGGCAGCCAATCAATGATCCTCTCTTATCAATGTTTCTGTCTCTCTCCCTTCCTCTCTCCCTCAAATCAATTTTTTAAACCTTTTTTTAATAGAGTATGTTTCTTAGCAGTTTTGTCATATAACAAGTAAGTCAGATTTAGAAGAGGACAGTATATATTTATGCAGTCTTTGAATATTTATACGCTTCCTTCCAACCCCTCCCTTTTTCTGTTTTCTTGTTCCTGTTAAGGAATAGTTTTCCCCGTGGATCATTTTTCATATGTCTATTCCATAAAAAGTGTAGCTAATCATAAGCCCATTCCTCACACCTGAGGCAGCATGAAAACCAAGCCTCCCACTGGTCTGCCCATTGTTTCTCTGCCATGTCATCAAAGGAATCCCTGTGGGGCACACGGTACTTTACCCCTGCGAAGAGGCAGCAGCTTATTCTCTAGAATGTCCCTGGCATCCGTTCCCTCATCCATAAGGTCCAGTTTGGTGATGACGCCAATGGTTCTCAGACCTGCAGTACAAACAAACCCGACATTGCACAGTCTGCAGGAAACGAGCAAATTGTAGAGACATAGTTCTCCCCATTTGAAGCATAAAGCACTCATATGCCTGGTCCCTTTCCTGCTCCTCTCTCTAATCTGCTACCCCAGGCTGGTCTGGGGGATTCCAATGGGATGAGGAGGAGAGTTGTGAAACCACCCATCCATGAGCTAACTTTCTATTCAACAGGGAAAAAATAAAGTTGTATCACCAAATACTTTTAAATCATGAGTTTATTTTTGTATCTTGCATACATGGCAATTATACATTTACATTTTCCTCCCAGGTACTGCACATAACATGCATGCTTACATTTTTTTATGTATGACATTATTTAAAAACATAAACACGGGCCAATGATGAGAGTGCATTAAAAATCAAGGCTTATTATTGATCCAGTTCTGGAGCTGGGTCCAGTACAGCATTAACCTTTTGCATTCGGATGTCGAGATTAAAATTACTCTTTGAATGTATCAGTAATTTGAAATATAAAAAAAAAATCCAAATAAATAAGTTTGTATGAAAAGAAACTCCAGTTTTTATTCTACTGCCGCTCTTTGTAAAATCGGGGTATTTAAAAAATTAAATCCCGAGTAAATAAAGGAATCGAGAAAAAAGCAAGCGAGTGCAAAGGGTTAAGCTAGTGACAGCCCATCAGTCCATTATGTATGGGGCCCACATCGCTCTGGGCCATGTGGGCAAATGCAGAGTGTGAGAGCCCCACAAGCCAGGAGCACGAACCAAGAGCAAGAGAGAGAGCTCCTTTGTTTAGGAGATTATATATCTCAAATTTTCCCATGCTTGCAGTGGCCACCCCTACTCTGGCCAATGACCTGTTCCCAGGTGTGACTGACAGACAAGTACCTTCCCTATGTCACTCAGACTTTCCTAGGCTTGTGTCCATTTGGCCTTCCCTTTGCTCCGTTCCAGTTATTCATAACTGGGTTCATGACAACAGGATCCATAGAATATACCGAATCACTTTGAAGGTATTAAGAGATTTCAAACTTCCGAAGGTGAGGTTGGGGGAGCATTAGTGATAGACATATAGAAGATTATGCAAACAGAGAGTCAACTATCAATCTCAAAGGCAGCATCATGGAAATGTAATCATAATTTACCACATGGCTTAGCTGTGAATAACATTTCAGAATCATACATATTCATTAGTGAAATGTGAAGGGTAAGTGTATGCATGTGTGTGTAAGTATATGTGGGTATGGGAGAGGGATACAGAATAGCTGAATCTTCTCTGCAGCAGAAAGTCAAAAAAAGAATATCTAAAATTTTTTAAAAATCAAGAAATAGTAGTATAAGAAGATCACATAAAAGTATGGAGGGGAATACAAAAAGAAAAAGCTAAAATGGTTGAAAGTGGAAGCCTCTGGAAATAAGTAATCAAGAGTTGGGAGGAATGGGGAAGGGACTGATACTTTGATTCAAAGCCTTTGGGACTGTTTTGTTGTTTTTTTAACCTACATACATTTAGAACATTAATAAAAATAAAAGTTGAATTTTAAAAGCATTTTCTTTACTGCTCCCTTATTTATAAGAAGGCTAAGGAGTCTATGCTTGGCGGTGTGCCCAAGGAGATCCCTGGCTTTTTCATGTTTAGATGTACAAATAGGCAGCTTAAAATCACCAATGAAGTCCTGCTACCAGACTGCAGACCCACACTGACAGACCTCAAAGCCTTGGCCAGAGGGTTTCCAAGGCAGCATGTTTTGCAAACACTTCACTGGAAATCTGAAGACTTAGATAAAAACAGTAATAGAGACCAATTATTGAGCCCTGATTATGAGCACGCCTCATCTAGGGCTTGAAATGACTCTATGCAGTAGGTACTACTATTATTTCCTCAATTACACAGATGAGGAAAGGGAGACTTGGAGAGGACGAGTTCGCTGTGTAAAAGCTCACAGCCTGTAGGGTGTGAAACCCAGGCAGCCTACTTCCATTTTTAATCACTATATTTTTCTGCCTTCCAATTTTTCGCTAGATTCTACAAGTGATTATCTGTGTTCTTTGGCAAGTTCATTAGATGTCTCTTTTGAGCCCAGAATTCTGGGGTGGAGAACAACTCCCAGATTTAGAAGAGATTAGATAAAGTAATAAGTAAACTGAAGAGTAATTTAATAAAATTCTTGCCCTCCAACTAAAAGGAAAATATAAATAAGTTAAGAGCTAATAAGTAATGTGTGATATTGTTTCAATTATGTTTCTCTTCAGGAAAGAATAGCCACAATGATGAGCTCTGATGAGTTCTAATGAAGACCTTGAAAAGACCCAACGCACATCAAAGGTCTGATTCTTATATGGCCTAGAGGCCAAGAGCACTGGCCCAAGCACTGCCTCTTATTAGCTCCAAGACATTAGTTTCCTCATCAGGTGTAACCACATCAATAGCAGAACCATTCATCACAGCTTACATTTGATGCCGGAACAATTATTCTTTTTTAAAATTAATTTTTAGAGAGAAAGGAAGGGAGAGAGAAACGCTGATGTGAGAGCCACCCACTACTGGTAATCGAGCCCACAACCTGGGCACATGCCTTGACCAGGAATTGAACTGGCAACCTTTCAGTGCACTGGACAACGCCCAACCAACTGAGCCACACCAGCCAGGGCTGGAATAATTTTTAACAGCATCCCCTTTAACTCTTAAAGGACTTCCTGTTTGAAGAACAAGTTATAGCCCAGCCAGCGTGGCTCAGTGGTTGAGCATCAACCTATGAACCAAGAGGTCATGGTTCAATTCCCAGTCAGGGCTTGATCCCCAGTAGGAGCCGTGCAGGAGGCAGCCAATCAATGTTTCTATCTCTCTCTCCCTCTCCCTTCCTCTCTAATAAATAAAAATACATTTTTTTAAAAAAAAAAGAATAAGTCATATGTTCACTCTGACTCATCAATAAAATGAGAAACCAGTAAGTGAGGAACTTGGAAGTTGCTGCTGTGTCCAAAGAATAAGTCAAAAGCAGAACAGACTGAAAAATCAACAAATCCTTCTTAGATTCATCAGACAAGTGGAGTCATAAAGCATTGCCCCCCCAAATTTGGAGAGACAGACAGATGTATACAGACATTTCACAACCCAGAAGCAGAAAACTCCGAGGGAACCGGGGCCCAGGAAGGAACACCTGTAATTGATGAACTGCTGAATGTTCAGTGAGGAGAATCTCAGAGTAGAAAACTGCCCGGGGACCCAGTCATAATAGGTACCCATACTTTTGTTACAGTTTTGCCTCCAGGAGCTCAACCAAATCCTCACAGTGATTATCTGAGAAAAATCCCCTCGTGCTTCCAGTGGGAGAAAACAACCTGCTTCTGAAAGTGGGTGAAAGGCTGGAAAGACACCTATCCAAAGAAGATACACAGACGGCAGGTATGTATCTGAAAAGGTGCTCTAGACCACATGTCATCAGGGAAATGCAAATTACAGCCACAGTGAAATAGTACTACGCACCCACTAGAGTGGCCAAAATCCAGAACACGGACAACACCAAATGCTGGTGAGGAAGTGGGACAACAGGAACTCTCCTTCGTTGCTGATGGGAATGCAAAATGGAGCAGCCACTTTGGAATACAGTTTGGCAGTTTCTTACAAAACTAAACATACTCTTACCATGGGGCCCAGTAATTGCACTCTTTAGCATTTACCTGAGGGACCTGAAAACATGCCCACACAAACACTTGTATGCAGATGTTTACAGCAGACGTTCTCCAGTGGGTGAATGGATAAATTAACTGTGGCACATCCAGACCATGGAATAGTAGTCAACGCTAAAAAGAAATGAGCTGTCAAGCCATGAAAAGACATGGAGGAGCCTTAAATGCCTGTTATTACTAAGTGAAAGAAGCCATCTGAAAAGACTATATAGTATAGGAGTCCAACCACATGACATTCTGAGGAAGGCAAAACTATGGAGGCAATAAAAAGATTTGTGGTTGCCAAGGGAAGGGGAGGCAGGAGTGGAAAGCAGAGCACAGAGGGTTTTTAGGGCAGCGAAACTATTCCGTACGAGATTACAATGGATAGATGTCATTATACATCTGTTCAAACCCATCGAACGTACAACACCAAAAGTGACCCCTAATGGAAACTATGGACTCTGAGTGATAACGATGTGTCAGGGTAGGTCCATGTGCACCCCTCCAGTGGGGGGTGTTAATAGTGAGGGAGGCTGTGCATGTGTGAGGACAGGGTGTATATAGGAACTCCCTGTACCTCCCATTGGGTTACTCTGTGAACCTAAAATGGCTCTAAAAAATAAAGTTTATTCATTAAAGACTATTAAATACCAACACATGTAAAGTACTTGGTACATAAAAACCACTCAATAAATGAAAGTTGTGATCTCACCAACTTTGTTTCCCATCACTGCTCTCACTCTGCTCCAGTCCTGGGCTCTCAATATCACACAACCAGATGCAGTTCTCCATGGGACCATGCATTTTCGCCTCCTCACTTCCTATCACCATCCCCCTCACCTCCACATAGCCTTCCCTTCTCTTCTTTTCTTGGTCAACGCCTACCATCTTCAAAATCCTTTCCAGGCCTGTCCTGCAGGTCCGTAATCAGACTCCCACAAGCGTACGTTTGGAGTCCTTCCTCCGTGCCCTCAGAGCTCTCTGTGTACACAAACATCAGAGTTCTGACATGACACTAGGAATCTGCTTATTTGTCTATCTCACTCAATAAGCATGTCAGGATCTCTTCAAGAATAAAATAATATCGAATCTGCATATTCTAAGCAATTCATATAGATGTCAAACAGAGTGGGAACTCAATACATGTTTATTTATTAAATAAATAAATGAACGAGCCTGACTGGTTTGGCTCAGTGGATAGAGCGTCAGCCTGCGGACTGGGGGGTCCCAGGTTCGATTCTGGTCAAGGGCATGTACTTTGGTTGCGGGCACAACCCCAGCGGGGGTTGTGTAGGAGGCAGCTAATCAATGTTTCTCTCTCATCGATGTTTCTAACTCTCTATCCCTCTCCCTTCCTCTCTGTAAAAAATCAATAAAATATATTTTTAAAATAAATAAATAAATAAATGAACGGAAAAACAAGCCTATTTATTTTTCTTAGATCCAGATAAGAGTTGAAATACAAATTTCAGAAAGGAAAGATACCATTCTACCATGTTACCTGTGTTTGTTGTCAGCACAGTGGTTTTCCTATAAGAACACTGCCATTTCTTCCATTGATGAATGCAACTAAATTACAAGTAGTGTGTTGTTTCACCTAATTAAGAAATGGGACAAAACCAAGCCAGGAACCACATTAGCAGTTTCCAGAAAAGTAATCTGGAACACTGTACACTAACACAACAGCAAAGAAAAAAAATCAATGAAGAGTTAGTGTAAACATGTATATAGCAAAATTAAAAACAGACTTAGGGAATTAGATGTCCTTCAGTTAATGCATTTTTTTTGTTTTGGGTTTTGGTGAGGTTTGGGGGGGTGAAGTAAATGTTTTGGTTTTTTTCTGCTTGGCAAAGACTATGGAATATTTTATTTCTGCAAGCAATCAGCGATGAATGGGAATAGTTTCATGGTGTGTTTTTTCCTATAAGTTTTCCATGAACATTATTTCCTTGTTACTTCCCGAAATTCTGAATAGCACAGCTTTCATTTTCAAAGTCAGGTAATATTATTCCATGTGATACTTGGTAAAATATTAAGTGATAGAAAACATAAAAATTATAGTTGCTATGGTAACAGACTCTATCTTGCTCACCAATATATGCCCAGAGTCTAGCAAAATGCTTGAAAGATGTTTTTAAAACGTATTTTTATTGATTTCAGAGAAGAAGGTAGAGGGAGAGAGATAGAAACATTAATAATGAGAGAGAATCATTGATCGGCTGCCTCCTGCACGCCCACACTGGGGATGGAGTCCCCAACCCAGGCATGAGCCCTGACAGGGAATCAAACCATGACCTCCTGGTTCATAGGTTGACGCTCAACCACTGAGCCACGCCGGATGGGCAAACGATTTAATATTTGTGGAAGGAAGAGAAGAGAGAAGAAGAAAGACAAAGGAGAGAAAGGAGGAGTCCCTGGCTGTGGGCCTGGACCTGTTACGGCCTTCCCACTCTTACCTTCTCATGCAGGAGTTTTTACTGCAGACAATAACACAGCCCTCAGCAATCTATTTGGAATCCTGAACAGATACTGCAGACAGCTGACTGCTGACCACAAAATGTTCTGGCCCAGAACGCCATCCAGGCCTCTGCCAGCAACAGCAAGGAAACTGTCCGGAGTTCCAGCTGGTGAACTTGGTACTAGATAACACCAACTCTCTCTCTCTCTCTTTTTTTTAAAGCCCCCCTTCACTCCCAAGCCACATCCAAGATCCGCTGGTCATCTCTCCTCTTCTGAACAGGAGAAACTGAAAAGCTCCTCCTACAGCAAGAGTTTCTCATTCAATCTATCGGCTCTGCTGGCACCTACTATATAGGGAACGTGATTTGCATTATATGGGCCACTATGAGCACCATTACAAGAAACTATGGTTTACACACACACACACACACACACACACACACGCACACACACACACACGCACACACACACACGCACGCGGGTGCATAGGAACTAAAACTGCTTTCTGAAAGGGTTGGCTCCAGCTCTGTGCGTCATCATGGCTTATAAAGATGACAACACAAATGTGGAAGGAGCCCTGGCAAATGATAATGTTGGCAATCCTGAGCAAAGCCAGGCAGGCAGGAAGTGGAAAGCAAGGGTTAACTTTACAGGGAGATATTTAAGTTTATAGCTCTATGCTTCCTGAAGCTGCTAAAACTATTGGTTTTTTAAAAAGTCTTCTTTAACAGGAATTTCTGCAGGAAAAATAACTGCATATCTGAAACTTGACAGCCACAAACCCACTTTTTAAGCAATGAAACAAATTAATTTCATGTCATACTTTTAAACTGCCAGACACTTTCTAAGTACTTTGCAGATATTAACTCGTTTCATAACAACCCTGTAAGGAAGGAATTACAATTACCCCCATTTTACAGGTGAGGAAACTGAGGCACAGAAAAGTTAAGTCAGTTGCCCAAGATCAGAAGCTGGTAAGGAGTGGAGCCAGGATTCAAACCCAGGAAGTTTGGCTCCAGTTTATGCTATTAAACACTAGGCTGCCCTGTTTTACAATACAATTTTATGTTGTATGTTTTTATTTATGTAATTTCTTATTAAGGCAAAGTTTCTGTAAAATGTCTCTTGGTTATTTTAGCAGAACAGCTTGTCCTTCATTCCAGCAAACTGCCCACTTCCTCCCTTTGCGGCCATTCTGCCAGTCCTCTCACTGTGCCATCTGGAACCATCTCTGTTGTCACCAAATTGCTCCAACACACTCCTGCTCTGGTCTAAACAATGCTTCTCACTTCCTTGCTGTCACTAACACCCAGTTCTCTCCCCCATGCCTTTTTGGTGGGGACTGCATGTTTTCCTGAGCTCCCTGGAGCTCAGGGTTGGAGGAAAAGAGAATAGACATTAATGAAGTTTTCTTGCTCCCCGGAGCTGCTCCAAACCTAGTTCTTCCTAGTTGCTGCCATCTAGGAAATACCCAGACACCACCATATTCAGCGCGCGCGCGCACACACGCACTCTTAATTGAAGGTTTTAGTGTCATGCTATTCCTTACTATCCTTACTTCCACCATTATCCGAGCAGCTTTGTTGTTTGTGGAGATGATGTATCCAGTTCTCTTATGTATTTAGTTTCTTGGTCTCTCCTACTCAGTGACTGTTGCCTGCATATGCCATTTTAGCAGTTTCCTCCCATGATCACATCCTGGACATTTGTAATGTGGACTTGTTCCATCTGTACATCATAAACTCTTACAGTCTACTCTATAACCACAGACTCCTGTTCTTCCCATGCCTTTGCTCTCCTACCTCATCCAGAACCCCATCCCTGAACCATCCCATTTCCCCCAAAAACTTACAGGTCCTGTCTGGCTTCACTTTCTTCCCTTCTTCCAAGGATTTCACAGTCCACCTTTCCAATGAGTATTTTTCCAATATCCTCAACTCTTTTGCCCACTTTGTCTTCCATCCAACAGATCCTGCAAAATTCTGACTCAAAAGCAATCCAAATATTTGCCTGTCCAGCCCCCTGGCTGCTTGATGCACATGCACTCTGCCTCAATGGAGTCCTTCAGTGTTGCCCACTTGCTCCTTCTTCCTTTCCCCACAGCGGCTGTTCAAAATACCTTGCTCCTCAAACATCTTACACAACCCCCTGCTCTCCCATCCTCCTTTCCACCCTCCACTCCCAGTTTTTTCTCAGCCCATAGCCTTGCTTCCAACTTAGAAAAATCTACGTCAACAGGCAATAAATTCTTCAAATGCCTCTCCAGATACCTCCAAATTAACCACTATCTGCATGTACTTTCTTACTTCATTCCTGTGTCAGTGGAAGAAATGGTTCTCCTTCTATTCAAGAAACATTGCAGAGAAAGAATAGAGGGAGGAAAAGGGAAAGAAAGGAAAGGGGAGGGAGGATGGAGGATGGATAGGGGGAAAGGGGGAGAAGAAGTATGGAAGGGGGAGGGAGGGAAGGAGGGAGGGAGGGAGGGAAGATGAAAGGAGGGAAGGAGAGGAAGAAAGAAGAAAGGAAGTGAGTTGGAGGGAGGGACCCTGAAATCAGCTAGGGAAAATGAAAGTCTTAAAGAAATTTAAAAGTTTTGATTTGGTTTTTTTAATGGTCATATTTTATAAATAAACTGCCACAAAATAACTCTATGGATCTGGTTTGAGCAGATATTCTGGGGATGGCTTGTAGAATATGTTTTTATAGCAACTTTTAAAAGAACTACTACTATGCCAATGGTAATGTCAGAAGTTTGTGGTCGCATCAGAATTCAGGAGTAAAGATTTAAATGTATAAGTGACTATTAATTGTATTTAAATGTCTTTGAATTTTTTTAATCCTCACCTGAGAATATGTTGTGAGTTGTGTGTGTGTTTTTTAATTGACTTTATTTAGACAAAGAAAGGGACAGGGAAGGAAAGAGAGAAACATCAACATGAGAGAGAAACATTAATTAGTTGCCTCCCACACACACCCAGAGAATGGATAGAAATGGTGATCTATTTGGTGTACGAGAGGGGACCACACTCCAACCAACTGAACCACATTGCCAGAGCTAAAGGTCTTTGAATTTTGAAACTAAAAGACATGAGAACACAATTGTTCTTTAATACTAAAGTCATTTTAATTAAACACTTCCACTTTGAATAGCAATGCAACACATTCATATCTTATATAATAAAGGATAATACGCAAATTGACCATCACGCCCTCACAAGATGGCTGCCTATGACCAGGCTGGCAGGGGGGTTAGTGAGGGACGACCAAAGGACTGAACAGCAGGCTGCATGGGGCGACCAGGCCATTAGGGGGGCCATGAGGGGCGGCCAGGATGGCAGGGGGGACAGTTGGGGGCAACCAGGCCAGAAGGGGGGCAGTTGGTGGTGGCCAGGCCAGCAGTGGGGGGCAGTTAGGGGCAACCAGGCAGGCAGACAGGTAAAGCAATCAGGAGCCAGCGGTCTAGGTTTATGAGAGGGATGTCCGACTGCTGGTTTAGGCCCGATCACCGGGATGGGGTCTAAACTGGCAGTCAGACATCCCCCGAGGGGTCCTGGATTGGAGAGGGTGCAGGCCGGGCTGAGAGGACCCCCGACATGCATGAATTTCATGCACCAGGCCTCTAGTATTAATATAATGAGAATTCCGGAGAAAAGATTCATATCTCTAATTTGCAATTAAGGGAGAGATTATATTTTATTGCTTTCTTACATATTTTTTAGACTTTCTCATAAACTGTATTCCTTTTTCACATACAAATTTCAACATTCAACCTCCACAAAGAGCAACTGAGGGAAAATTCGAACATGTTCATGCCACGTCTCTACAGTGACCCCCAGTGGCTGAAGGAAGGAACATGTCAGTGTTAGCAATCCACATCTCACATTTCCTTTCACACTGATAAAATCTTGATGACAATAACACGTTCCACTTTCATAGCACATTCACTTCTGGCAATGTGCCTTCACACTTCTCTCTTTCATTCCTATTTTTATAAAATAATTCAAATACATATCTATTCATATTCCTGATCTAAATCTATTCTCCTTCTTCTCTTTTACAGTACATTTCACAATCAAGTTCATTTTATCTTTCCCAATAAAAACAGCATGTCTAAAGAGCATATACTTTTAAGATCTACTCTCTTAGCAACTAAAAAAGCTTTTTTAAAAACCTATAAGATAAATATTCTTTGTTGTCAAGTTTCCAAGTCTATGGTTCAACATATTTTTTATGGTATATATAAATCTTGATATAATTTTAGACATAATTCTATGATTCAACATACACTGAGTGGCCAGATTATTATGATCACTGAATGCATAATAATCTGGCCTCTCAGTGTGTGTGTGTGTGTGTGTGTGTGTGTGTGTGTATTGGAGGCCCGGTGCATGAATTCGTGCATGGGTGGGGTCCGGCCAGCCTGGTCAGGGGGAGGAGACATGGGTGGTTGGCCAGGCCTGCCTGCTGGTCGAACTCCTGCTCAAGTGGACAATTTGCATATTAGCCTTTTATTATATAGGATATACACTGAGTGGCCAGATTATTATGCATTCAGAGATTATAATAATCTGGCCACTCAGTGTACATTTTAAAAGCTCGAATGGAAGCTTTCTACACTAGGGCCAACCTATTCATCAACCTACAGATGAACTAATTACTCTCTTTTGCAAATGGGCTAATTTCTAACAAAAGCTTGAACAAACCTACTTGAATTGTACATGCATGGAACTCTTAACATTCAAGTACATACAATGCAAAATAGCAGCATGATTTAAAATGTGCATCTGTAATTCCCAGACTTCAGAGTATTATGGTATGATGATATATTGCACACACTTCCTATCAAAGTTCTGATCATACAGGAGTGTAGTGTCATGTGTTTCTGTGCTCCCCGCTTTCTTCAGAGCAGACGTTTAAGTTATTCCCTGATCAAGCCTAATACACAGTAGATGCTCATTTAAAAGAATGAGTGATTGAACAGAACTGATATAAAAATTATTTTTTTCAAAGACCAGGAGCCTTTTTTGTTTTAGCCTCTGTTCTTAGCACTTTCTACATTAAAGAAAAAATCTAATTGATTCTATGAGTCTCTTCATGTTAGAAATACTAAGATAAAAATATATCCCTTAAGAAGTCAAAACATGGCATCTATGAACAATTAAGTAATTTCTTCTTAAAGTATAAAATATGTTCACACATACAAATTGATTCAATTAATAGCAGGGAGGATTTTGGCTCATGTGCAATTATTTAACATTTATTGACTTCTTTAATTTGGTCAAATATTTAAGTCTCAGAATTTCAAGGTAAGCTGGGAATCCAACTGAACAGAAAAATCGCTGCAGACAGGCTACATGGAAACAGCTTTTCTCCATGGAGTGCTCTTGTATTTGCATTTGATAAATACACTCATCAGATTCTGAGTGCGACGTAATGCCTGATGCTTGAAACTTCTGTTCAACTTAACAGCACCGCCAGGACCAGACAGTAAAGTAGACGTCTGCTAAATGTTGCCAAAGGTCAGTGACTATCAGTTTACATCACCCGTGGACTTTAACTTTCTCCAGATTGAAGAGGGAGACTTGTTGAAAGCAAAAAGCTTGAGGAGGTGGGTTGGACACACCTCCACAAAACAAATAAAGAAGTCTGCCTCCAGCTTCTGATAAATTCACAAATTTCATCTCAAGAGAGGATGGAGCCCTCTTCCCAACCAGAGGAATCAATCCTCAGGGAGAGGTGGGTGTATATATATACATATATATATGCAAATTGTCCGGGACGCCATAATGTCATGACCGCTCAGGAGGAGGCTGCACACGCAGGTGGGCGGTACGGGACTGCGTGCGAGGTGAGGCAAGCCACGATGGCACAGGCCTGGAGACAGGGGGGGCCTGCCCAAGCCACAGTGGCAGCTTAAGCAGGCCCAAAGCGGAGACATGGGAGCCTGCCAGCCACGGCGCTCCAGCAATCCTGCCTCTGTGCGTGAACTGCAGAGGAAACACCTTTTCTGACCGCTCATTGGCTAAGCTCCTGGTATGCCACTCGCAGCGTTCTTGGTAACTTGGGTAATAAGAATCCAAGAAGGTGATCTAGGGCTTTTCCACCTCACTCCTGGAGGAAAAAACGAAGGTCCGCTACTAGAGGGGCTAAGAAATGTCATATTCTGCCCTAGCTGGTTTTGCTCAGTGGATAAAGCCTCAGTCTGCAGACCGCAGGGTCCGGGTTTGATTCTGATCAAGGGCATGTACCTAGGTTGCAGGCCCCGACCTGGCCAGGGCCCATGTCAGGGCTCATGCAGGAGGCAACCAATCGAAGTGTCCCTCTCACATTGATGTTACTCTCTGTCTTTCCCTCTCTCTTTCACACTTTCTAAATACAATGGAAAAATATCCTCAGGTGAGGATAAAAAAATTAAAAAAGAAAGAAATGTCATATCCTATGAAAGAGACATCTTGAAAATGCCTAAAGAAAGTTGTCATTTTTTCGTGGTGAAAAGACTGGAGTCTATGTTGATGAAAACACCTTGGCGGCTGCGGCGGCTGGCAATAGCAGCAGCAGCAGGGTGATGGGGTTGGCACCTTCCCCTGATCAGCCTGGTTGCCTCCCACAGAGGGAGGCCAGACTGCAGGGAGCGAGCCTAAGCTGTCAGTAGGACATCCCCTGAGGGCTCCCGAACTGTGAGAGGGGGCAGGCTGGGCTTTGGGAACCCCCCACCAGTGCATGAATTTCATGCACCAGGCCTCTCGTATATGTGTGTGTGTGTGTGTGTGTGTGTATATATATATATATATATATATATATATATATACACACACACACACACATAGGATATATACTTAGTGGCCAAATTATTACGCATTCAGAGATCATAATAATCTGGCCACTCAGTGTGTGTATACACACACACACACACACACACACACACACTGAGTGGCCAGATTATTATGATCTCTGAATGCGTAATAATCTAGCCACTAAGTATATATCCTATATAATAAAAGGCTAATATGCAAATTGTCCCCTCGACCAGGAGTTCAACCATCAGGCAGGCCGGCCAACCACCCATGTCCCCTCCCCCTGGCCAGGCTGGTCGGACACCACCCATGTACGAATTCATGCACCGGGCCTCTAATACACACACACACACACATACACACTGAGTGGCCAGATTATTATGCGTTCAGAGATCATAATAATCTGGCCACTCAGTGTATATACTCCAGGATGAACTCTGGTCATGCTAGCTTTAGAAATAAAATTCATTTTCTGTGAAATAAATCACCATGAGAGGAATTTCCAGACACATTTGCCTCCCTGGTGAGGCCTTTGAACAGCCCTGTATTGTAGACGACAAGCTTGATGGGTGATGCTGACATATGGCTGCGCCCAGAAGATAAAAGGCACAGTCAGAGTCTTCATGGGTAATGAACTTGTGCTCAGGTAATAAATCAACACCCCTGTTGGGATGGACTCCTTGGCTTTCTATAACAGATAATGTGAGTGTCGCATTATGATGAACTGCTCAGCTAAGGTGTAGCGGTATCTATAAAACACATGGCTGTTTGTGTCATTTCTCCATTAATGTGGAGTCTTCATTATATTACCATTACAACCTACCAGGAAAAGTGAACATTACACCATCATAAATAAACTCAGTATGATAAAAACTATCTCCCCACCAATCAATCTAACCAACTAACCTCATCTGTACCCATATCCTCTGCTTTTCCTACCGTTAAAATGAGAAACAATATTCAATCCTCTTCTGTGTAGGGCAAGGACTCCCACAGGTGCTCTACATTATATCTCCCTCCCCTAATTAAGGATTTTTCTTCTATTTATCCATTCTTTATCCTGCGTCGCCTACTCTTACCCCATCTCTGTCCTTCATCACCAATTTTCTCTCTCCTGGGTCATTCTTATCAACACACAAACATGCTATAATGTCCCCCACCTTTCAAAAACATTCTCTTGACCTTGTACTACTGTGTCCCATTTTTCTGTTTATCTCAACAGTGAAACTTGGAAGAGTTTCGGTCTATCTTCTGTTTCCACTTCCTCACATGCAAGTGTCTTTTGAACCTCCTCTAAAACAGGATTTCCTACCAACCCCTTCCAATTAAGGTCACCAATGAATTTCATGTGCCAAATTATAGGGTCAATTCTCTACCCTCATCTCCATTGGATGAGCATATAATAGTCTGGTTTAGACACAAAGACTGGAGATAGCGAGGACTTAACCAGGTTCAAGGCTGCTTTGCTTCTGTTTACTACTGAATATTTCAGCAAGCAGTGGGAAGGATTTGTGGGCTAAGAATACAAGTGGCTCAATGGGGGCTGCTTCCCAGCACCTCCCTGGCTCCTTGCAGAGGAGCACTTTAAGCTTGAAGATGAATACAGCCTATGAGGACTGGGGAGACTGCCAGGCCAGAAAGGCAAAAAACACTGTTACACTGCCTTTTAAGACACTAGGTTGTACCGCTTCATGACAATGGAAGGGAAATCTCACTATCCCATAGCTAGCAACTCCTGGGCTCCAGTTCTTACTGTGTCATCCACCTTCCTCAAGGCTAAGTGGTAGGCTTAGCCTTGACCTTGATCTCTCTGCAGCATTGGACACAGCTAATCACAAGGTCCTTCCTAAAACCCTCTTTCCTGTGGCTTCTGGAATGCCACTTGGTTCTCGGCCTCTTCTCAGTCGCCTCTGTTTTTTCTCCTCCTCTTCGTCGGGGTTATTTCCTTGGTCCTCCTTCTCTTCTCTGTCTTCATTCATCTTCTACGTGGTTTCAACTCAACTGGTCTCACGAAATTAGACACTATCTGAATGAGTTCCCTAGAGCTGTCCCAATGAATCCCCACACACTGGTGGCTCAGAACAACGGGAACTTAGTGTCTCATGGTTCTGGCCTCCAGAACTCTGAAATGAAGGTGTCAGCAGGGCCAAGATCACCCCCTTTAGTGGCTCCTGGAGTCCTTGGCTGTGGCAGCGTAACTTCAATTCCTGCCAACATTTCACCTGGCCTTCCCTATGTCTCTCTCTCAAATCTCCCTCTCTTTTCTCTAACCAAGACTGGCCATTGGATTTAGAGTCCACCCTAAATCCAGGATGATCTCATTTCAAGATTCTGCAAAGAGAATCCATTTCTTTTCGAGGTAAAACAAAAGATGCCAGGAGAGGCAGGTGGCGGAAGCCAAAGGAAAAATATCGGTACTTTGTAATCTAAGCCACAGTCGGCGAGGGGAGGCAGGGCGTTCTCCACGCAAGGCCCTCGCCCCAGTGCAGCGGGACTCCGCCAAGGTTCCCAGCTGGGAGGGACCGAGGGACAAAGAGAGCAGCCGCCCAAAGGCACTGGTGCCATGACAGGGCCCCTGTCCTCTGGGGGTGGAGGAGGGGGTGAGGGGAAGGGTGAAGCCCATCAGAGCAAATGGCCACAGGGTGAGGGGCCGCTTACCCAGAGGTCACAGGTCAAGGAGACAGAGGCCCTGGGCAGCGTAGGGTTCCATTTTTAGCTCTGCCCTTTAACTGCTGTGTGCCCTCGAGGAAGTCCCTCGCCCTCTCTGTGCTGCAGTAGCCTCACCTGTACAATGAGCACGTGAACAAGGGGGCGGAGCCACGTGATCAGCCAGAAGTGGGTATGTGGACGGGGGCAGGGCCACATGAACAGCCAGAAGTGGGTATGTGGACAGGGGGCGGGGCCACGTGAACAACCGGAAGTGGGCACATGAAGGGGGGGTGGGGCCACGTGATGAAAGGAATTTTAGGGGGATATAGGCAGGGTTAGGGAATTTTTAGAATTGGGGTCCATGGAAAAAAACATAGGGCTACAGATTGGGAGAAGGTACATCTCCATAACACAAGGAAGCCAGGTGCACGGAGAGGAAACAGTTGTATTTACATAAGAGAAGGAAGCTGGAAGCAGCCAACATATATATTTTATATTTACAAAATAAAGAAGAAGGAAAAAAGCCCAGAAAGAGAAGAACAATAAGGGAGGAGGGCATCACATGTCCCATGTCGTGTTTGACCTGTGAGTTCAGGAATTGCTATAGTGACAAAATCAAAAAGGGGAATAGTGGCCAATCAGAGAGGATATCCAGACATAGGGACCTGCAGCCTTTATAAACTGTGGAAGAAGGGACAGGGTGGGACCCTTTCCCCCTCCCCACGTGGGAGTCTATTCTATGGGACTCTCTCCCGCTCCCCACATGGGAGTCTGTACTTGTTCTTCAATAAATCTCCACCTTTGCTATACTACCCTCTGTCCATGGATTCATTCTTCGACTCTGGCGGACAAAGAATCCAGGTTCCAGTCCAAAAATTCCGTATCAGTGATCAGCCAGAAGTGGGCACGTGAACACAGTGTGGGGTTAAGTTAGGACGGAGGAGGGGGTACCTGAAGATGGAGGAGGAGGGTGGAGGATGGAGGAGAGGCCACGTGAGGATGGAGGAGAGGTCATGTGAAGACAAGGGGACCGTGAAGGGATGGGGCCAGGAGCAAAGGAGCCCCAGGAGCCCCCAGAAGCTGAAGAGTCAGGAAGGACCCTGCCCTGGAGCCCTCCAAGGGAGCACAGGCCCAGACGCCCTGATTTTAGATTCTGGCACCCAGATGGGAGAGCACTTGTTCCTGTTGGTTTAGGCCAGTGGTCGGCAAACTCATTAGTCAACAGAGCCAAATATCAACAGTACAATGATTGAAATTTCTTTTGAGAGCCAAAAACCAACTTCTGCACATGGGCCACGAAGTTTCAATCGCACTGTACGTGCTCGCCCGCACGTGGTATTTTGTGGAAGAGCCACAATCAAGGGGCCAAAGAGCCGCATGTGGCTCGGGAGCCGCGGTTTGCCGACCACTGGTTTAAGCTAGTCTGTAGTTATCAGAGCAGCAGCCTCTGGAAATAGACCCCTCCTTGCCCCTCCTTTTGGGGCTTTGACCAGGTTCTAGGAACAGCTGGGCCCTGTGCCTCGGCAGGGGAGACCCCCTAGACCTCTCACTGCAGGGCTCACAGGGAGATCCATCCCTGTGTCTGTGCCTCGGCCCTGTCTCCTGCTCCCTGGGGCTCCTTGGCAGTGACAGTGCAGTGGGCACACCAGGCAGGCTGCTTGGTGGGAAGCACAGGCCACATGGCTCAGGGACTCCCCATCACCTTGCCCAGCCCCCAGCTGCAGGATGAGGCAGGGCACTCCCCAGCCCTGCCCTTACCTCCCAGGCCTTCCCCTTCTGCCTGGGCCTGGGCTTCCTGGAGCACCTGGGTTGACAGGAGCCCACAACTGGGTTGCTGTGCCCATAGTCTAGATGCCAAGACTGAGGCTCAGAGAGGGGGAGCAGAGGTCCCTACCCCCAGCCCACCTGCCCCTCATCTCAGCCCAGCTCACAGGTGGCTTCCCCAGCTGCCTCCCGGTTGCCATGGTGTCAGAGGAGGAGGAGGAGGAGGAGGAGATTTCTGAGAAGCAATCCCAAAACACACACCAGCTGGCCCCTCCTTCCTCACTCCCTCTCTCCAATGTCACAGCATCCATTTGTGCAGCTGGGCCGGGGCCTCTTCCTAGCCGGGAGCAAAGGAGGTCAAGAAGGCAGAGGGTCCAGGGAGTGGGTTCTGGGACCCCAACCTCACCCAGCAGATTCCCTGGACCCGGGCTCCATCGCCCTCCCACAGTTCCCAGGCCAGGCGGGCTCTTTCCTGCCTCCCTGCCTTCATGCATGCAGTTCCCTCCACCTGGAATGCCCTTCCTCAGCCTTCAGGTCCCAGCCGGCTTTAACTCCACTGGAGAACCTCCCCTGAGTCCCTTGGGGCTGCCCCTGCATCCTGCACCCACCTTGGTCACATTTTCTTGATGCTCTCACGGGGCGGTGAGGTCTTGGGGATGCTAGCTTTGCCTTTGTCCCCCAGCCCCTGGCACAGACAGGTGCTCAGTAAAGCCGGAAGGAAGAGGAGAGAGGAAGAGAGAGAGGGAGGGAGGGAGGGAGAGAGGGAGGGAGGGAGGGAAAGGAGCAGAGAAACACCTCTCATGGGATTGGAGAGGACCTGGGCCGTGAGCACCTGGCACAGGGCTGGGCACGGAGCAAAGCCCACTCCCTTCCTGCCGCCTCCACTTGAGCCTGGGCTCCAGCACCTTCTGCCTCATCCCATTTGGAGCCGGCTCAGGGGTCCTCTCTACACCCACAGGCCTGTGTCTGTTGTCCCTTTGGAGGCAAAGTCATCACACCAGGATGCAGACGTGCACTTGACTTCATAAGGAGCTGGTGTTTTGGGGAGAAAGGCCTTAATTCTCAGAAATCCCTGGACTGTGCAAACTTGCAAGGGCTTGAGGGTTGACTTTGAGCAGAGGTTTTCAAACGTTTTTTACACTGAGTACTTTCTGCAAACAAAGCCATTATATAAAACAGATGGAAACTAAGCTGCTTGGGGCGAAGTGGTGTGTGTTGAAGGCACTGGGAGATGGGACCAGAGTCCCCTTTCCCCTGTAGCTCTGGGTCCCGGGGAGATGGGGGTTGGGGTTGGTCCTGGTGGTGGGATGGGGCAGCCAGGGGAGAGGGGGAGCCTGGGGGGAGTCCAGTGGCTGACATTTTCTAACTGGTACAGAAGGGCCTCAGTATCTTCAGAACTGCGTGTTCATGCCAGTGTGGCTGGGCCAACGAACTCATCCTTCACAGCGAGAAGTCAGTCTATACAAACAAAAATGAAACTATGTCCTTGGAACAAATCATAATGACTTCAACCTTTAATGTTCTCGCTGTTTCTTTTTTTTAATCTTGAAGTGATATTTTAGGGGAAGTATCTCTTCTCTAGAGGAAATATTTATATGAATTCAGCAATTCCATCAACTTCTCTTTTTCTTTTGTGAAATTCAAGTAAAATTAAAATTGCATCTGAAATATGACTGTTATGGTTTTATAAAAGTATCTCTACCCCCCAAAAAAGATTCTGCAAAGAACCTAGTTCCAAATAAGAACACATTTGCTGGCATGGGGGAGTTTGGCCTGAGACACATCTTTTTAGGGGTTACCATTCAACTCACTACCTCGCCTCCAGGCTGATATCTCCCAGGTTCACAACTCCAACTTGAACTCTCCCTCACATTTCAGTCTCTAATATCACTAGTAATGAACATCTCAGATTTACATTTCCAGAGTAAAACTCTTCAGCCTCTCCAAACATGTTCCTCTCCTAGTATTCCTAATCGCAGTAAATGACATTACCATTTAAGCGATTTCTTCTATTAAAACTCTCGGAGTCCTCCTTGCCTGCTTGCTTTTACTCGCAGCAAACCCGTGATACTGTCAGCTCTACTTTCCAAGTGGACCTTGAATCTGATGGTGTCTTCTCTCTGGTCCATTTCTCTCTGATTCCAAGCCACATCAACTCTCCCCCTGCGGGACCTCTTTGAAGGAATAATCTAACTGCTCTCCCCATTTCTATTCAGACCCTTCTTACAGTCATTTCTTCTCACAGCAGGCAGACTCACCCATGAAAACATAAGTCGGATCGTCTCTCTCTACCCTCAAAACCCTCCAGTGGTTGCTCATCACACTTCGAATGAAATACAGTGTCTGTTATGATGGCCTAGAAGACACCACAGGCTCTGGCCTGCCTACCTCTCTGATGGCAGAACCTACACCTCCCTCCCTCCCACCAAGCTCCATCCTCAGTGGCCCCCTTGCTGTCCCTTAACATGTCAAGCCAGCTCCACTCCTGGTCCTTTTGTGCTTGCTGTCCCCTCAGCCTGGAAGGCTCCACCTCCAGAAACTGACAGGCCCTGTCCCCCCAGTTTTCTACTCAAATGCTGCTTCCACAGCCCTTCTGTCTAGAATAGCATTCCCAAGCACTCTCTCTTCCTGTATCCTGTTTTAATTTTCTGTCACTACCTGACATTACGCCAGCCTGGCATCACAATAATCGGTTATCTGTCATCTGTCTGTTTCCCTCGTTAGAATATGTGCTCCATGAGGCCAAGCATTTTGTTTTGTTCACCACTGCCTTCGTGACGCTCAGAATGGCTCCTGCCATATAGTCCTTGCTCATTAACTATTTGCTGGGTAAATGCACAAGCAGCTAAAATGATCTTCTAAAATTAGTTAAAGCAATGTAGCCATGTTAAAAAGTGACAAATAAAAGTGAAATCACATTAAATCAGTTGAAGATAATTTTCACTGAGTGCTTTGCTTTTAGGAAATGAGGAAGTATTCTATTCACATGAGAATAGAACCATGAACTCTTCCAAATGGATTCTTTTTTTCCAGCATTTATATTATTTGCTCTAGAAATTCCGTCTTTACGTTTGTCAAGGGAGTCTGTTTCTTATACAGAGAAAAGATGCAGAGATATTCTAATAAATCTCTACCTCACAAAAAAATTTATCAGGCAAAACCTAATTCAATGTAATTTTAACAATGTTTTGCCATGTTTAGTATCATAAAACTTCATCAAGCACCTTTCACTCCAATTTTATAAAATTCTAACATGTGTTCATGATTATTCCTAAATAAAGTGTTTAAAAAACAACTGGGATGAGAAAGCTGAATGATACAATAGCAAACTAGACCTACTGGGAGCAAGGTATGTGGGCTCCTATCACGCTCCCGCTACTTACCATCCTTTAGACTGAAAGCAAGATCCAGAACCTCTCTCAGTTCCTCTTACATAAAACTGGGCAATGCCACCTACCTAAGAGAATACTTGTGGTTATAACATCTGACACAGAGTGTTATTACACAACTCATTTCACTGGAATTAATACATGCTGTGAGCCAAATTACACCCCCTAAAATATTAAAATGTTCATCTCATCAAGCAGATCCTCTGTCATAGTTCGCTGGGGATTGCATGACCTCACATGCATGTCAGAAGATGCGATACAAACAAAGAACTTATTTGTAACGGTGGAGAGTCACGAAAATAATCAGAAATGTTCACTGA
Source organism: Eptesicus fuscus (assembly GCF_027574615.1). Classification (NCBI taxonomy): domain Eukaryota; kingdom Metazoa; phylum Chordata; class Mammalia; order Chiroptera; family Vespertilionidae; genus Eptesicus; species Eptesicus fuscus. Next base: position 18,273,886 of record NC_072494.1, on the reverse strand, counting down.
GCATCTACCTCGTCTAGTGTCCTTCTGAGTGGTCCAGCATACAGAATTTACACTCCTCACCACAAACACTTTGCCTGGCTCAAGAGATGCCTCCCAAATATTTGTTGAACAGCAAATTAATGAACTAGCTAACAAAGGCAGTGATTGAATTGTTGATGTATCTGAGCAGACATTCTAACTAACAGAGAAAGTGTATCTGAGAGGAATCAATGCAGTCTCCATGGTGAGACTGTGCTAAGAACCCTAGTCTGGCCCTTTTACCCTAAATCCATGAGCAGGAGCTGGCATAATGCCTTAAACACATCAAGCCAAGCTAAGGACAACCCTCCTTCCATCCAACCCCAACCCCGATAAAGTCTTCTTTCACCCACAGTTAATCGAGCAACTCTCAGGTGAATCTGGAATCATTTTTATTTTTATGATACAGTATTAAAATATTCAAAATAATTCTATTATAATTCTAAGTGTTATCAAGCCTCATTAATTCATACTAGTGTAAGCAGCAGTTTGGATTACAGAAAGCTACTGATGGTTTTTACAGGTTTATCATCACTCTAAACTATAGACAACAAATAAAATAACAAAATAGTGTCCTTTGAATCTTTCCAAGAGTGAAATAACTGCTAGCATTTGGAGTTAGAATTATCTTTATAGATACATTAATCTTATTTAATTGCCATAGCAACCTTTTGAGATAAGGTTTATTACAATTTCATTTCATTTTAGAAATGAGGTAATAAGGTTCAAAGAAGTTAAATAATTTGTCCAAGGATATGCTATCAGGATGTGAAAGATCTGCTTCCAAACCCTGTGGTCTCCCATCTACACCATTTAATACAGCAATTAATTGAGGAGTGATCTGATGCAGTGAGGAGAGCACGAGGTGAGGAGGGAGGGGCAACCACAAGGCACTGTGTGGTCAGAGGCATGTTATTCAACACAGTGTGTCGCCCCCCAATCAGTTTCCTCTCCCCAAAATAGGATCTCACTCCAACCGAACTCACATTATTCTGCCGAAATTAAAACCAAAGTGCGTAAGAGCACTTTGAAAAGTCAAGACCTCTCTGCAGGGAAAAATACACGTAAAACTTTACATACTTCTGATGTCTAGGAGTTTGACCTTTTAAACTGGATAGCCATTCCCCTTCAAATTGTGCTAAAAATTCTCGTTTAGTCAGTAAAAACATTTTTTACAAGTGATGCAAAAGATAAGGTTGAACTTTGTCTAGCTACAAATCTGTGACATTCAACATACACTGAGAGAGTAATTCATCATGAAACTCATTTTGATATATAGCACAGATACATGTTTTCCAGCATGACAGTACTATTTATTTTGTAAAAGCTTTCATTTTGAATATCATTATGCAAATAATTGCATACTAATTTATCAATAGAAACTTCCTTCCCAAGTATATACATGGTGGGGCAAAAGTAGGTTTACAGTTGTTCATCTGAAAATTAACACATTAATAAATAATAATACAAGAATAAACTCTGTTTCAGTACTCACAACCGTAAGCCTATATTTGCTCACACCGCCCCCCCCCCCCGCCATATTTAAATACTAGTATATGCAAGTCCTACATAGGTGAAAATGGCCTTAATTTAGTACAAAGTAGCTACTGCCCAAAACAGACCACCTCTCGGAAAATTATATAATTATGTACCTTGGTGAATCAGATTATAAGTCAGGCACCTGGAATAAATAATGGTTCTCTGTTATCCAAATAGTTCATCCTCCTCAGGCAAGAGCAAAACTTCGGGAAAGACGGACATAAAGTGCCTAGGACAGGCCCCTTGCATAGCCACCGAGTTCATCATGAAGACCAACAGTGTCACAGATGTCATGACCAGATTTCCCTCATTATCCCAATTCAAATGTCTTTTATATGACAATTTCCAGATTATTAAAGTTACTTAAGATCAGAATGGGGAATAATGCAATGGAATAACAAATGGTGGAGTAAGAACCTCTAAGAAAGCCATTCCTCCATAAAAGCAATAAGAACATTGGCCAAAATTGTCAAAATTAACTTTTTCAGAACTCTGGAAATTAATCAAAGGCTTACAACAAACTGAAAGGTATTTATCCAACAAAAATGACTGAATCTCAGTGAGAACAGTGAGATTTGTGGTGTTTGACTGTTCCCTTTTCCCATTCCTGTCTCCTGAGCTCTGCAGTAGCTTTGAAAACCCCACAATCACAGTGAAATCTAGCGGCTGGCCACTCACCCTCTTGTAAAGTCAATGACTCCCATTCATGCCCACACAGAGCTTCCCTCAGCATTTAGTGCTCTGCTCTTATATCTGAATGAGCAGCAAAAGATCGCCAGATCACTTGAGAGAGGTCTCTGAGATCGAAGACAACGACCAAAACAACCAATAGGAGAAAATGGACTCAGAAACGTTGTAGATTATAAAAGGACATCTCAAAATGTTCTTGTTAAAACCTTTAGAGAGGACACTGCATGAGAAACCAAGAGCTGAATGGATAGAAAACAATAAAAATAATAGGAAAACAGCATTTACACAATAGGAAAATGCTGTTGCAACTTATTAAGTGAAATCAGAAATGAAAAATTAGACAAGCTGAAGATAAAGTTGTCTGAATCCTGCAAAATGCAGAACAAAAGGATGAGGAAGCAGATGATTAAAAAAAAAAGGTGGGGGGGAGAAGGGAGGGATTGATCCAGGAGTTCTAACATGCTAATGATAAGGAGAAGAGAGAAAATGGGGGTGATTAATGATCAGAGAAGAAATCCTAGAATCGCAGACCATGCATCTCCGTATTAAACAGACACATCACTGATGCACTTCCATAGCTACTTTAAACACACACACAGGAAGACCCATCACTAGGGTCTCTGCAGATAAACTGTTATTACTCAGCTCAGAGGAAGAAAAGAAATCAGATCATCAGCATAAATAAGGTACTTTCCTGGATTCTGAAATGCCAATAACAGATAAACCCCTGCTTTTATAATATATATTTATGTCAGGTAATTGTAAGTTAAACATCTTCCATGCATTAAAAGAGCTTCCTGTTTTAAAGAAATAAAAAACCGATTTTTTATTGGGAGTAATTATTCAGGTAATGCTTATAATAACCAAGGGTACTGTCTAAATTCTGTCCCAGAAGTTTATTTTATTGACTTTTAAAATAAGTAATGCACGAAGATTAGAAATGTCTATTTTCTTAGATCTCAGTTAATATTACATTTATTTGCATAGGTTTAGACTTTATTCCCCAGTTATTTTTTTCAACATCCTAAATACAAAATATCTAACAATATTAATAATGGCAAATTTAGTGAATAATGAATTCAAGTTTTGAGAATTGGTATTACCTTACATTTTCAATGAATTTCCTTTCATCCTAAGGGCCACACACTCACCTTGAGGGTCGACATCTTTAGCCAGCTTCAGTGCATCTGAGTTTGCAAGGTCGGTGTTGGCTGGGGTGACAGCCAGAATCAGACAGTTTTCCCGCGTGATGAACTGCATGATCATTTCCCTGATCTGATGCTCAATATCCACTGGCTGGTCTCCCACGGGCACCTTAGTAATCCCAGGTAGGTCGATCAAGGTGAGATTTAACACTGTGCAGACAGGAAAGAGAGTCTTACGTGTACCCTCCGTGCTAAAAGACATCAACTATGCAGAATCACCTGTCATTTTCGCGGAAATGAAAAAGCTCAGCTTTGTAGATGGTGCATCCAAATAACCCCAACTCAGGTGTGTGGAATAAAAAGCAAATAATAGGAAATGGCTTTGCAAGTTTTCACTGTTTTTATGATATGATTGTGCTGTTCCAAATGGTCATTTTCACGTAATTTGAATGGCCCTGACTTGCTTGTCTGTTTTCTTGGAGAGCTGTCATATCCACAACTAAAGGGTTATAAGTAAAAACTGGCAATACGTTCAGACACTGTCTGCCAGTCTCATGCAGTACACTGCCTTCAAATGGTGTCAAGTTCTCAGGGTAAGATTTGTCCTTCCCTTCAAAAGCATCGGATGTTATTCACAGAAGGTTAGCCACTTAGCCTATGAGAAAGCTGTTCGCCATTCATGGTCCCTTGGGGGCTACCCAGCCAGTCTCATGGAGCAGCATTCCAGAGAGCAGGCAACGACCCCTGACTCAGTGACTCCAGCCCCGACCTGGCTCTTGTTCTCTGCACAGAAGAGTGTTGACACCAAGTCTTCTTGGGACATTGCAATGGAGCTTACTTCATTCAGGCTCCGTTTGGAAAGCAACAGAGCTGGATAGAAAATTAGAGATTAAAACCTCCCCCGCTAAAAATTTAGTCTAAATAGAGGCTATTCCACATCCCATACCATGAATTGGTTGTCTAAGTTGTAAGTTACTGCTGATAGTCTGGAAAGCAAATTGCAGTTGATTGCTAAAGAAGAGGATAAAGAGAATACACAGGGCTGCAAGAAAATCTAATAGGGAAGACTCAACCATAGTACCAAGCACAGCTAAGATATTTGCAAAGACTGAGGGTATTGAAAAATTGAAGCTTTCAAGCATACCTCTTTGGAATTCTAAAAGTTTAAAATAAACATAAAGAAATTCTTACTCAATTCTGATCATTTTAAAAGTCACCTCCTCCTGCCTCCCCATAAATAAATCTATGAACTCTTTAGACCACAGCATTTATGGCAATATCCAAACACTATCCTAGAAACCCGGTATTTTTCGAGAGAACAAACCATCTTCTATACAAATATGCATGTAAATTGATGTCATGAATTTTTTTTGAAAACAAGAAGTTGGAATTGTGTTACTTTACTTACCGTGCGGGGAATAGACTCGTAAGTTAATGGGTATGGAGGAAATGCCCTTATTCATGCCCGTCACTCGGTCTGTCTCTGCTTCAATCTCATGGCGAACTTCATCAAAATCTGTAAATTTTTTTCCTTTGCAATGTAGAAATTCAGCATATTCTACAAAAAGACAAATTAACAAAACCTAAAATCATCTACTCTTGCAATAATTGTAAGGAAACTATGTTTTTTAATTATAAGTCACAGTATTCAATATTGTCTCTTCAACTATCAAAACGAGAGAACACAGGGTTAAAAACAAGCACAGTTAATACTGTAGAAATATTAAACACAGCACAAATGCCAAGCATGCTAAACTTGCTAATGTTCACACAAGCAATTAAATACCATAAGCAGGCTTTAAACCTTCTAGCTTATTAAATAATTTAAAGAGAATTTGGGTCCCTGAAATGACAAAACAAACAGCAGCATCTGATTGTCAAAGAAATTAGATAGAGGGTATGCACAAAGCCTATCTTCTAATCCTATTAGCACATCCTTTTCCAATATCACCACTTTATTATGATGGAATGCCAGGTTATATAAATACAGCTTCAGAAGGCAAAAAGATTTAAAAACAAAATGTGCTTAATTCTTTAAAAAGAAAAATATGTGGAATAATTTAGCTTTACAACATACTATTCAAAATACCACAGCAGCTTCTGTAAATTTTTTTTAAATCCTCACCTGAGGATATTTCTTCCCTTGCTTTTCAGAGAGAGTGGAAAGGAGGGAAGGAAGAGGAGAGAGAGAGAAACATCAATGTGAGAGCGACACATCCATTGGTTGCCTCCATATGTGCCCCAACTGGGGCTAGGGATTAAATCTGCAACCCAGGCACATGCCATTGACCAGAAATCAAATCCATGACCATTCAGTGTACAGGCTGACACTCTAACCACTGAGTAATATCAGCCAGGGCCCAACTTCTGTAATTTAAAAGATATTTTATCAAGAAAAACAAAAAAGAGTATTACATCAAAGAAAATTATTTACCTACAATCTAAAAGAAATATCTTATTTGTAGGCCGGAGGAAAAACTCTAAAATAACTATCCAATAAGCAGAAAATTTGTTTTTTAAATTTCAGTAGCATTCTACCAACTGCTGTACTATCAATTTCTATACCTGCTTTCCTGGATAACAGGTACGTGATAAACAACACAGCTGAAAAAAGAAGCTGATACTAGTGCCCCTAAAAATTATTATAATTTTTTGCAAGGGAACAAGTCTTAACAAATATGTTCATTTCTCTAATACTTGGCTAAAGAATTGCTCCACTAAGGCTGCTGTGGGTTCGGAGGCCAGCTGAGCGGAGCATTCGTAGTCTTTCTCCCCCTGAGTATGTAACCTGCAGCTGCTCTGGCAAGGCCAACAGGCAAGCAACTATGAGATGTGGTCCCCTGTCTTCAAGTAGCAGAGCATCAGCTTAGGAGCTAAAGATTATTGCAGTGCTCAAAACAACAACAACAAAAAACAAACAAGCGGGGTATGAACTGAGCGTTGAAGAGTAGGGAGGGTTTCCGTGTGTGCAGACAGAAAGCCAGGAATCAGAGCATCTTAATAACTTCTGCAAACCCCTGGTCGGTATCATGCAGCCTCTGCTTGAACCCACACTGATAGAGGACCGGAGCCTAGGATCTCTTTGGAAAATACCCTCATTGGAAAATGCTTTTAACGTTGGCATGAAATCTGCTTTCGTATCATATTCCATTGGTCCAACTTTTGCCCCCTGAAGCTACTCAGAGTCTTCCTCCAGACTGGTTAACCTGAGCATGGGCACACAGGACCCATCTTCCCCGGCCTCTCTTGTCGTGACCTTCACCTGCTGGGCTGGTCAGTGCTGCTCTGGCCTCCTGGTGGCAACACGCATGGCCCAGCCCCACCCCAGCGGCTCCCCGCCGGAAAGGTCACAGGCTCCAGAGGTGGACTGACGAGTTTCCGCTTTAACTTACCAAGCACGGTAATGACCCAACTGTTCCAAAGTTTGACTGGCAGCCTGAGACTGGAATTAATTTCTGTCTCTCCTGGCAGTGGGCATGGGCACGAACGTTTCTACCTTCGTTTCTCTGTATCGTTATATGTGCATTTTCTGGAAAATGGCAGACTGAGACTCCGAAAGCTCACTGCCCAATGGTGGGGACATACTCAACACCAAAGCCTTCAATGGGCTTCGGAAGGCTGGTCTTAAGAAGTTACTGCGTCACTTGACAAGCTCTTTCACACGTCTACCCTCATGGATGCTGTTTTTATTAGAATATAAATTCTCAGAGAGGGCCTGTATTTACCCACTCAATGACTAGGCCAGTACCATGTGAACGGAAGCAGTTAAGATAAGCAGAGGATAACATAATAGGAAAAATAAAGAGGAACAAAAGATGCCAAATCCCTGAAAACAAAAATTAGTAAGTAAAAATAAGTCATAAATAATTTATAAGAAATGGAAATGTATTTTCTAGGTTAATATATTCTGTGGGAAATGCACACTTGAGGATTTAGGACGATCATAAGTACCACTTTCACAGGATTAATAAGCTTCTGAATCATAAAGGAACACAAATGCGGTCTTCTCTTGGTGCCACTAGATGGCGCCTACTTGCTTTCTCTGTAGGAAACGCATGCCCTTCTAGAAGGTTGCAAAATCAATGCAATTTTCAGGTGAGATTTAAATTCATTCCTGGACTCCTGAAAATGTTTTTATTTTGGGATTGAGAGATTACAATTGTGCAGGACTATCTCAAACCTCTGGGTCTTTTTTAAGGATGGGATCCCACAGCTAGATTTAGGGATGCTTGTATGTTTCAACTAATATTTATTGAGTTCCTACTTGCCAGGCAGGCACTGTTTTAGAAACTGGGAATGTAGCCACATGAAGTTTAAATCCCAATGATGAGAAAAAATAAACAATGTGTGTGCACGCCAGGCAATCAGTGCAATGGAGAAGACTGAACAGTAAGGGGGTATTAAATGCTGGGGGAAAGGGTTACTTAGTTATATGCTTTGGTTGAGGAAGGCTTCTCTGATATGAGAACATTCAAGCCAACACTCATGAAAGGAGGGAATAAGCCATGCTTTACATAAGAGCATCCCGGAAATGCCTGAAGCAGATGTGCACTTGGCTTGTTGCAGGAACAACAAGGAGGCCCCGTGCCCGAAGCACAGAGCACACAGAGGAGGAGGTATGAGATGAGATCCAATCAGACTAATTGACGGGTTTGGGGTAGAGAGAAAAGAAGAGGTGGCCAGGTCTTAAATAGGTAGCTGTGGCTAATGCGTTGAGAACAGATGATGTGGAGCAAAAGAGGAAGCTGGCTTTTGGAATAATGGAGGTGAGAGAGATGATGGGGCTCGGATCAGTGTAGCAGCAGTGAGAGTGGTGAGTCGTGGTTAAATTCTAATGTATTTGGAAGGAAAAACCCACAGGTTCACTGATGGATTAAAGGTGTAGTGTGGGAGAAAGAGAAGAATGGAGGACAACTTCAAGAAGTGTGACCTCAGCAAGGGGAAGAACTTTTGAAACAGAAATGACTAAAAAGAAGAGGTTGGAGGGATGGGGGCTGGGGATCAAGAGTCCAGCTGGGGGCCTGTGATGCCCTTACACACCCACCCAGTGGAAAAACGGGCTGCTGTTAATGGCTAGGATTACACAGCTGTGCGAGACACCATGCTCATTCACAGCCATCTGCTAGGTGTGTTTATTCTGAAAATTTCCCAGAAGATGGCAGTCGAGTGCTTGAGGAAAGGGGCAGCTTTTTCTAATTAGCACCAAAAAAATGCCTTCAGCGCTGGATATGTGAGAGTCTTGCATCTAGAGAGAAGTCTAAGCTAGAGACGTATATTTGGAATTCATTAAAGTCCGGCGAAAGGATGAGATCACTGAGAGAGTGAGATGGAGAAGAGGTCAGAGTGCTGGGCCCTGGGCTTCCTAATGTTCAGAGGTGAGGAGCTGAAGAGTGAGCAGAAGTCGTCAACCAGACAGAAGGAAACCAAAAGAGCGAGGTGGCCCAAAGCCAAGAGGGCGTTTCATGAAGGAAGACCTTCCGCTCCATCAAATGCAGCCAACATGTCAGGTCAGAGGAGAACAAAGACTGGACGCTGGAACTGGGCGACTTGGGGGTCCTTCAGGAGGCTGACAAGAGCTGTTACACTGGAGTGGGGTGGATGACAGCTTGTTAAGAGAGAATGGGAGGAGAGGGAGTGGAGACTGATTATAGACAATTCTTGAAATTCTTTCAAGGAGTTTTGTTGTAAAGAAGAGGACAACAGTGGGAGGGCAGCTGTGCCCTTTCCCAAAGATCTTGCCATGGGCATCTCTTCCATCTGGCTATTCCCAAGTTTGAGTATCCTTTTCGAGTAAACCAATAACCTGGTAAGCAATATGTTTCTCTGAGTTCTGTGAGACGCTCTTGCAAATTAATTGAACCCAAGAAGAAGGTCATGGGAACCTCTGATTGACAGCCATTTGGTCAGAAGTACAGATGACCAACTGGACTGGCACTGGGCACCCTGCATGGGAAAGGGGTCGACTGGAACCTCCAGTTTGTAGCCAGTCTGTCAGAAGCCTGGCCTTGGGACTGGTGGCTGAAATCAGAGTGGCTGGGGACATGGTAGTCTTATAGGACTGAGCCCTCAACCTCTGGGTAGACAGTGTCAGAATTGAATTGCAGGATGCCCAGCTGGTGGGAGAATGGCTTATTGTGAGGACCTCAGCCCCTACCACAGTGAAACTGGGCCCCACAACCTAAAGAGGCTGGAGCTACAAAATCCTTTTTCAATGTATCCCGAAGAGCCTCCTGGGAAATGATTTATCCTTCAGAACAGGCTGAACAAGCTGATCAACAGCTAGACTTTTCAAAAGGTGATAAATGTGTGTCTCCTGAGACTTTTATGCTATGGTAAAGTGATATGTCTGAAAGCCTAACAAACCTCACCTGTGGTTCTGAGATACGCTCTTCCTCATAGGAAGGTACAATTTCTGGTGACACAGCTCTCTTGGTGTGTCCTCCGTGTTCCATTCATCCTGAATGTTCAGTTACTGGGCACATGAAATTATCTCTTTCTAAAACAACGCCAGGCTTCCGCCTAGGATCAATCCTATGGTGATTAAATCTCTTAGGCACAAGTTCATGTAAAGGATGAAGGCTATGTGTGCATAAGCCCTGAAAGCCTGATACCGCATCCATGAAGTTATAGTGTGAGTCACCATAACCTGTCTTGCTGAAATTCCTGTATGTATTCACAAAATGAGACTCCTGCTTTTAAAAATCTTTCCTGGGTCCCCCTGTTAAAAATAACCTATCTTTGAAATACATTTTTTTATCAAAGAATGATTTGAGGGGGAGAGGTATTAGAAATTCAGAGCTATCGCTCTATTTTATTTTTATTTCCCCGTAAAACACTGTCATTTCCATGGGTCAGGAAAAACAAATTATACTGGGTTAAACAACTGACAAATTGTTTGGGGGAAGGATGATACAGTTAGTTTATGCCTGGGCAGCGTTCCAATCATCTGTGAAAAGCACAGCATGACCATTTAAATATTTAAGAATTTAAATATTTCTAATATGCCTCTTCCATGGGGAAAAAAAATATGCATATGTTTCGATTAATCAAGGTTAAGCAGAAGGGAATTAATATGGAGTACATGCATGAACTCTTGTCATTTTTATTCTAAAAACTGGGACCCCTGATACATTAGCTGGAGTCTTATTTCTGAATTGATTTAATAGCAGAGTTCTGTGAGCACAGGGCTCCAATGAAAACGTAGGACAAGGCCACACGAACAGGGAGCAGTTTCCATGCAGCGAGCTGATTGGCTGTAAAGAGCATCTAGATATGACTACACTGAAAACGGACTTCCTCATAGGCAGAGCCTACCTTTAACCCAACTGGGTTTCCCTGGTGCCTATCCTATTGAGAGTAAAGAACATCTATGGATTCCTCCGTTCTTAAAAGCAGTCCACATTAATGTCATTGAGCAATGCCAGTTTGAAGGAAAAAATACTTCCAGGGAGCCTTCGAGTCATTTCAAACTGAAGGCAAGGTCCTAAAACTGAGGTTGAGTAGACCCAGATACGGAGCAGAAGTCAACTGTGCCACTCAGGGAAACAGAAAAGGCGAGGACATCTAAAGAAGCACTGAGTTAACCTGAGGGAGGAAGTCCAGCAGTGGGCAAAAGGGAGGGTCTCAGTGGGAAGGTGAAGAACAATGGGGTGAGTGGGCGGAAAGAGAGCCAGGATCTCATAGCAGACAAAAGGCAGGTCCCAGGAAGACATTGGAGACCAGGTTTCAGGATCAGGCCTCTGGGACTTCCCAGGCACAGTAGGAGATCAAAACAGAACTCCAGACCCAAGTGAGCCAGCTGGTATCATGCAGAAAACCAAGATGCGAACTCAGTCGTGGAATGGAAGGAAGACAGAGCTGTTTTCATAGCATGCCAAGCCAAAGCCACTCAGAGGGGCCTTGAGGTGAAGAGAGATTAGATCAGTGCTGCCCGGATGGTCACTGCTCAGCCACGGCCTTCACCGTTTTCTTGCTTAAGATCTGGGATGGTTCTAAAGGCTGGGTGAGGCTGAGCCCACATGCGACTGGGTGGTGCTGGCCCATGAGACCAAGGCCAGCATTCGACAGAATGTGAGTCTGAGGTTAGCCCAGCAGCTATCACTGCGAGAGTCGTGGGTGCCTATGTTGTAACTGAAGCCACGGTGCAGAAGAGAATATCTAAGGGGGAATATGAAATGGTCCAGAAAAAAGCCTTGGGTCGATACAAATATTAAAGGCCAGGTAAAAGATAATGCACCAGCAAAAGTGACAGAGAGGCCAAGGAGAGGGAAAACCAGGTGTGTTTGGCATCATGGAAGCTAAAAGAACAGAGCAGTGGTTCTCAACCTTTCTAATGCCGCAACCCTTTAATACAGTTCCTCATGTTGTGGTGACCCCCAACCATAAAACTATTTTCGTTGCTACTTCATAACTGTAATTTTGCTACTGTTATGAATCGTAATGTAAATATCTGTGTTTTCCGATGGTCTTAGGCTCTATAGCAGCGGTTCTCAACCTGTGGGTCGCCTAAGACCATCAGAAAACACAGATATTTAGATTACGATTCATTAACAGTAGCAAAATTACAGTTATGAAGTAGCAACGAAAATAATTTTATGGTTGGGGGTCACCACAACATGAGGAACTGTATTAAAGGGTCGCGGCATTAGAAAGGTTGAGAACCACTGGAATAGAGGGAGACAGTCATCAATAGTGTTAAAAAGCTACAGAAAGGGCGAGTTAAGTACTGACAAATAGCTGTTGGAATTTATAGAAACTGAGCATTCATTTCCTGTATTCTTAATGTTCTGTACATAATTTCAATATTTCTTGTGGTTGCAATAACTTTTGCTATAGATTACTTGGTTCTCTTGAAAATTGTTTTATCTTTTTTATGCTTTTTTTCCTTGTCTCTTCCCTTGCTATCAGGGTGACACAGTCACTTCTTGCTGTTGGCAGTGCATTTGTTTGTAAGCCGTATCCCCATTCTAACTTGTAGCTTTACATTCTACTCTAGACTGAAAAGTCCAGTCACCCAGGGTGAATGTCTGAGTCTAAAACAGAATTGGAAAGGCCCAGAGGAAGGCCACAACCCTGCAATGCATGAGCTTTAGATCACAGACTTGGTAATATTAATGTTGGCTACCCAAGCCTCCTTGTGCTTCCTCCTGATAATCAGCTAAGTTTAGAAACTGAAAGTAAAAAGGAGGATTTTGAAAAACTGAGTTATTACAGTATTATTTAAGAGAAACTAAACGTACAAATTCAGAAACAGCCGAAATTCAATGTCACATCTTGTGTTAATAAGACAAAACATAAGATGATTTGCCAAGTAAAAATCCCGAGTCAATGAAAGTGAAATGACTAGACTTTGTCATGAGAATTCAAGTAGTCAGATTTCAATCCAAAAAAATATGATAGAAAGTCTAAGATTTGCAAAATGTAAATACTATATCCCCATAGAATCTTATACACAAGGAATGAAGCTTATAAATGAGATTTAAATAGTAATCATATCAGAACTACAAGTATATAAATATGTAAACAAAAACAGTCTCAAAGAAAGCATCAGAGCTACAGTATGCATGGCTGGATACATTATAATATCCTACCTGCTTGACCAAAGAGAATTTTTCTATCAGTATGTACTTCCTGTACAAGTTGTCAAAAGAAAACATTTTAACAAGGAGTATTTGGTTAACTCCTCACATGTCTTCATGACAGCATGCTGAAGGTCACTATCAAATGGAAACAGAGCCAATCATAACATTTGTAAGTCATAAAAGATATGAATAGTTCATTTTTTGCATATACATATTCAATTTTTCCAATAACATTTGTTGAAAATACTACCCTTTCTCCACTAAACTGCCTTTTCTCCATTGAAAATCAGCTGTCTGTATCTGTGGTCCATTTTTTAACTTTATTTTGTCCCATTGTTCTATTGGTCTAATTTTGTGCCAATGCCCCACTATCTTATTTTAACTTTATAATAAGGGTTAAAATCAGGTAGTATTCATTCACCAACTTTGGTGTTATTTCTTTTAAGTTGTTTTGGCTATTCTGGGTCCTCTGTGCTTCCTGTGAATGTTAGAATCAGCTTGTCAATCTCTACAAAATAATTCCATGTTTGAATCTTTATCTACAGCACTCTGCAATGTTACTTGGAAAAGGTGTTCTCCCCTGGTCCAACTTTGCACATATACACATATGCATGTGTGTATGGCACATTTCACTAAAAGCGTAGGCATTTTCCCATGAATGCCTACTCTGATAAATGCATTAAACTTTAATGAAATACAGATTTTTATAACTGGAGGTACATCTCCTCTAAACTCTGTTTCATTAGAGCAATCACATCAGTGTTGTTGGTAGCATACAAAAATGTTTATCTATGGCCCAAGCCCCGTCTTACTAGTCGGTATGGTATAGCTTTGTAATGAGGACACAAATGTTTGCAACAGAAGTCTGAACAAGTAAAAATAAAGATTTTTATCTTGACTATGTGAAAATTCTTGAGCATGATATTCACACTTGGTTGCAGAAAATTAAAATGCAAAGTAACTCCCTCTGATAAGATGCCTTTGCTTCATAAATTGCAAAAATTACCCTATGACTCAGACAACAGTCAATTCAACCAATTCTTTAAAACTTTTTTAAAAAGGAGGGGGAATGAAAGAAAAAGAAGAACTAAAAAATTGTTCCTAATGAAACTCAAATAATAGAGCAGGTCAATTAGTATAAACTTACAATATTTTAAGGTCTTCCGTGAGTGATTGTGTTTAACCCTAAGGGATTCTTATAAGAACATTCAACACTGAGCAAAACCCACTGTACTATGTGGTGTGTTTAAATGATACTAACAGATCTGCACCTATAAAAAAAAATAATACTAAAGTTCTGATCTGAAACTCAGTACTGTGGTTTTTCAACTCAATTTATATGTAAATTAATGCTTAGCTACAATAGTCACCAATTATCTCAATAGAAACCTAATTAGTAGAAAACTCTCAAGGAGACTTCCTTTAAAAGGGGCTCAAACATGGAGGTAATCAATTATTTTTGCAAAATAGATAAAATTACAGTAGTTGGAAAAAGGGCAATCAGTGAAAAATACACAAGATATAAATAAACTGTCTTGCGTGAAAAACAAGTATACTCATTTTAAAGCGTCCTTGAACATGAATCTACAACATGGACCACAATGAAAACTGCAATCTCCTTAACAATGGATTAACTACTTGATCCTCCAAATGTCATTTTACTAAAAGATGATTTGAAAATATGCTCTATCATTTGATAACCCCTTTTGGTATCATAATGTTAGAACAGCTCATCGGAAATACCTGCATCCTTCCTCTTTCAACCAGGAAGTCTCTGTAATCACCCCTAAAAGTAAATGCTGTCTCTTCCATAGGTTGCTGTGAGCATGGCTGTCTGCTTCTTTCACCAAAGTTCTCCCAATGACTAGTTATACAGGCTCAGAAAAATTGTATTATATCAAAGAGTAAATGAATGAACGCATTTAACACATAGTAAGCCCTTAATTTTAAAAATAGTCCACAGAAAACTTAACTAAATATGGAACAGCTGAATCAGATAGCAGAGGTCTTCATTTCAGAGAGGTTAAGTAAGCTGCCTGCGGTCACACAGCTAGAAGGTGGCAGTCCAGGATTTATTAAATCCAGACATTCTGGCTCCGGAGGATAATCTGTGGACCATCCCACACGGACTGCTTCTCACAATCTCTCCCCTCCTCAGAGATTCCAACTCTCAGCTTTTCACAACTTCTTTGTTGTCCACAGCTCCTTCTTTCCACCTGCCACCCCCTCTATCTGGGCATCTCTCCAAGTCCAGGAACCACGTGTGCTACTCTCTCTGCCATGGTCCGTAGTCTATGGGGCTCTGGAACCTTTCCCCATAAAAATGTACAAATTTACATATATACAGAATTTTCAGTAGAATTTCAGGATATCCATAGATAACTCTGCTCTACCCTCCTCCTGACCAGAATATGTGCTTAAAGCACCTAGCATACTGCCTCCTGCAAACACTCAATAAATGGTCTGTATCATCATCATGATTATAATCAGTACCTATCAAAATATTACCTAACAAGGCCCTATTCCAGTACCATTTCCACTAAACACTTTCTTTGATCGCCCCCACTGTAAGGAATGCTTTTTTCCTCTGGATTTCTTAGGGCCCTGTGAATATATTATTCATGTGATTTTACAGGTAGAAAGAACCTTAAAGACTCTATCCAAAATGACATGTTTAAGACTATTCATATAACATGTATTACACTTCCACAGCATAGTAACTATTTGTTTATACATCTTTTCTCCAATGCTTAGATGCAGGAACTGTCTCTTCTACATCTTCGATTTAACATCCCATAAGGATTCAGGAATCATTAAAAGAATAAATAAGTGAATGAATGAATAATTCCAAATGAAAGCTGAACCACTATTCACTATTTTTCAAGGACTCATGAGGCTTTAAATGTGTCTTTCAGTATTTTAGAATATCCAGTATTTTTTTCCTCATTCAGTATGAATCAACACTTGGGAACAAAATCTTTCTCTGCACAGACAAAAGATCAGGGTCTTACCATGAGCCTTCTCCTCTCCTGGTCTAACCTGCTATAGATACTAGCTATAAGATGCTCGAGAGTGTCTTATTGCTCTCTGGGTTTCATTTTAGTAAGATATTTAATACCACAAAAAATATTATATTTTCAGTCTCCCAAAAGCTGTTCTGACTTCTGTGCTAAGGTTTTCAATTTCCTTGGTGAGCCAGCCTTCAATTGCACATTGTGCTTCTTAGGTTACAGAACTGAGACTGTTTTCCATCCTGCAATATGATATATCCTTTCAACTGGGAGTTGAGTTTTCTAGCAATACAAAAATCTACTACTTACTAAGGAACTACTTACTCTAGGGGACACAAAGTGTTAACTGTGATTCACAATCTTATCCAAGTTGGAAAGTTCATATAACATGTATTACACTTCCACATGTATTACACTTATCAGAACTTATCCAAGTTGGAAAGAGAAGACAAACTTGTGAAAATGAAGCAAAAGATTTCAATAAGATGCCGTGATAGAAATCAGCATCATGAACAACTGGCCAATGAAAGGTGTGCTTCGGTCCTTTTGGACTTAGTGAAGAGAGGGGTATTTAGACTGGGGTAGTCTATAAGGGATTTATGGAAGGAGTTGAGTCTGAGCTAGACATAGGAGGGTAAGTGGAATTGGGGAAAAGCCAAGAAGAGAAGAGACTATTTAAAACTACAAACAAATGATAACAAAACCACCCAAGTGGAAAAGCAAAAGGGAACTGGGCATAAACCAGCTGGGCAAAAAAGCAAACATCCAATTAAAAAATATATTTGTAGAGTGAGTGAATGAAAGAATGAAGCATTTACGGAAGAGTGTCAGAGACTAAATGTGCCCCTCTTTGTGGGTAAAAGCTAAAGAAGATGTTGCACATACAGCATTTGGCACTGGTCCTTCCATGCTCAGAATATAAAAAGTGTACGCTTGCCCTAGCCAGTTTGGCTCAGTGGATAGAGCATCGGCCTGGGGACCGAAGGGTCCCTGGTTCGATTCCCGTCAAGGGCACATGCCCGGGTTACAGTCACCCCCAAAATAAACTGGAAGTAATTATACATCTTCCCCAAAATGTTTTCATTTATCACATTTAAAATAGAGTTTGAATCGAAAATTTTATTTTCTACACATATTCTTAGAACATATCAGTTGTATAAGTCAGGATATAAATTAACACACATTAACTCCTGTTAATACCCACAATATCCTGGAAAGCAGGTGTTATTATCCCAGCTAAACTGTAACTTCTCTGTGCCTCAGTTTCCTCCTAAATAAAATTACAATAATAATAATATCCCACAGAGCTAACAAAATCAAGATTTGCCAAAAATGTTAACCTTAAATTTTTTACTGTATATGAGTTCACCTTTATTACTCTTTAGTAATTCCAAGTATGTTACTGGATCCCTTTTAAAAAATATTTCAAGACATAGTGGATATTTTGTATTTCAGAGTAGTCCATCTATACTGTGAACATAGAAGTAGGCTGCAAATGAAAGAACTACATAAACTAAATGAGAAAAAGTACTCATTTTTATCTGTTTCAGCATAAATCTCTAGTTTTGCCCAGTTGCAAGCCCTAAAGCCATAAGGACTTGTATAGCTAGTCATTTTTGATACTTCCTTTCTGAAAATGTCTTAACTTCATCCTGAATCCTTCCCATCAATGCCAGGTGAAGGTGGCTCTTGTCACCTCTCACCTGGACACCTCATGCCCTGGCCTCTCCCTGTTTGATCTACCCTCCCCTTGTCTACACAGCAATCCACTCAACATGTATATATGGTTGTGGTTGTTATTGTGGTTGTGACCCCAGCTTTATCGTTTCATTGGCCACATTGTGCTTTTTAAGTATCTGACTCCCCTTCAGGTATGTGGGTTCCTACAGGTCTAAGACTATCTCATATTCATCTCTGGTTCCTCTATATCTGCCCCAGAACCTGAAACATACGATGCATTCAGCATATATTGGGGGAGAGGGAATGAGTTCTTTTATAATTGTTTTTATGTAACTAGGAAAGTTAGCATCTTTATTTATTTGTTTGTTTGTTTGTGTGGGTACTTGTGCATTTTTTAATTGATTTCAGAGAAAGGAAGGGAGAGGGAGAAAGAGATAGAAACATGAATTATGAGAGAGAATCATTGATTGGCTGCCTCCTGCATACCCACTATTGGGGATCAAGCCCACAACCTGGGCATGTGCCCTGACCAGGAATCGAACTGCAACCTCCTGTTTCATAGGTTGACACTCAACCACTGAGCCACACCGGCCGGGCTAGCATCTTACTTTAGAAAATTATATTATTTGTGAAATGATCAGACTTATTGTGTCTTATAAATGGAAATTTGTCAAATTTTCTAAAGTACAGCTGTGCATAGCTTCCATGCCATTAAGTAGTTCATTAACCAACGCATTCATGCAGACAGTATTTTTATGGTAACTGCTCCCCTGGCTAAGAGATAACACTTACCCAGCAACTCCCTGATTCATAAGAGAGTAAGAGCTAAGAGCCCACCCATCTGGAATTAAAGGATGAAGGTTGCCATTACATGGTAATGCTACCCTATAAGGACTTCAAAAAAATTTTTAACATGCTGAGCCAGGTGTTTTAAAAAGAGATTATCAGTTTAAGCTGTTTTAACAGAACTTCTCTACCTTCAAATTGTGGTGACATTGTATTAGTGAGCTAGATGTCTCTAATTAAAACAGAACTGCTCAGCATCGGATCATTATAATTCACTAATTCTCTGCTGAGAACATATTTTTAGCTATCTCAGGAAAAATTGCATAACAAAGTGTTGCCCCAGTTCCCTCAATTCTACTTATCCTACTTGAAATAACACAATAGGAAAATGTTTTCATTAAAAATCATCCATTTTCACTGGCTGGTGTGGTTCAGTGGTTGAGCATTGACCTATGAATCAGGAGGTCACGGTTACATTCCTGGTCAGGGCACATGCCCAGGTTATAGGCTCGATGCCCAATAGGGGGTGTGCAGGAGGCAGCTGATCAATGATTCTCTTTCATCATTGATATTTCTATCTCCCTTTCCCTTCCTCTTCTGAAATCAATAAAAATATATATTTTTAAAAATCATACATTTTCCAGTGATGTTTTCAAACGGTGTGATTTAGAATTTTCTGGATTCGTCCCCCGAGAGCTAAACCTCCCCTTGTAGGAATGAGTAAGCATGCTAGCTGAAATGGAAGGTGATCACATATAAAATTCCACTGCCCCCAAAGGGAATTGTATTTCAACTACAAGAATACTAAGCAGCCAAATGATTTAAGAACATCAGGGCTGACATTCACTTTGCTATCTTAAGACACTTTCATTTTCCACTTTTGTCACCAAGTGATAACACTAGGCACCCAAAGATCAAAGAAGGTTAAGAAATGTGTGAGGGGGGAACGAGGTCCTTTTGCTACTTCAGAAGGTCCCAGACCCTGTTCTGACAGGCCCTGTCCCAACCCCCTCACTGGAACATAAGAAGGTAAGTTCATGGCAACCACAGAGGAGAAGCAGTAAACAAGTCAGGAAAGAGAATCAGGACCCCAAATTATCTCAACAGGCTGGAATCATCAGTGGAATTTCACAAAAGAAATTTATTATTGTAATAAATGTCAAGTCCTGCTCTTACATCAATAAGTAGAAGATCCTGGTGAAGTACAGAAAAAGAAGAAAAAAAGAGTTGGCAAGTATAGTGGACTTCAAGTTCAATATCAACCAATCATAAAATGCCCCTGCCCCCAAAGTAATGTGACCTAAGACTGCATTCATTGCAAGCCCATGTCTAAAACATGAGAGGCAGCCGTCCCTCTGAGCTACTGCCAGTAGAGCCCACAGGTTCTGGGAACAGCTTTCCTGACAAACTGAAGCATATGGAAAAGGATAATGTCCACAGCAGTGAGGAAACTCAACCCACACCCCCACTTTCCTAAAGAAAATTAAAACAGAGGCTTAACAGAGATTCGGTGCTTTTTATTCTGGAGGAATTTAATTCAAAGCCAGAAAGCATCATTCTGGCTATTAGCATTCCTCTAGTTAAATTTAAGGAAAAGGAGGAAGCAGAAATGTACTGTGAATAAAAATAAAAAATTGAGAATTGGGTATACTGAGTGCTTCCCTAAGTTCATATCTTTTTAAAGCTCAGGTAACTGGTATCATTGAAAGCGCAAGATAAATTGCTTAAACTTCCAAAACCAGAAATAATTATCATGATCAAAAGTATAAATATGGCATTTAATTACCAAGGGGAAAATAACAGCCAAGTTTGTGATCTGTAGATAATTGCAAATATCGCATTCAGCTAGCATATGATGTTTGAAAGAACTACATTTTCCAGAACTATGAAGCCATAATTTTGGATATCTGCATCTAATACAAACTAGAGACTGAGACCATCTCTTAGATGGCAATTTTTATTTGGTGGGGATTTGAATGTTTTAAAGCTCTGAATTCCTTCTCTCCAAAAAAGAACTATTATATAAATCTACAGTAACCAGCCATTTCTTACCAAAAGACATAATAACTACCTCTCTGAGTGAGAGAATAAAACAAAGTAAAAAGGAAAGTGCTTTATTCATATGCTGTAAAATCAGTGCTATTAATGATAACAAATGGAAATTATAGCCCCTTAAAAGAAAAGAATCATAATTTGGAATAGTAGAGATGTATCCCTCCTCCAGGTGTAGAAACTCTTTTGCGTTCTAAGGCAGCAAAGAAGCAACTGAGTAAGTTACTTGATGATTCACATTACAAAATAACTCTCTTCAAAATAGCCAGTGAATTTTCTGGCCTATCCATTTAAGCTCAAGCACAAAATTTCATATTGTTAGTTTTTATGGGATACAAACTACCACTGTATTTTCACTCACGGAAGTTTATACTGGATAGGATCTCACAAGTCCTCATCGTCAGCATTTGGTGGGGATGGAGAGCGACCCACTCATTCATTCAAACAAGTGGTTACCGTTTTACAGGAGCTACATGGAGCTGCTGGGCATCAATTATAGCGACCTCTGCCCTCAAGAAGCTCACTGATTACTAGATGAGAGTCAGCTAAACACCAGGTCATGGAACAATGTGATGGGGGTTATTAGAGAAGTCTGTGCCAGGTGCCATGGGACAGAAGGAAAGGCACAAGTAATTAAGGGAAGGAACTTGCAGAAGGAGTGGCCTCTGAGCTTAAGCTCTTTTCACAGGAGAACTCAAGTGTGTCAGGAAGAGTGGATGACAGAAGGAATTCCAGAGAGGAACACGGCCTGAGGCAGGCAGGCTCACTGTTGACTGATTAACACAAAAGGGAATGAGACTGGGAAGACTGGACCACACTCTGAAGGCTCTGGGGATAAACATGAATACCTCAGCAATCCTAAATGATTGATTTATGCCTTAGGTTAAACAATTGCCCACTGCCCTTGAGCTTGCATTGCCGTAAGCCTTCTAGACAGGATTCTTAAAATGTTTTCTTAACATATGGTATCACCCTGACCAGAAATCTACAATGGCTTTCTGTCTTCAACCACAACATTCCAAACTCCCTACTAAGTTGCCAATGTTCTCGCTAAGATTGCAGCCTCAAGTCTTCGTCACCTTGAACCAAGTCCGCCTCATCATCAATATATATCCCACCCTCAAGACCTAACCTTAACTCTGTCTCTCCACCTACAAATCACCCAGCCTGCCTTCTGTTCATCCGAAGTACATCAGCTCAGGGCCTCCACTGTACTTCGTCTAACTACTCAAACCCACTCAGATCTCTCCTTCCCCTGAACTCCTTCTTGACCACCCCGCTTATCACTGAATGGTCAGTTCTGCTGTGTCTCCCCAGTACAGAAGCCACGGCTCTTATTTCAACCATATGACCCCCCAGGCCTTGCAAATACTGGGCCCAATGTACAAGAACTATGTAGTGATGCATCAGATAAACAAATGGTTCCAGTTGACACTGGGAGCAGAGAACACATTTTTAATCTCTTTTTAAAATATAATAATATTTTTAATAACAATAGATGGTGTCAGATGGGGACTAGATTTATCAGGGTGATCACTTTGTAAGTTATATATATATGTCTAATCCCAGAGTTATACACCTAAAGCTAATATAATACTGTATGTCAAGGGTATTTTAAAAATAAAAATAAAAATTTTTAACATATGAACACCTTGATTCTTGTATACTAACTTTAGAGGATGTCCAGTTTTTACTTATTTGAATGTCACCTGTCGAGTTGGGCATCGCTGTATGGTAGAGCGTGACATATGGGGAAGAAGAGTTCTTTCTGAGGGAAGAACACACAATCTGGCAATGAAATGCAGAGGCTTTGGGAAGCCACTGTCTAGGGCAGTGATGGTGAACCTATGACACGCGTGTCAGCACTGACATGCGTAGCCATTTCTGATGTCACGCGGCCACCGAGGCGGCCGCATGCCGAGGATGAAACATTTACTGCTCCTGAGGATGAAACATTTGCAAAATAATGTTTTTTCCTCAAAGTGACACACTACCCGAGTTATGCTCAGTTTTTTTGGCGAAGTTTGACACACCAAGCTCAAAAGGTTGCCCATCACTGGTCTAGGGATTCCGTGCCAGCCTGTAGTACTATGCTTAGGACATCATATTTCAAAGAAGAGAACGCAAGGCCAAGTATGCTCTGTACTGGCCAAGGTCAAACGATAAATCAGCAATACCATTCAGTTACACCGAGTTTTGCTACCTAAGCAGAAAATCTGCCTCTTGAGAAATCTGAGTATTCAGAAACAAAGTCAAACTTGGGCACACATTAGCACATTGCAGGAAAAGAAAGGCAAGCAGACGACAAAGGAGGCTTTTAGAATGCAAAGCACCGCACGTAAAATAGTTCAAGGTTTGGTTGTTATTATACTGGACCAGTTGATAACCAAGTAGGCACCACGTCCTACATTCATCAAAAGAGGCAGAGATAAGAGATTTGCAATACTTTCCTGCCTTGAGATCAAATGGGAGGTTTTTCAGAGTGGCCGTCATGTTTTAAGTAAAAGAACAGGATAGAACAGCAATCACCAGGATCATCACAACCAATAAAGGACCACCAAGTCTTCTTCTTATTTGAACTAAAGACTCAGCAAATAGGAGTCTAGTCCAGTATCTTAAAGAGGATTTAACCTTGGGACAGTGTGTATGTGATTAGTCACATCGTGTTTATTACGCAACAGCTTTGGGAAATAGAAGGCACGGAAACCAGAGTGTGAGCAGGGTGCGAAGGCACACCCTCCTGCCCCCCGAACCCCCAGTAAGCAACAGTCTCTGTATATGACTAGGCCACAACTGCAGAGCCACTGGGTAGATGGATACAATTTTCTGTTAGAAATATTAGGTGTCCATCTACCCAATGTCTCTGCTGTTGTAGCCTAGTCACATACAGATAGATTTATAGAAAGAGATCTATTAGGAAGGATAGGCTCACAGGATTAGGGAGGCTCAGAAGTCCCATCTGCAAGCAGTTCTAAGTGGTTGTACCATTTTACACCAGACACCACCGGTGGGTGAGAGCCCAGTTCCTCCGTGTCCCCATCAGCACTCTGCAGGGCCAGTCTTCCTCCTTTCAGACATTCTCGGGGCTGCATGACGCTATCTTCTTCTGGTGTTAACTGGCTTTTCCCCATTGGCTCAGGATGTAGAGCAGGTTTCCAGGTGCTTATTCGCCACCCCTCTTTCTGCCTACACTGGCAGCTCCACTCTGCACCCCGCCCTCGGAAAACTACGGATCCTCGCCCCTGGATGGAGAACCCATGCCTAACATTTCGACTCCCACATTCAGGTAAAACTAGACTAAGTATTGATAGGACAATGTGCTCCTATCACTGGTACAATTAGCAATATCTTACAATACTTAAAATATAGTCTGCAATTTTCCATATGAATATTTTACAAATGGGCCTGCTATTTATTTCATGATATCAGTAAATTCTTGAGGTTTCCCTATAATTAAAAATAATAATAATAGTAATTTGGGTTGGTTAAGGTATTGTTTTGTGTTGTTTTAGTTTTTATTTTTTTTTGTAACTTTAATGTTTTCCTCTTAAAAAAAAATAATAATAGATAGGAATACTCTAATATAAAAATCAGATAAAATCTAAGTGAGGTACTATAGTTTTACTTCCTAACCAATATACCTAAACAAATTATATAATTGAGGAAGTCACATAATACTGCATTTTTTTCCCAGACCTCTTGAATGCCTGAATACTAGGAAATAGAATAGTTTTCATAATTGAGTTGTAGTCGACAAATCTTGACCTTAGTACTTCCTCTATCCGGATTCTGCTTTAACCAGAAGAATCGCTTCGTGCTTTGGTCAGATTACCGTTTAGGAATCCAGCTCCCTCAGGAAGCTGGTCAGTTTGAGGAAGTCTGTGGACAGGGCTCCCTGCAGAACCAGGAACATGTAGGGCTGTTTCCCTTGGCACCACTTCTTTCAATTACCTGTGTTATCAGGGAAGAGCTGCCTTCCTTTTTCTCTCCAGAAGTGATCACATCCGTGAGAAGCCCATTCAGATGTGAGCTTACATACATGACATGGACATTTTCACTTTGGCACTGGGCACCTGAAAGTCTATCATAGAGATTTTCAACCCTTTTCATCTCATGGCATACATAAACCAATTACTAAAATTCTGCCACACACCCAAAAATATATTATACTTTTTGTTGATCTGACCAAAAAAAAAAAAAAAGTATAATTTTGATTCATTCATACCATGCAGCTATTGTTGTGTTGGCTGTTGTCATTTTTTTTTTAATTTGACTATCTAAGGGAAAAGACTAAATAGTCAGATATTGCATGTTTTAAATATTCTTGCGGCACACCGGTTGAAAATCGCTGGTCACAGAATGAAGATGCAGGCTGTGGCTGTGGGAAAGATAACGCATGTCCCACAGAGGAGGGGAAGGCAGAGAAAATACATTCCAGACTATTCCTACTCATCCAACACCTGTGATCTGGAAGTCTAAGGGGAAAGGATGAGAGTGGAAGGGGTAGGTAAGTAGTGACTGTTAGTTGACCTCAGCCATGGGCATGATGTGAAACAAGTCTATTGAAAGAGGAATGAAATCACCCTTCCATTCCCGAACACCCAAAACTCTAAAAAATCAAAATCACAGGTTAACTTGGGCACTCAAATAAAGAAATATCAGAATTCTTAACCCAGCTCATTCTGAAGACATCTCAGTATTAACATCTCCTACTTTCCTTATGCATTATAAATTAGCACCTTGATTAAAAATTTAGTGACACTGCTTAAATTGTCAGGTCTGCAGCAATTTATCAATAAAACGTTGCTTGTATAATACATTAACACTTTTCCAAGTGTTTTCAAATATGTTATTTTATTTCTCTAAAATGTTGTCTTTGTTTCATCAGCTGTCAAACAGATTGAAATGTTGAAATGCTGTCTGTTCGCTACAAGTAGGGTATTATAAAGATTAGAAATAATTTATAAATCACTCTGAACTTACTGAAGATGGAATTACCTTAAGTTGCTAACCTTGGGTAGAGTGCTAGTAGCTGTTGCCACTTAGGTGATGTGGTTTTAAGAGCTTGAAAAAGCTCCAACGGATTAAAAATAAACGAACAAATAAACTAAAACCTCCCCTTATCACAAGAAAACTCCGCTAGTACAGACTAACTATAAGGTAAGGATTCTCATTTTTTTGCTGCTAAAATGCAAAGACCTTTGGGATATTAACACTTTAATGCTCATCCAATATTTTTCCATTGATTTTTTAAACATCTTTATTGCTGAAAGTATTACATATGTCCCATTTTTCCCCCCATTGACCTCTTCTAGCCCGCCCCGGTCCGAACCTCCCCTCCCCCCACCCTCCACCCCATTGATTTCCTTTTTTAATTTCTTTATTGATTAAGGTATCACATATTTGTCCTTGTCTACGGCCATACCACCCTGAACACGCCTGATCACCCCATTGATTTTTAAAGAGAGTGGAAGGCAGGGAGGAGGCGCAGGGAGGGAGGGGGAGAGAGACACACACACATGATTGGTTGCCTCCTGAAAGTGCCTTTACTGGGGCTGGGGATCAAACCTGCAACCCAGGTATATGCCCTTGACCGGGAATCAAACCCTCAACCCTTTGGTGCATGAGCCAATGTTCTAAGCACTGAGATGCGCCAGCCAGGGCGGGATATTAACACTTTAAACTGTATCAATTACTTGTATCTTGGTGTAAATGAACTTATCAGATGCTCCTAAAAAGACTTTCAAGGTGATAAGAGGATGCAAAATTCAGGCACCTGGGAGAGATGCAATAACATAAGGAGGAAAAATAAACATAGATATAGCATGTTGAGACCAAAAAACCAACTACTTCCCTTAACTACTTTACCATTTTATCTTCGATAAATCTTGAGATTCTACACAAACACTAAGGAGCTATTGTTATTAGTATACCTACAATCATTACTGGCCAACTTTTGAAAGTAAAGTCAAATGAAAGACCTCCAGTGTCTGTTGTGAAGTACTGAATTTTCTCAGCCTGGAATCATGAAATTTAAAACTTTTAAACTATAAGTATCACTTTTTAAAATAGCTAAGCCCAGTCCAATGAGAAGTCTTGATGGATAGATAATGCACATCCCTTTCCCCAAAATACACACATACAAAACCCGCTCTAATAAATTAATCAGAAAAACAGTATAGTGTGTATGTGGGGACACACACACACACACACACACACACACACACACACGTACCATAGATTGCAATTCTTTTGAAGCTGAAGAGAAGAAATGAAGCCGAAGTCCAAATGCAGCCCCTTGATCCACAGGAACCACAAACCCCACCTATCGGCCACCATGCTGCCATCACAGTGACAAGTTCTGCTCCCAGCACCTCGTATCTCACTTATGATAGCTGCCATTCCTGGTAATAAATCACCCCTCACTAACCAAAAGAAACATCTTTACCATGAGAAGAGAGAAGATTCTCAGTAAACTATGGAATACGTATTCATTATGCATTTACTTTTATGAATACCCCAATTTAACGATCTCAATAGCATAGATACAAAATAATTTTAAATTTTATTTAAAAGGCTAGCAACAACTTAGACAACATCCCAAATTATACCTATCAAAATAGACCTGCATTATAATTAAGTATGTTGATGTTTATTCTGCATCCTGCACCTATACTTGGTCAACAAAAAGCCTACACAGAGTCTAACATGGACATTGATAGGCCTGGACACAGCAAAATGAAACATTAAAATAATACAGTGATGAAACATTAGATATGTCATGTACATGTCAAGAAAAAAAGGGGTTTTGATGAGTAATGAGAGGAAAAAGGGCACATGGATATTCAAAATGAAAATCATAATTGACATGCCTTAGATTTGAGACCCTCCAAGGACAGAGACTCTCAAAGTGCTTTTTACTTGTGGCTTGTTAGTCACATTACTTGAGAAGTATTGCATGACCCCATATTGCATGACTCCAATATAAAGGCCACAACAATTTTCACTCAACTCTCAAAATTTTCTGACCCCATCAGAATAGGTCATGACCCCTATCTAATTAAGCAATAAAATTACCTGGTAGGTGAGCCAGATAATTCCATCCAGGCCTGCTACTCATGCAGAGGTTTAAAAAATTAGGTCTCTTTAAATATTAGACAAAATGAGAGTAACAGGAAGACAACTGAAGAAACATCGTATGCAGGACACAAGCTGGCAACTTCTCTGCTGTGTGGCACACAGTGGGCATTCAAAATCTGCTGAATGAATGCATGCATGCAAAAGTATGAGGATAAAAATGTACCCAACAAATACACTTTGGGAAAACAATGAGAAGAAATTCCAACAGGCGTGCAGGAGATTTGGTATTAAACTAACACAATCACTTGAAAAGTACTTAATGAGAATTTAGTTTCCTTTGTAAAATAAACACCTCTGGTTAATATAAAACCATCTTGTAAGCCAGCAGAGTAGCTAGACTATGGTCTGTTGGTATGCTGTTTGGATAACAGAAAAAAACAGTTTCTAAAAGGTGTAGGCGATAGCAGTCAACAGATGAGATAACCCATCCTGCCCTGATGGTCAAGCAAATACTGACGTCAATGTTTTGTGGAGAATGAAGATGCAGACTGTGGCTATGGGAAAGATAACACATGTCCCGCGGAGGAGGGGAAGGCAGAGAAAATATTCCAGACTATTCCGACTCATCCAACACCTGTGATCTGGAAGTCTAAGGGGAAAGGATGAGAGTGGAAGGGGTAGGTAAGTAGTGACTGTTAGTTGACCTCAGCCATGGGCATGATGTGAAACAAGTCTATTCATCTTCCTTCAATAAAAAAACACATCTTCTCCACTCAGGTCTAAATAGATATTAACAAATCTACAGTTTATCTTTTAATCCTCTTCACCATCAATTATTTCAAGACAACACTTTTTTTTTTTTAAATAGGAGTGCGGAGGGGGACAGAAAGAAAGAGAAGTCCCCAAATTAAGGAATGTGACATCTCCCTTCCATCCAGCCTCTTTCAGGAGACATAGTTCTAGAGCAGACATTAGATGGACCAAAAGGGTCTCAGGTCAGAGAACTATAATTTTTGGATTGTAAACTCAAGGCAATTACAATTCCTTCTCCCACCCCACCCCCCAAAATGGAATAGAGACAAACAAATTGTTGCCAACCCAAGTCATCCAAACCTCACAATCAGGAATGGTAATTCTATTGAAAATATTATATTTTTCATTTTCTTTAAGGAAGAAATATATCTTTAATTCAGTAATTTCCTTCCTCAGTGGAAAATGTATATGGTGTTAAAGGGCAGTCATCTAACTGGGAAGAAATAAAATTTGGGTCAGGTTTGCTTAGAATAGCTCTGTGACTTTTCTCAAAATTTTGAGAGTTGAGTGAAAATTGTTGTGGCCTTTGTATTGGAAATTACATAACTGAGCAACTGGAAATTCTAAGTCTATTCATAAATGTGTACTCAATCTTTAAGGTAAGAAAAAATTACCAACAAAAGAAAAGCAGTACAAAATAACAGGTTCCAAATGTTGTGAAAAGGAAGGAAGGAGGAGGACCCCCAGCTCAGAGAGATGAGCGGATATGTGGTTACTGTTGCAAAGATTTCACCTGGATGTTTGTACTCTGCCGGGGAGGTAAGTCGATTATGTAACAACAACCTAACTAGGTGTTATTAGAACTTCAGCCTCTGAGAATCTAAGAAGACCTTCAGACATACATAGATCCAATCATTACATTGCACACCTTAAATTTACACAACGTCATATGTTAATTATATCTAAATAAAGCTGGGGTGCGGGTCCTCAGGCTCTGAAATGCCAGGGCCAGATGTGCTGGTGTCGGAGCTGGGGGCCCCGGGCAGCAGCAGGACAACACACTTCGGCCACGAACACACTTCGGCCTGCTCTGGTCCAAGCACAGTGTGCAGACCCGGATGAAGGCTTCATGAGCAAACATATGGACAGTTTTTTTAAATGATGGGTAATTTCTCAATAAAAGGAGCCTATTAAAAGGAAGAAGGAAAGGAACCTAGAAAAAGAAAACAACAGGGAAGAATTAGGTGAACCGGTTATGAGTGCTTCTCACAGTGTGACTCAGGGAGCAACGGCTCTAAAGAACTTCCTCCTTGGCAGTAGTTCTTTACAATGCAGCAACCTGGGCCCTACCCCAGACCTGCTGAATCACAACTCCTGCGGGGGATGCCCAGCAACCCCCAGGAATCTTATGCACATGGAAATGTCAAAATAACTCTACTCAAGGGACATTAAACCAGGAATCTGCGCTTGGTATGCTAACCTCCCCGTCGGTGGAAAGCAATCGGGAGCCAGCACTGGACCAGAACGAGGTCAAAGCTGTAGTTAAGAAAGAATGTCTTCAGAATCACATTTGTTTTCACCATGAGGTTAACTTGTAACAGTGAAAAGAAAATAAAGATTTAGTCCTCTGCAAAAACAGACTACCATACTAAAATATCTATTTTAATCATATTGGGATATTTAAATATAAAACAAAATGAGATCCATAGTTTTAAAATATTTCTAATGTTGTTATTCAAAATAAGACTTGTGTGTTTTCACTAATATGTCTCAGTCTAAGTTATGATCGTAGAAAACAAGTCCTGGCCATTGTACATAAATGGGGGTTTAAAGTCTCTAAATCTACAAACTTCTTTAAAATATCTCACCTGTGAAAAGGTGACGTTTTTCTCTGGACACTGCCTGTTACAGGAGGAAGCAATCTCCTCAAAGACCCTCTGCCCAGTTGCACCTGTACTCACAAGGCCCTTCATGCCGACCTGAGGATGAAGCTGGTGGGCAGCCCCTCGCTCCGACCCTGGTGATTCACCAGCTTTACAAGCCTCGCTCCTCAGACCTGAGCTCTGTGTCTCCATCTTTGTCAAAATGGTCATTTACAGCAACTCCAACCAAGGATCCAAAATACGGAATAGTAACAGTTCTCTAATAAATTACAAGCCATGTGTAATTTTTAAAACATGGACATGTTACATGGTGCAGTCAATGCAATTCAAATGTGGGAAATCAAATGTTGATGAATTAATAATATATTTGATGTGCGTGAAAGGAGGAAGCAGCAAGGAAATCTTTTACAAAAGATCACTTCTATAATTTGAACAATTATCTTCAATTTACCCATTTTGTAATTTCTGATTTTTAACATCTTCATTTCTTATACTAATGTCATTGAAATAAAGGAGAGGGAGGTGATACAATAGCATTTAGAGGAATATTTTAACATAGTAAAGTACTCCAGGAGACAAAACCACTTGTCCTTACCCATGCTCTACAGGTTTTACTTTTGTAAGTCCTTAACAGTCAGTAACTTTTAAACGAAAGACTTGGATTCTGATGTTTTAAAAAACCACCTTTCCTTCGGGGGGAAGGGCACATCAAATTCCCAATAGATCACTTCTTTTTTATATATATATTTTATTGATTTTTTATAGTGAGAGGGATAGTTAGAAACATCGATGAGAGAGAAACATTGATCAGCTGCCTCCTGCACACCTCCCACTGGGGATGTGCCCGAAACCAAGGTACATGCCCTTGACTGGAATCGAACCCGGGACCCCCCAGTCCACAGGCCAACGCTCTATCCACCGAGCAAAACAGGTCAGGGCTAGATCACTTCTTAAAGCAGTGACACTTTCAACATACTCAGTAGTTCATCAAAAATAGAACACTCAGCCTGGCCAGCATGGCTCAGTGGTTGAATGCTGACCTATGAACCAGAAGGTCACGGTTCGATTCCCGGTCAGAGCACATGCCCAGGTTATGGCCTCTATCCCCAATGTGGGGCATGCAAGAGGCAGCAATCAATGATTCTCTCTCATCATTGATGTTTCTATCTCTCTCTCCCTCTCCCTTCCTCTCTGAAGTCAATAAAAACATATTTTTAAAAAACAGAACACTCAGACATATTAGCTTTCTCAGTCTGATATGTCACTTAACCCGTAAACAATAAGATCAGGTGCTGAGCAGAAGGCCCAGTGGGTTGCTGGCAAATGTGTAACAGCTGGCACCTGAAGGGGCAAAGAGGCCTGATCTGTAGCATTTGCCAATTTCCATCCTGTAAATACTCCCACCATGACCATCTTCAAGCTACCTCCGCGATGTCACTGAATAGGGAGATGGAACAGGAGGTACACCATCAGATCTCGGAAGCTGGCCCACGCCAGTTTCAACATGGCACCAGGGGAAGCCAACGGGCACTCAAAACTGTCCCCTTGTCTTATGAAGACCCTCTACCTACTCCCTTGCTCTCGATACTGCAGTCCTTACCCATCACCTCAGCAACGCCTTGTCCAGCTCTTGTCCCCCAAGACACACCTTTGGAATCTCCTCAGGGGCATGAAAGGACACCTCTTGTACTACAACCACACGAAAGAGCAAAATGTGGGGGGAACTGCAGGTAAGTCTGCACTTAGTGGTGGAGTGAAAGGATTCCTCACTTGATGGCTTTATTTCTCCGGAAAGTAGGAGTATTTGTGGTTATGCTGTACCGTACAGATGAATTAATTACAAAGATAAAATGTTATTTTCTAGACATAATTACCATGATAAAATATTATTTCCTGGGTGTTTAAAAATCTACAATCAAATGAAGCTTTCCCATTAATGTAATCAAAAGAATTAAAAGAACAATGAAGGAGGGAGCATTTGGAGAGAAGTGCAGGCAACTCCCCACAGCAAGGTGATCACAGAAACGTTTCTGTGGCTATAACCCAACACCCAGGAACGGAGGCACCAGTTATACGAGATGTCCGAGTGGCAAACATCCTCTTTCCTTACCTGCTTTGGAAGTAACAAGCTGTAGTACAAGAGGCCGCCTTGTCACGATGCCTGACCCTCGAGGGAGAAAGTCTCTGAAAAAAAGAAGAAATAATAGATTGAGGTATTAAGGAATTGTGATGACTTGTAAATTTATGTCACGTTCCAGAGTAATTCTCCTAATTCCAAGCTTTTCAATGTATCACATGTCTAAAGAAGGCCAGACCCGTCTTATAAAAGAAGCATTTGCCAGAAGTAAAAATAAATAAAAGTATTTTTTTAAGTATTTTATTGATTTTTTATAGAGAGGAAGGGAGAGGGATAGAGAGTTAGAAACATCGATGAGAGAGAAACATCGATCAGCTGCCTCCTGCACACCCCCTACTGGGGATGTGCCCGCAACCAAGGTACATGCCCTTGACTGGAATCAAACCTGGGACCTTTCAGTCCGCAGGCTGACGCTCTATCCACTGAATCAAACTGGTTAGGGCAGGGTGGGCCTCTTATATTGCATACGGAGCCATGTGCTTTATCCTGATGGCTGGAATTAATGACAGTTTGCCTTAATTCACTGTGTACTGTCAATTAACTTGTATGGTCAGAGAATTAGCATTAACAGAAACATCTGATGCAGAAATTAATCCTTAAACTTTTTTATAATTAAAAAATTCAGTACTCCATCTGACTTCAAGATCAATATTAGTACCATCAAATACTGACCATTATTAAAGGTATATTAGATTATATCTTCTAAATATCCTGAAATTTTTCTCCATATAAAACGTGGGATCAAGTGCAGATAAATATTGTGTATGTAGAATTAACAGCAATATATATTGCAATGTGAGTTTGATTTATTTCACTCCTGATAAATGGAAGTTTTTAATAAATAAGGATGCGTTTGAATGGCATGTTAATATAACTAGATCAATAAAACTGCAGCAAAGAAAGTATTATATAATCACATGTGCAGTGCCACATAAATCATGCCGATTCTGTGGTGTCAAAGAAGAATTCATGCACGTGCCTAAAACACAATTTTTAAACACATTTAGAATGCCTCACAACTTTGAGAAAAACCATCATTTAAAAAAATCACAGAGTTCTATTCTATTCTATTCAAAGTACGTCTCTGACTGAATGCCAATGTTTCTCAAAAACTGGTTCCAAGACCACCAGAAAGTGTTATAACCACTGATGCCCACCACCCATCCTGAACCTACAACTTCAAGAATATTCAGGGGTGTGCAGCCTCTGTGCCCTTTAACAGGCTCGGGGGTTGAGGGGAGGGGGTTCGGATGCTCACCTTGGGTTGAGCATTGGCCTCCACTTAGTGGGTGAAAATGGCAGGGGGTGTACTGAGAGTTGTGTAGGAAACTGGCAGACCAGAACTTCAACACAGATGGGGTTTCAATGAAACAGGTAAAGGCCAACAAGAAAGCTGCAAAAGCCCTCTAGCTGCCCTTTAGAATGAAGAGTCACAGGCATAAATTTAGGCACAATTTCCCCTACTACCATTCATTTTGCTGACAGGGGAAATAACACAGAACAGCCTTTTTACTAAGTTAGTGACTTTACTCCTTAACTCCAAGGCCAAGTTCATTTAGAATGTCACTATACTAGTATGTGACTAAAATAAAGAATGGTGAAGCTACCAACTTGTCTTTGCTCTAAAAAATGCCACCTGAAATAAAGACTATTTATTCATTAAAAAAAAAATCACTGAGGAAGAAGTGCTAGGGAGAGACTGTGGGCCCTGCACCAGGTGGGCACCGAGTCTGAAATCCAGTGGGAAGATACAGGCCTGCACACAGAAAAGCATTAAAGAAGAAAACAGATAAACTACACCGCAATTCAGGAAAGAGAGACTGAGACTCTTCTTTCGAAAATGTCTACATACATATAATTTAATGTTCTCCAAGGACCATATTAGAATATCTGCCAGTTTGGATGGTTGCAATAACCATTTTAAATTTAATCAAAATGTACAGAGCATCTACTCTGTTCCTAGAGCCAAAAAAGGAAGAAGTTAATTTGATAATCAAATATATAAAGAAAAGAAAATTTCAGAACAGAGAGCTGGGGGCATCTGTTTGAGCTATTGGACCACGAATGAGGTTTCAGAATGTATAGATGCTAACAAGAAATATATAGGTCTTAATGCCATTTAATGAATCAATAAAATATTTTCTTTTTTTATTTAAAAAAAGGCAAGGTAAAGAAGAAGAAAGGAGGGAGGGAGGAAGAGAGGGAAAAGGAGGTCTCATTACTTAATTCCTTTGTGCTAGGTTCTGTTTCAGCTCATGCTTATGGCCATATATTGATAATCCTTTTGAATATCATTAAAGCAAAACAGAATGTACCAAGCATTTTAAATAGCAAATAACTACCATGTGTTTGTCTGAAAAGAAAGCCCACAGATACCTCTTACTTTTTTATTCAGCAAACAGAATTTTGCAGTAAGAGGAATAAACAGACTCAGGTATATCCAGGTCCCTACTTACTAACTCACACTGCCTGGCCCCCTGCATGGCTCCATTAGTCCTCCCAAAGTCCAAAGATTTGGTAACCAAATCTTGCTGTTTGGAGATCTCCCCTGACTTCACAGGATGATCGGAAGTGCAATGAAACCCTAGAGAGGATTTCTGTCTGCTGGAGAGTAAGAGGCTAGCCTGGCATCAGGGAGATGCTCAGTATGCTGATCAGCAGCATGGAAACCACATGCCCAGCAGGCTCCTGAGGAGAGAGCTAAGGGGTGAGCCCTCCAGTGACACACTGAGAACCTGGCTTTGAGTCCAGCCCTCGCACTGAATGGGCAAAATTCCCTCTAAACTCAGTTTCTTTTGCTACTAAACTGAGATAATCCTATGGATCAAAGGAAATACAACATATGACAACTTTTTAAAAACACGCATACCATGGGAGAAAATAGTACTGTTACTATTATTATAGCTACGATACAGCCATAGTACATTTTTCTTTATAGTGTAGCAGTCTCTTATCTAAAAAAAACTAAGTCTCTACATACAATATTTTAACATTTCATGAATGGCGTTTGGAGGTGAGGGGCCTCAAACCCCACCTGAACTGTTCCCTTGGTGTTGGCCAGCTGCACTGGTTTGGAAAGCTCAGCCCTGATCCCTAGTCCCATTGACAGGGACTCAAGGCACTGACACAAACAACCATGAATCATTCAGTCGCCATTGAGTGTCATCATCCACTTGAATTTTATTATGTTCTGTGCAAAGGTGGTTGGTTTTCTCCCATATGTATCTCTTGTGGAAAAATTACTTTGCTAAATTATTGCGAAAAAAAATCATGACTGTGTCTTTAGATTACTTTGGTTTTAAACTACATATTTTTTATTTGTTTATGGTCTAATACATATATACAAAAAGAACATTTGCATGCCATTTTCCTCCAACAAAGACCTTAAGGGAAAGAGTGAGGAAAGCAGTATGCAGACTGACCATGATCAAACTGACTCCATTCTACTGCCTGAATGCCTTATTTATGTGTAGACCACAGATTTTTAAGGCAGGACGAGTGCTTTTCTCTCTCACCACAGAGCAGCTACAATGCAAATGCTTTTCTTCTCTCTCAGTCTATCTCAAAAATAGCATTATTCGGCACAGTCTTAACAGCTGGTCTTCAGGCAAGAAGTCAATGTTCCTTCATAGTTTCTTTTTTTTTTTTTTAATAGTTTTATTGAGGTATTATATGTGTACATATCTTACTATTACCCCCCCACCCCACACCCACACATGCCCTCCCCCCCCAGAGTTTTGCGTCCATTGTTTATGCTTATATGCATGCATACAAGTCCTTCGTTTGATTTCATAACTCCCCCACCTTTCCCAAACTTTCCCCCTGTACTTTGAAAGTCTGTTTGATGCTTTACTGTCTCTGTATCTATCTTTTTGTTCACCACTTTATAATGTTCTTTACTATCCCTAAATGAGTGAGATCATGTGGTATTTTTCTTTCATTGACTGGCTTATTTCACTTAGCATAATGTTCTCCAATTCCATCCAGGTTGCTGCAAATGATGAGAATTCCTTCTTTTTTTTATGGCAGCATAGTATTCCATTGTGTAGATGTACCACAGTTTTCCGATCCAGTCATCTGCTGATGGGCACCTAGGCTGTTTCCAAATCTTAGCTATTGTAAATTGTGCTGCTATGAACATAGTGGTGCATATATCCTTTCTGATTGGTGTTTCTAGTTTCTTCGGATATATTCCCAGGAGTGGGATTACTGGGTCAAATGGGAGTTCCATTTTCAGTTTTTTGAGGAAACTCCATACTGTTCTCCACAGTGGCTGCACCAGTCTGCATTCCCACCAGCAGTGCACGAGGGTTCCTTTTTCTCCGCATCCTCGCCAACACTTGTTGTTTGTTGATTTGTTGATGATAGCCATTCTGACAGGTGTGAGATGGTACCTCATTGTTGTTTTGATTTGCATCTCTCGGATAATAAGTGACTTTGAACATGTTTTCATGTGTCTCTTGGCCTTCCTTCTGTCTTCTTTTGAAAATATTCTGTTTAGGTCTGTTGCCCATTTTTTTATTGGATCATTTATCTTCCTCTTATTGAGTTGCATAAGCTGCCTGTAGATGTTGGAGATTAAACCTTTATCAGTGATAGCATTTGCAAATATGTTTTCCCATGCAGTGGGCTTTCTTGTTGTTTTGTTGATGGTTTCTTTTGCTGTAAAAAAGCTTTTTATTTTGATGTAGTCCCATTTGTTAATTTTCTCTTTAGCTTCCATTGCCCTAGGGGCAGTGTCAGTGAAGAAGTTCTTGTGGCATATGTCTGAGATTTTGTTGCCTGTGGATTCCTCTAGTATTTTTATGGTTTCCCGTCTTATGTTTAAGTCCTGTATCCATTTTGAGTTTATTTTTGTGTATGGTGTAAGTTGGTGATCTAGTTTCATTTTTTTGCATGTATCTGTCCAGTTTTCCCAACACCATTTATTGAAGAGACTGTCTTGACTCCATTGTATGTTCTTGCCTCCTTTGTCAAATATTAATTGAGCATAGTGGTTTGGGTCGATATCTGGGTTCTCTATTCTGTTCCATTGATCAATATGTCTGTTCTTGTGCCAGTACCAGGCTGTTTTGAGAACAGTGGCTTTGTAATACAGCTTGAAATCTGGTATTGAGATCCCACCTACTTTATTCTTCTTTCTGAGGATTGCTGAGGCTAGTCGGGGTCTTTTTTTATTCCAGATGAATTTTTGGAGAGTTCTTTCTAGGTCTGTGAAATATGCTGTTGGTATTTTGATGGGGAGTGCATTGAATCTGTAGATTGCTTTGGGTAGTATGGACATTTTAATGATGTTGATTCTACCAATCCAGGAACATGGTATGTTCTTCCATCTGTTTACGTCTTCCTCTATCTCTTTTTTCAGTGTCCTGTAGTTTTCTGCGTATAGGT
This sequence comes from Eptesicus fuscus, assembly GCF_027574615.1. NCBI lineage: Eukaryota > Metazoa > Chordata > Mammalia > Chiroptera > Vespertilionidae > Eptesicus > Eptesicus fuscus. The sequence goes on along the minus strand of NC_072494.1, from coordinate 18,236,140 downwards.
CTTTTACCTCCTTAGTTAAGTTTATTCCTAGGTATCTTAATTTTTTTGGTGCGATGGTAAATGGGATTGCTTTTTTAGTCTCTCTTTCTGTAAGTTCATTATTGGTGTATAGAAAAGCCATAGATTTCTTGGCGTTAATTTTGTATCCCGCTACATTGCCGAATTCATTTATTAAGTCTATTAGTTTTTTGATGGAATCTTTTGGGTTTTTTATGTACAATATCATGTCATCTGCAAATAAGGACAGCTTCACTTCTTCTTTTCCAATTTGGATGCCTCTTATTTCTTCTTCTTGCCTAATTGCGATAGCTAATACTTCCAGTACTATGTCAAACAGGAGTGGTGAGAGTGGGCATCCCTGTCTTGTTCCTGTTCTTAGGGGAAATGGTTTTAGTTTTTGCCCATTGAGTATGATGTTTGCTGTGGGTTTATCATAAATAGCTTTTATTATGTTGAGGTATGAGCTTTCTATTCCCACCTTGTTGAGAGTTTTTATCAAGAAAGGGTGTTGGATTTTGTCAAATGCTTTTTCTGCATCTATTGATATGACTATGTGATTTTTATCTCTCAATTTGTTTATGTGATGTATCACGTTTATTGATTTGCGGATATTGTACCATCCTTGCATTCCTGGGATAAATCCTACTTGGTCATGGTGTATGATCTTTCTGATGTACTGCTGGAGCCGATTTGCTAGAATTTTGTTGAGGATTTTGGCATCAATGTTCATGAGGGATATTGGCCTGTAATTCTCTTTCATTGAGTTGTCTTTATCTGGTTTTGGTATTAGGGTGATGCTGGCTTCATAGAAGGAGCCTGGAAGTGTTCCTTCCTCTTGAATTTTTTGGAATAGTCTAAGGAGGATAGGTTTTAGTTCTTCCTTGAAAGTTTGATAAAACTCTCCTGTGAAGCCATCTGGCCCCGGGCTTTTGTTTGCCGGAAGCTTTTTGATGACTGCTTCAATTTCTTCCATAGTTACTGGCATGTTGAGCTGTTTAGAATCTTCCTGATTGAGTTTTGGAAGGTTGTATTTTTCTAGGAATATGTCGATTTCCTCTAGGTTGTCCAATTTGTTGGAATAGAGTTGTTCGTAGTCCTTCATGGTTTCTTGACTCGTGCAGGAAAAGTAGAGAATGATTCCGATGCTTTGGTCTAAGAACCATCTTGGTGACATTTCTTATTGGCTCTTCCAGAAACTTAGTTACCAGGAAGTATTATTATTGCTCCCTCAGGAAATGAGTGACGTTTGGAAGCCTAAAATAAGAGAGCACACTCACTCTATCAACATAACTAGAGAGGAATTTCCCCCAATAGTACAAATAAAGTAACTACAGAGATGTTTTTCTTCAATATAGATATAAATGATCATTAACCAGATGATCTGTTCAATAAATAAATGTTTAACATTGGCCCTTGACTAAACATGGGAGACATAAATCTCTCCAAGAAGTTAATTCGTGTAGCTGACTCATTCAAAGATAAATAAGCTTTGCCTAAAAGAATGCCATGCAAATGATTACAATAAGCATGACAGGTACGAGGGGTACGTTCCTGAAGTAATAGACAATAATCTATTCTGCTTGGGAGACTAGCCAGGAACTGTTTCAGAGAGACACAGCTGGAGGCATTCCACAGGGGATCAGGATGCACAAAGACATGGAAGGCCAAGGTAACACAGAACATTAAGGAACTACCCACTAAAGGAAGGTCAGAATGAGGTGCAGAAGAGTCTGGAGAAGGAGGTGGGAGCAAAGTGTAGAGACCTTCGCTTGTGGGTTGTTGTTGTGTGTTTCTTCCCTTCTGTGAGAACAATAAGGCACTAAAGGGTTTTTAAGTGATCAGATTTATATTTCAGAAAAATCACTGGGGTCTACATAGAGAATGTTGGAAAAGGGAAAGACAAAAGACAGACTAGTCACTAACCAGTTTAGTCATTGAGGGAGGAGATGATAAAGGTTCAATAGAAGGCAGTAAAGGTGGAGATGGGGAGAAGACAGAGCAAATGGCCAATTGATTGTCACTTGATGTGGAATGAAGAGGTGATCTCACATTTCTGGTTTGAGTAGCTGGTTAAATAGAGGTGCCATTAACCAGAATAGGAAATCCAGGAAGATCTCATTATAGCTGATATGTATGCAGTGCTTACCACGTGTCAGGTGCATTCTAATTTGATCCTCATAACAACACTATGAGGTAGGTACTATTGTTATTCTGACTTCACAGATGAGGAAACAGAGGTACAAAAAGGTCACATAAGTTTCTCAAGGTCACCAAGCTAGTAAGTGACAGATCTAGGGCTCAATCCTAGAGAGGTAACTCTAGTATCTGTACTCTTGACCAGTAGATTATACTACACAGTAAAAGAATCGGGGGAGGAGATGAGGGAACATATTAGGACAGCGGTCACCAACCAGTGGTCCGTGAGGTCCAAAAGGTTGGTGACCGCTGGTTTAAGGAAACCTTTGGAGCAGCAGTCGCCAACCGGTGGTCTGTGAGGTCCGAAAGGTTGGTGACCACTGTACTAGAATATGTTGATGTTAGCTGCCTGGAGTATAGTCAGCTGAAGACAAGTACACAGTTAGACTGAGCAAGGAAAACTCAGGATAGTAATCCTGGCCAGAGATAATATGATGGTCATCAATGGAGGTAGTTGAGGCCAAGAGAATAGATGAGTAAGCATGAAGAGGAGAGGGGTGATGGATATGACTCTGAAAATATACCACTTAATGGGCACCTGTAATAAGTAGAACTAATTGAGAGATTGAGAAGAGACTCCTGGATACCAGAAGTCAGAAGTACCCCCAAAGTCACGCTAGTCTCTTAGATATCTCCACTTAGATGTCCCAAGCCCAATCTCTACATTCAACTCATTATCATCTATCCAACATGCTTCCCTCCATTCTCAATCATAATCCACATTATCAGCATCCATCATCCAGGCCAAGTGCTTGGGACTCATCCATCCACCCTCTTCCTCTGTCTTCAGGCTCCAAATCAGTCACCTGGTCCTGTTGATTCTACCTTCTTCACATCCCTTAAATGCATCCTCTCTTTACCTCAGTCACCACTTCAGGTGCCACCAACTCTCATCTAGATTAATAACAATCTCCCAATTCATTTCCCTGCATCCAATTTGAACAGCTTCCAATCCAACTGCAACAGTAACAAAAGTCCCATCACATCATTTCCAGACTCTGACTCACTAAGTGACTCCTCATTATCTTTAGCATGAAATCCAAACTGAAAACAAAAGAGAAAAGAAGCCCTACCCTCTGGTGGCAGTCTCTGCACTCTCAAACTCGGTGCTTTGGCACACTCCAAGCTTCCCTCCTGGGAGGCCCTCCCCCACTTCTCCCTCTAGCCAACTCCTACTTAGCACCCATAAGAAGCCCTCTTTGAAATCCCCCTATACCATACATGCCTCTGTCTGAGCTCTCCACACACAATGTCACACTGGTCTGTTTCCCTGTCAGCTCCCTCAACCTGTGTTCCCCCTCAGTGCCGCCCTCAGTGCCCAAGTATTGAATACTTTTAACACTTCCTACCTACCCTTTAAGGAAGATTTCTCACTGCCCCATATATTCATAACATGGGAGGACATCATTCCCATGCTGATTCCCCAACAGGCAGACAGCTAAATGGCATTGTATATCAACCGAAAGAACAGGCAAGATAACTTTCAATTTACCAATCATGTGCTGAGGTCATTTCAATTAATATGTTTATTATGAATTAAGATCCAGCAGTATCCATCAAAGTACAAAATACAGGACATTGGGTGAGACAATATTACTGAGTGTCTAAAGACGTGGAATAAAATTTGAAACGATTCTTTTAAAATCCTAGAGCCATGATACTTTCAAAAATCATTCCTTAAAAACAGAGAAGTCTCTTCTAAAATATTATCTACAAAATATAATTTGATGAGCTCCAAAGTAATCCCTGTACAATTACTATCTCCCAGCCCTTCAAAATGATAACCCAATTTGAGAGAGAGAGAGAGAGAGAGAGAGAGAGAGAGAGAGATGGAGAGAGAGAGAAACAGAGACAATCACTGCCAATTACTGCCCACGCCCTGCCCCAGGAAGCACTGAGGTCACGTATTCCACACACGGAACACAATGGCACTGTTAAATGGCCTTGTGCTTGCGTGCCCCAATCCCAGAGCTTTGCCAACCACTGCCATGCCACTTTAATTGCTGAAGGAAGTAATTACGCAAAAATCCACAGATTTCATTGGAAATTTTCCACTGCAGTTTACTTCTTTCCCCTAAACTCTTGGCCCAGTGTAAAAATGTTAGCTCTTATAGATTTGTAAAATAATGCATTTACTCTATCAGTTACTCTATAATTTGAAATATTCAATGAACACTGCTAGTATTTCATTTGAAAAACATACAGATACAAATCCGATTGCAGGAAATAACGGTGCTTTTATTTATTTTTCACTTATACCTAAGAAATTTCAATGTTTGACTTTTAGTCACAAAACGTAACATTTCTAAGCAATATGGTTTCATTGAATTTAATTAATCAATAATTCATTTTCCCACTGCCACATTCAAAATGCAAAAGTTTCAGAGTCGGAGATCTATTAACTGGCTGAAGAAGTTTACAAACACCAAGTGTCCGACCCTCCAGGAGACTCTCTCTGGAACCTAACGCCTGCATCCTTAATCCACTTTATTTGCTGGTTCACAGAGTCAGTTTGTCAATAATTAGAACACCAGATTAATGAGCTACAGTACAAAGCAGAAGCACTTAGCTGTTGCTCTATTCCAAATCACAGACTGTGCTTTACACTGGGTAGCTGCCATGCCAATTAATGGCAAGAGACCACTACAGGGACTGCTAGTTGCCTGCCCGATATCCATTTCCCCCTTATTTCTTAGTAACAGAACCCCAATTTTGTTGGGCATAGGAATGTGCCCAACTTTGAGTAACAAATGGACAAGTAAACTTACATTTCCCGGCCACCCTTGCAAACAGGGTGCCCACATGACTAAGTTTAGTCACTAGAGTTTGTTGAGTGATGTCAAGGATATTTCCCTTCAAAGGGTCTGATTTAGCTGATGTGCACCTTTTGCCTTTCCCTCTTCTCCCCGTCACTGATACATGACAGCAGAGCTGCAGCAACCACCTTAAACCACAGGCAATATGGAAGGTGGGCTAAGGGCCGCAGAACAAAGGAAAACAAGGTGTCTGGGACAGTGGTGGCACGGAGTCACTGGACCAGCCCCGTACTGCCTAAGGAAGAGAATGAGAGAGAGAGAGAGAGAGAGAGAGAGAGAGAGAGAGAGAGAGGCACATGTGCTTTAGAATAGTGTTTCCCAGCCGTCTTTTTATTAGGGACCCCTAGGGAACCTTATTAAACATTTTCCCCATATGATTTCTCCCTATTAAATTTATATACACAGATATACTGTATGTACATATATCTGTGCTTTTTACATAAAAATAATGAAGTTTTTGCCCCTTGCAGGCAATATTGTCCCCCTTGAGAAGATGTACTATAGATCAAAGAAGAATAAGAGAACCTGGGATGCTAAATATTTGGACCTATATGTTATCTCTTCCTGTAGGGTTTCTACAAGAGATGTATGTAGAAAGGACAAGGCCAAATGGCTTTTGCCTCAAACCCCAATACATCCCCTTCCCAGCCCTGGAAACATGGGCTGGATCATGGGGAACCCTTTGGCTTAGTTAAGAGGCAGGCTTAAGGCTAGTACCAGAGAGGCTGAAAGGCCTCCCTTGCCCCTTTTCATGAAGCCCATACATGAATCTCAGAATGTTCTCTGGCACCACCCAGTGAGAAGAAGGGCAAGAGAACACGTATCCAATGACGAGGGCATGGCCAACCCTTCCCTACTAAGGCCTGACTTGGAGAATGGCCCAATTACTGTCCTTGGTCCTGAATGTCTATTATTGTCCCTTGTTGGAGGGGGGGGGACGCCTGGAAGGGAAGAACATATGTAAAAGTAGAAGAAAGCTACCCTAGTCAATACTGTGTGTGCTCTTCTGTTTTCACTTTTTCTAAGAGACTGGAAGAAAAATTGGGTATTTAATTCAAAGTCAAAAAATAATAGGTTAGTTTATCCACTAAAACAGAACAGAGAGCCACAGTCACACTATATATTTAATAGAACAAGAGTCTGATTAAGTATTGAGGAGGGCCCGACTGGTGTGGCTCAGTGATTTGAGAATCAGCCTATGAACCAGTAGGCCATGGTTCGATTCCCAGTCCAGGTTGCGGGCTTGATCCCCAGTAGGGGGCGTGCAGGAGGCAGCCGATCAATGATTCTCTCTCATCACTGATGTTTATATCTCTCTCCCTCTCCCTTCTTCTCTGAAATCAACAAAAATACATGTTTGTTTGTTTGTTTTTTGTTTGTTTGTTTTTTAAAGTATTGAGGAGGGATTTAAGTGGACCCATTCTAGAAGCCTCACCCATTATCCCTCTACGCAAGGCTTTTATTCCCAAGTGTCTTCACACTAATCTCAGACCTCTATATTGACCCCTCTACCACAGAAGCCCTTCCCCAATGCTCCTTTCTTTACCCACCTTGCCCTGAAACACAGAATGCTGGCAGCTCCTGTGGGAAGCATTTCCTCATATGCCAGCATAGTTAGGTGTTCCTCCTCTTTATTCCAAAGTACCATGAACCCAGTCATATCCCCTCCCCTAGACAAGTTCCCTTAGGACAGGGACCTATTTCTGTAAGACCAATGTTCAGCACAGCACAAGGAAGAAGATGCTCAATGGTGACTTGATGTACAAATATAGCCAACATTCTATGAATTAAAGCCACATCTATTGGAAAAATACATTTTAAGGGATGATTACTTATAATAATAGCTAGCATGCAGTAAGTGTTACTGCCATCATCATTATCATTATTTTTAGAAGAAATAGTAGTAAGTTACCCTAAAACATGGGATTATTACACAAATTTGTTTCAGAAGCTGCTATATCCCCATAGCAACAAGTAGTGATTACTTTTTTGCTAGCCATAGGCATGTGGCTCTATTGTCACACTGTATATCTAGAGTTTTGGGTGGTGTGCAAAAGAAAGTATGTCCAACTAAACACCTATAATGTTGACCTTTTCATCTCTCCCTCATAAGTCATCAGCTACCTAAAGGCTTCATTCTCTAAGAGCTCTCACTACTGTTCTACTGCAGCCCATGGAAAAGGTTAATGAAAACCATGGAATGAGAGCTTTCAGCCAACAAAAGAGTCAACACGCATTCCAGCCACAGTGCGCTCAATTCAAACAGGGAGTGAAATGAACCCCCTGGCATCTAGAGTATTCTATGAGCGTGTGGCAAGTGTTATTTCTAGCCACTTGAAAGCACCAGTGAAAAGAGCTCAAATATTCAAAAAAGAAAAGCTCTCCCTCCCCATGAAGAGAAGCATTTATCAGCACTTAATGGCCCTCTTTCACTGCCTTTCCACTGACGCATCTCTAATTGTTCCAATTCTAATTGCAAGCAGCAAAACCGATAATGATAAAAGTCTACAGCTCAGTGCATGGGTGGCAAAAAGAGGTATTTAACAGCACAAACCAGATATAAAAAGTATATGACAGCATGGGATCTGGGCAGGCGACATCACAATGAAGAGAGAGGTTTAGAGAGCTGGTTACCAAACCAGCTTAGGTTCCAGTGGCGACCTTGACACATCATCTACACTAATAAAAGAGAAACATGCAAATTGACCGTACCTCCACTATGTCCACAAGCCACGCCCACAAGCCAATCAGGAGAGAGTATGCAAATTAACCCAACCAAGATGGCTGCGGCCAAGGAAGAGAGCAGGAGGCTTGGGTTGCCCCCAGTGATGGAGGAAGCCAAGCTTCCTGCCCTGCCCTGGCTGGCCCTGGCCTCTGCTCAAGGCTACAAAGTTTTAATTATAGAAGAAAAATAAATCCCAGATACCAGGGCCTCCGCTTGGGTCGCTGGGGGCCGTGGCTGGCCTGCAAACCACCACAGGCCCCTTGCCCAGGCTGCCCCACGCCCCAAGGGAACCCCCACCCTGATCCGGGACACCCTTCAGGGCAAACCAGCTGGCCCCCACCCATGCACCAGGCCTCTATCCTATCTAATAAAAGAGTAATATGCAAATTGACCATCACACCAACATACAAGATGGCTGCCCCCGTGTGGTCAAAGATGGCTGCCCCCATGTGGACACAAGATGGCCACCACAAGATGGCCAGCAGGGGAGGGCAGTTGGGAGGGACCAGGCCTGCAAGGGAGGGCAGTTGGGAGTGATTAAGCCTGCAGGGGAGGGCAGTTACGGGCAATCAGGTTGGCAGGGGAGCAGTTAGGCATCAATCAGGCTGGCAGGGGAGTGGTTAGGAGGTGATCAGGCTGGCAGGCAGAAGTGGTTAGGGGCAATCAGGAAGGTAGGCAGGCGAGCAGCTGGGAGCCAGCAGTCCTGGATTGTGAGAGGGATGTCTGACTGCCCATTTAGGATCTGGCCTAAACGGGCAGTCGGACATCCCTCGAGGGGTCCCAGATTGGAGAGGATGCAGGCTGGGCTGAGGGACACACACACCCCTGCCCCGTGCATGAATTTCGTGCACCAGGCCTCTAGTCTAATCTATAAGAGACTCAGTTTCTACAGCTTTAAAATATGAGGACTGAACCAATGTCTTCCAATGCCTCTACCATTTTCAATATCCTATCAGTCTCTGATGCTGGAAGGTAAGCAAGATGCGCAGAAGCTAATCCCACGCCTGGTATTCTAAGCAATCTTAAGGCTTCCTGTTTTCACTTCTTAACTGGGGATATTAGTATCCAGTTTAAGTCCTATGTCTTTTATTTTCTCCCCACTACCATACATGGCAGGTAGCAGGTGCTCAAAAATACTAGAGAGAAGGAAAAAGTGGAATGGAAGGAAGGGAAGATAAGGAGAGGGGAGGGGAGTGAAGGGGAAGGGAGAAGGGGAGAGAGGATTGAAGAGAGGGGAGAGGATGGGAGGAGGGGAAAAAGGGCTGAATAATTTAATATGGCTAAAGCATTGTATATAAAAGAACAGTGATGAATGACAGCTTGAACTATGGGTTTCTTGCTGTTAAGAAAGATCATATTAGGAAATTTCAAATTCAAATAAATATATACTATATTAGAGAATATTGCAGAGATAATATCTATTGGATGTCTTCTGGCCTCAGAAATTAAGGTGCTAAAAAATGTAAATATGTGATAGGCTATGCAGGGTTATATATTAATTATTATTGTGATACTTTAAAATAACTGAACACAAATTACTTTTCATCATTGAATAGTTTTCTGCATTGTTTGTAGTTAATATCAATATGGGTAAAATAAATAAACACCAGTCGATTGAATATGAAAATATGAGATTTGGAAGTGACAGAAGTAAGAAAGAAATCTCTCGATTCACTAGATGAAAAGCAGCATTTCTAACACAAGAATTCTAACATTAGCAGAAAATATTAACAAAATTGAAGTACTTTAAATTCTTTAATTACATATTATGCAACTAAATCTATATTACTTTTGTTAATCGAACACGAATATTTGCTACTATAAAGCTGATCAAGTTAATGTCTTCTCCAGGGTCAGACAGTTTTCCTGCTGACCCTGGAGATATAAAAAGTATATGGCAACATGGGATCTGGGCAGGCGATATCACAATGAAGAGAGAGAAGGAGGTTTAGAGAGCTGGTTACCAAACCAGCTTAGGTTCCAGCGGCGACCTGGACACATCATCAGTTTTCCTGCTTTCCTCCTGCAGTCCAGTCTACGGCGCCCACTGGGTACCAGGCATAGACGAAGGTAACCTGGCCCATGAGAGTTCCCTCCACACCAAGTTTCTTAAAAGAGGATTCTAATATCATGTCTCCTTGACTTCTAACACACCTTGACCACGCACATTCAGGTCAATCTTCCACTTCACCCTTAAATCTGCATTCACCAAGATCACCAATGACCGTCCTATTTCTAAAAATAATGGGACTCCCAGAACTGGTCTTACTTCTCTCAGCAACACCTGATATTTAGGCACAGCTCTCTTCTGCTCTCTCTCAGCTAACCTCTCTCTCTGCACTCCCTCCCGCTTTTCCTCCTTCTACATGCTCTCCCACAGTGATTTCATCCACTCCCTGCTAATGGTTCCCCTTCACGAATCTGAGCTGCAGGCTTCTACATGTTATATCCACATATCATAAGCACCCAAACTCATCATGTCCCAAAGTGAACACACCCATGTCCCAATCTGCTCCTCTTCGTTTACCTCCTATCATCATGAATGGCACCACCAGCCAATCGACCGAGTACAAATCTGAAAGGCATCCTGATTCTCTACCCATCCTTTATTGTCTTAACACAAGCCCTCATAAATTATTTATCGCCAGTCCTTCTCCACTTCCCAGTCTCTTCCTTTGCTGCACCCGGAACTCTGAATAGTGCCCCACAGATTCCATCTTCCTCCTTACATCCTTGACTTTGCACACGCAGTTCCCTCTATCTGGAGTACCCCGCCCCACCTTGTCCACATGAGCTTCAAGACTCAGCTCAGCTATCAGCACCTACAAGATTTTGTTACCCACCTAGGCTGGGCCCTGATATCTCTATGCTGAACTCATTCTTTGTAGAAACCTATATTATAGAGCCAACTACACATGTTTGTCCATTTTCCATCTCTCCAACCATCCTGTCAATTGCTAGAAAGCAGGAACCATGTCTAATGCATCTTTGTATATCCAGAGTTTAGTATAATTCCTGGGAAACCATAGATCCTCAATTAATGCTTTATGAATAAACAAACAAACCAACCCTGAGTAATTTCCAATGTCCACATTTCTGTGCATCCTGCCTCTGTTACTACTCTCAAAACCTTACCCATTCTTTATCAACCCATTCAAGTATCATTTCACTTCTGAAACTTTCCCGGACTCTACTCCCACTCATTTCTCACCTTTCATGGTGACTAACTGTAGTGCAATGCAGACAACTTTTCTATTAGACTGCAGTTCTATTGCAGGAGGCTTGAGAGGAAGGACAATCCAATTTGTCTTTTAGTTCTTTCAAAACTAGTGCTCTCCTTACTTGGGATTCTTTAGATGAAGGCACGTTCACATTTGAAAGAAACCAAAAGCAACACACTAGCAAAAAACCTCCTCTGTGCTAAAACTCAGCAGCATCTCACAATAGAGCTTTCAAAGGCAGTTACAGATCCTGTGTGCAAGGCTGCTCATGAGCCATCACATGGCAGCAGCGGGGACAGCACACCAGCACCAAATCCGACACAAAGAGCAGACATGAAACCCGCTCTGTTCCTGCTGATACCACTGAGGTCACTGCTCCCTCAGCTGGGCTCAGAGCAAACAGGGCCGAGGGCAGCCCGCAGACCAGCTAGGCAAGTAAGCGACAGGTGCGCAAGGCACTGGCTCCCAGCATACTCGCTCCCAGAGTCCCACCTGCCCTCCTACGTCACATTGGTTTCAAATAAATCCCATCATCCCTGTCTCCTAAAAAGTCAATAGCATAACCCCCTGTTGAATTAACATGACTTAAAATGAAATTGTGATTGGAAAAAATATAAACATCCAAAAGAGGGGTCAACCTATCACACAATGGAATACTAGTAATCATTAACAACAGAAGAGTTAGTAACATGAAAAAACTTTCACTCTCTACTATTTAAGTGAAAAAGTTAACAAACCTAAATATTTATTATGATCTGTGTGTGTGTGTGTGTGTGTGTAATTGCATTTTTAAGTCATAAAGCATGCCAGTATAACATAATGGAACATAAGCCCTAGCCAGTTTGGCTCAGTGGATAGAACGTCAGCCTGCGGACTGAAGGGTCCCGGTTTCAATTCCAGTCTAGGGCACATACCTCGACTGCAGGCTTCTGCCTGTCCTGGACCCTGGTCAGGGTGCATGCAGGAGGCAACCAATCGATGTCTGTCTCTCACATCAATATTTCTCTGTCTTTCCCTCTCTCTTCCACTCTCTCTAAAAATCAATGGAAAAATATCCTCGTGTGAGGATTTAAAAAATAAGTAACATAATGGAACATAAGATAAATCTATGCCAAATTGTGTAAAGTGTTTAACTTCTAAGTGACTAGATTATAGGTGATTTTCATTTTCTTATCATTTTATCAGTATTTTCTAAATATTCTTCAATGAACATGTATTTCTTTAATAAGGGGGAAAAACAAGTTTCAGAAAATGAAATGGTCATCTCCTGATGAAATTCTATAAATCTCTCAATCTTCATAAATATATTCAATCTTTTATTTATATCTTAAACACTTAAAATAATTGTGTGTTTTTTCCCTCTCAGTCTTATTTGGAGTCACAGGGGATGGGGCAAAATATGTAGGATCACAAAATGCCATCTAGGTGTGCTTGATAAAATGCTTACTTATGAAGCTTGGTCCAAAATAAAAAAAAAAAAAAAGAGATATGTACTAATTTAAAAATAAGTTTTTATTTTTAAAAGGTTAGGACAAAGTCATAAAACCAAGGTTAAATTCTACTATCACTGGCCAATTAGGGCACAGATCACATTTCATTATGTTCATACAGAAAATGCCAGGTTGTTAACAGTAAAGGGAGTACTTGTCAGATGGTAGACTCGATATCTTCACATGAATGAATGAGATGATTTGGGCAGATGCATATTTTTGCTCATTCTGCAGGTATTGAAGCATTCACTATGGAACAGCATGTGCTAACCTAGGTTTTCAGTCAAAGAGAAAGGCATGGCTACTCACTACGGTCAAGTCTCTGACACTCCTGCTACTCCATGAAAGGTCTGCTGGTGGCATCTGTGGAGCAGGACAACAGCTAATGTCGTTTAAGGGGGAAAAAAGCCTTCAAATACCAGGTGTACCAGTTAATATTGAGGATTTTTTTCAATTGATGGAATTACACATATATTGATATATATATGCGATTTGATATGTATGCTATTTTGTTGTATTGACAGCAAGCTTCAAAACTTCATATGTCAAATTTTCTGAAGTTGTTAACATCATAGATATTTTTACGTTTAAAAATGTCGAATTTCGTGCCCAAAAAAAAAGAGCATTTGCGGGAAGTTTTAATTCATTACTTTATTTTGAAGAAAAGTGCTGCTGAAAGTTATCGTATATTTCGGGAAGCTTATGGTGAACATACTCCACCTCAAGATACCTGTGAACACTGGTTTAAACGCTTTAAAAGTGATGATTTCTATGTGAAAGACAAAGAAGGTCCAGATCAACTGGAAAAGTTTGAAGACTAACAATTACAAGCATTATTGGATGAAGATGCGTGTCAAACTCAAAAACAACTTGCAAAAAGATTAAACGTTGCTCAGCAAACAATTTCCGATGGTTTACAAGCAATGGGAAAGATTTTAAATGAAGGAAAATAGGTGCCACATCAACTGAATGAAAGACAAATGGAAAACCGAAAAGTCATCAGTAAAATGTTGCTTCAACAGCATGAAAGAAAGTCTTTTTTTTTTTTCATCCAATTGTTACTGGTGATGAAAAGTGGATTTATTTTGAGAATCCCAAATGCACAAAATCATGGGTTGATCCAGGCAACTATCAACATCGACTGCAAGGCCAAATTGCTTCAGAAAGAAGACAATGCTCTGCATTTGGTGGGATCAGAAAGGTGTGGTGTATTATGAGCTTCTAAAACCAGGTGAATACTAATACTGATCTCTGCTGACAACAAATAATCCATTTGAACCACGCTTTGATTGTGAAATGACCAGAATGGGCCAGAAGACACGGCAAAGTAATTTTGCTTCATGATGACACACCATCACACACTTCAAAACCAGTTAAAGCCACATTAAAAGATCTTGCCTGGGAAGTATTAACTCACCTGCCGTATTCACCAGACCTTGCTCCTTCAGATTACCACTTGTTCCGATCGATGGCACACGCACTTTCTGAGCAGCACTTCAAAACATATGAAGAAGTGGAAAATTTGGTCTCTGAATGTTTTGCCTCAAAACAAGAAAAGTTCTACTGGGACGGTATCCACAAATTACCTGAAAGATGGGGGAAATGTGTAGCTAGCTATGGACATTACTTTGAATAAAGCACTTTTGATGTTTCTCTCGAAATGATCGTGTTTTCTTTGGATTATAAAATCCGCATTATTAACTGGTTAATAATTAATCCACATTATTAACCAGTTAATAGTTAATTCATATTATTAACTGGTTAATAGTTAATCTGCATCATTAACTGATTAATAGTTAATCCACACCATTAACCAGTTAATAATTAATCCACATTATTAACTGGTTAATAGTTAATCTGCATCATTAACCAGTTAATAATTAATCTGCATCATTAAACAGTTAATAGTTAATCTGTATTGTTAACCAGTTAATAGTTAATCTGTATTATTAACTGGTTAATAGTTAATCCACATTTTAACCAGTTAATAGTTAATCCATATCGTTAACCGGTTAATAATTAATCTGCATTATTAACCAATTAATAGTGAAGCACTGTTCTAAAATAAAAATGTTATTTTAAAATAATTTGGGAAGAGCTTACATATGTACTCTATATGATGATTACCAAATTTATACCTCCAGCCCCAGCTCTAAATCTATATTATAGGCATCAGCCACCTCCAATTTCCCGAATGGGAAACTTAGATCTGATGTTTTGGTCATTGTGTCCTTTTCACTTTGATGCTCTTCCTCTCTTGGGTGAGCTATTGGCTATCCCAGAACAATTTGGTTACAAAGCCATATAAACCCACTTATACGGGAAGGTTTTCAGAAACCAATGTATTTTTAAGACCATATTTTTCAATAACCACGTCCATTGTTATTTTGCCTTCAATTCAGGATGCTTGACTACTTTTGCTGCTGTGATTGGTGTCTAATTATCAAGACCAAAATAATATCGTCCTAGATAGATTTATACACACCTTGACCCTCCACACATACACACACACACACACACACACACACACACACACACACACACACACATATGCAGGCTATATCACTTATGTAATTATCAATATGATTTTGTAGAAGTGTCAAAATTTTAAAAAGACCAACATAATTGATTTTCTTCCCCATTGGAAGTTGTTTATAAGTTAAGTCAAATGACATTTAAAATTTCATTTGAATTCTTTTTAGTCCAGGAGACCAGGGAGTAGCTGGAAACCGTTGTTCTAACGTTTCTTTATTTTGTTAAACATGGTCTTATTGATTTTAGAGAGAGAGGAAGAGAGAGAGAGAGAGAGAAACAGCTATGAGAAAGAAACATCAATCAGCTGCCTCCTGCACACCCCCCAATGGGGATCAAGTCCACAACCCAGGCATGTGCCCTGACTGAGAATCGAACCAGAGACCTCTTGGTGCATGGGATGACGCCCAACCAACTGAGCCAAGGCCAAACTTTTAAATATGTTCTGTTCAATGCCTATTTTAAAGCCAATTTTACTTCAGGAAAGTCACCATCTCAATTTTAAATAAACTGGATTAGGTTTTATCTCTAGGAAAGCATCTGTTAGTTTTCTAGGAAAATGAAGCAACTAGTCATTTTTTTTCTACTTGGCCAGAAATGCACCTTCTATATAAATTCACCAAATGAGTACTTCCAATACAAGGCTGAACTTAGCTTTAAAAAGCAAAATCTTACAATGAAACTGGAAAGCAGATCCACTATGCACATTATTTTTAGCGTCCTTCTTACAGTACAATATCCAACTAAGCTTTAAATATGTCCTCACACAAGGGGTTTCTGCCAGGCTCCACTCTTCTCTTTTGATGTGAGCTATAATGAACTTGCACATGGCATGTAAATGAGAATGCGGCCCAATAAACAGCTCATTTTAAGGCACTCCGTGACAGCTTTGCAGGAGAGGTTTGATAAGGGGTCCCCAGGCAAGCTGTAAGGGGCCCTTAATGTTCAACCACCTCTCTCTTCCTCTGGTCCTCTTATTGGTAGACCCCACACTGTTTGAGAATAGATATCTGAAGAACTGTATTCAAAATCATCGTTTGATTCATTGATCTTATTGCAAATTACTAGGGATGGTTTGGAGAGCAGAGACTGGTACTTCTACTTTTATTCATCGATTTTATTTTTCCCTTACCCTATTTTTTAGCACTCAGTATCATGACAAACATTCAAACTATGGCTGGTAAATCCTAATTCAGAGGGATACAAAATGAGCCTTAAACTCGGATCCGGATGGCTACCGCACATCTAGACATGCATGCAGGCAATGAGGGTACTACATTGAGTATACTACGTAGTAATGCTAGAAATAGACACCTAAACCCAAATCTGTCACCTTTTACCACTATCCTTGGCAACTGTTCAGTTGGTCTCTGTTAATCTATTTCCTGTAAAGCATAGCATCTTAAACAGTGGCCTTATCCCCATCTATCTTCTAGAAGCTTTAATGAAAACAAACAAAAAGCTCTTTAACCAGTCTTTAACCTGTTTTTGTTTGTCCTCACCTTTTCAAAAACTTCAGCTAATTCTCAGCTTAGCCTCCCTGACACTATCCTGCCTAAACCTTCCAATCAGAGAGTCAGAGTAGCCAGGAGCCATTGTTCAATGTGTATTTTAAAGTCAGTTGTACTGCCCGAAAGTTACCAACTCCATTCTAAATACTACTCTTGTGTCCTCCTTGGTTGCATGCCCACCCCTGGATATTTTGTCCGTTGTCTGTATGCTTCCTGTTTGGCGTTGTCTCTATCACTGTCCGTTAGATAAAGCACCTTGCCCATAAAACTTTCACTCCCGTTTAGATCATTCACAAGTAAATCATCAGCATTTCTTGTTTGTTTGTTTATTATCAACCATCTTCATGAGTCACAGTTCTTTTTAAAATGTCTTTTTTCTCTAAACTTATTAAAATCTACTTTTTAAAAAATGATACCCAAGACTGCCTTGCCTTGACATTATAACTCTAATGAGGCCATCTTTGCCCAGAATTCTTTTGAAGTTCATATCATCAATACATTCTTCGTCATTAAAAGAAATAGTTTTGCAATTCTTTCCACTGCTTCTTCCACCTTCAAAGAGATGACAAGATAAAAGAAGAATGTATCAGATGCTCTGGCCGAATGCTAGCTTACATCTGTACAGCGCTGTTTTCACAATACTTCCGCATGCGTTATTACACTGGATCCTCACAAGAGCCTCAGAGGTTTGGAAAGACAGGTGCTATAATCCCAAGGTTGCAAACAGTTAAATAATTTACTCAAGGTCCTGTGGCCAACCAAATGGAAACTGGAACCTATTTCAGGGTCTTTTCCATTATACTGTTTTCCTTCTTCTTTTAGCAGAATTAGATTTTCAGCCAACACAATGGAAAAAAAAAAAAAAACACCTACATATCAGGTGATGCTTTAAAATAACAATTTGGCTATAATAAATTAACAGTGAATGAAATAAAATCCCAAATCACTCCTAATAATGACAGGTGGCATCCACATTGACACATATGTAGATTGCATAAATGTGTTTACAAATTATCAAATAAATGTTAAAACATAGCAGAGATTTTTGTGAAAGAAGTGCCTATTTAACAAAGTAAATAAAACACAACAAAAATAAATACAGGATTTACCATTTTTTTCAATGGGCCCCACAAATCATTGAGAAAAGATCCATTTTAAAAAAATGATTTAATGATTTTTCCTACTTTTGTTAACAGTGAATGGCACCAGATTTTATGTTAGACCTTTGTCCTTCAGTTCTGGCTAAGAAGAATTCACAGCCAGGACTCAAATACAAGCAACATTTTATTTAGAAAGTCACAGAGGTAGAAGTGAGCCATAGAAGAAGGGAGCCAGCCAGGCTGTGTGGACTCAGGACACAAGTTACGGAGGCAAAAGAAAAGGCCTTTGGAACTCAGGAGAAAGAAAGGCAAAGAAAATGCGCCTGGAGAAGGGAGAAGGGGAAGAGTGCCCGTGTGCTCCAGAGAGAGACAGAGACAGAGAGGACACATCGGGCTCTTCATCTTTAAGGGGTTTTATCTGTTCTCTAAAAATGGGGATTCCAAGGGAGGGCTCGGGGGAAGATCCCAACAGAATATTCATCAGCTTTCTCGGTGTGTCCTTTTCAGGGTTGTGGCAGGGGATCATTAGTCATTGCAGCTGGTCCTGATGTCGGCCATGGCGTCACCCAGCCTGGCCTTGCTGGTATTCAGGGCCTGGAGCTGAAACATAACTGAAGCCTAGATGCTATCGCTGGTTTGACCAAAACTCTGTCTCTGTGGTCAACAGACCTGAGGCTTTGTTTCTAAGATTATTTGACGCGGATCAGAACCTCATTGTCTTGAGGGCTTCATGCTTAAGGGAGTGGTCATCCACAGGAGTCCTAGGAGGCTTTCCTCCAGCCCCTTGTTGCTCCTCTGTGGGAGTCTACGGCATGACTAGCAACACGCCAGGGGAGGAAAGGTAAGCTTGGGGCCAGGTCCCACCCCAGTTTCACATATTGTGAGGGCTTTCTTCCCTGGTGACCTTCAGTACCTGGTCTCTTGTTCCTACTCTGTTCATGCCTGTTTAACTACCTACTATATCACTTTGATACCCTGACAATAATAAAGACAAAACAAAGAGTGTAAACACAGACTTGCACGTCCATGAAAACTGTGGAAAACCCTTTAAATATTACATATAATCACCTTTTTAAAAAGACTACCTCCAGAACATATAGCTAATTATTAACAAAAAACAGACACCATCTGGATTTAGAAGTTCAGGGCTATCTATGATGCTTAGGTTCTAACGACAGAGTGACCTTAAACCTTAATATCCTTCTTTTTTAAATGGGGGTGTTAGATTAGACAATTTCTAAAATCCATCTATCTCTATAATGATTCTATGAATAATAGCAGAAGTCTACCGGCCTGAGTCTAATCAATTGTAGATCTCCAGCAGGAACTGGAAGCTCCTTGTCCACAACCCCCACCGTTAACTGGGTTTTTCCTCACAGCAATAACATCTCCAGTAACTCCATTCCTGGTAAACCTACCTTCTCCTGCCCTTGTATTCGATGAGAATATGTTATTATCCAATCACATCACAGTAAAATAGAATTCTACTACAAGTAATGGGAAATAACTTTTTGTAAGAAGCCGTGTAGTGACTCTTTTAAACATTAAACCGGAGAAGACGATGACAGCTCTGTGTGCCCACTTGCAAAAACAATGTGCCTTTAAGTGAGCTGGGTGGATCTGAAGAAATGGTTGTAGTGTACTCATTAACCAAGTGCCTTGCAAATGAAATTACTGGACATACCTTCCCTGCTAATGACTTCTTAACCTAATTCTCAGATTACAAATAGGAAAAATTTTAAGTTTGCCCTTTCTTATTTTATAGTCATGCCACAGCCAGAAAACAGTAAGCTTTGATTCTAACTCTTCTCGTAAGGAGTCCCACATCATTCAAATTCCTAGAAGTATAATGTAAATAACAAAGACAAAGGTAATTTTGCAGGCAGAAAGTGACTGACCACAGGGATTCTTTAAAAAAAAAAAAAAAAAAAGTGGGAGGGAGCAGTAAATGCAAAGGAGAGGGTTAGAGGAAAAAAAGGCAGCATTACAAATTGTTTAGGCTCAGAACACCAGTCCCCCCAATTGTTTCTTTTTTCATTGATTTTTTTAAAGAGAAAGATAAATATCAATTTGTTGTTCCACTTATTTATGCATTCATTGGTTGCTTCTTGTATGTGCCCTCACTGAGAATCGAACCTGCAATCTTGGCGTATTGGGACGACACTCTAATCAAGTGAGCTACCCGGCAGGACCCCCCAATTATTTCTTACATCTGCTTTGCCCTCAAGCTTTCCATTTCTTAAAACTATTTTAAATGCCTAATAAAATGAACCTCTATTATCATCCTCTCTATTATATACCCATTAAACTGCCATCTGATTTGTATACCAACATTGAAGTCCCATTGGCACTTGATGTATTTACTATCTGTGTAGCTCTACAGACCAATCACTTCTACCACAAATAAAAGATTTTACCATTTATCGAAGAAAGCCAGCTTAACGACTAGACAGGTTTCCTGGAAGAGAGATTACAATCTCACAATTTCGCCATATATTAACAGGAACCAATGTTTCTGTTCAGATTTTCACACACAAAAAAAGAGAACCAAATTCATTTACTGCTCTAAAATGTAGTTAAGTTAAATAGCTTTTTAACAGTTTGAAGCTCATTATGTCCCAGAAGTCAGTTGATTTTAGCAAAACTCCCAGAATTCAAGTTGAGACCAGTCTAGCTCTTGCTCCGGGAGATTCCACCACTGTCAACAGCCTTTCGCTATCCCAGAATGGGCCATCCACTACCTCTGCCGTCTAGTCTAAGGCCTGTTGACGCCTCAGGGGCCTCCAAAACAAGGTTATAGGCAACCCAACCAAGATCCACCCACTCCCTAACCCCCACTGTGCAAACAGTACTCCTAGGCCATCTCAACATTGCTGCTACCTGCCTATAGGAGAAAAAACAGAGGCCCACGCAGGTGCTAAAAGCAACTTAAGGCCATTTAGGCACATGATTTAGAAGGAGAGATGTTGTGACCTCTAAATGGGCACATCTCTGGCCCCCTGGCACATCCTTGTCCCTTCCCATGACTCGCCCCATGAAGCCATATGAAAGACAGAGGAAGGCCCTCTAAAATTGGAGGCCTAGGACAGAGGTCCCCAGTCCACACATCTAAGGCTGGTACTGCTCCTGGTTATTTTAATTGCAAGACTTCTTCAGAGGCCTTGACTGTAGAGGATATGGGGGTCTAGGCCAAACACGGTTGTGTGCTCTTTCTCTAATTGTTTTACATAATAAAACCGGATTAAAATGATATAAAGCACGTGCAATCCAGATGATTCATTTTATCCCAGTTTACTCTGACTTTTTGACCTCGGGTTAGGCCAGTTGTCCTAACAGTATGCACCGTGAAAAGGAAACTTCACTACATAGAACACTCCAGAGTACGCTGTTGAACGTTTCCAGGCTCCTCGATTCAATATTCACTCGACTAACTGCTTATGCTCTATTTGCTCTACTTAATGCTCTCTGTGCCCAAAAAATAATCTCAATTAAATGCACTAGCTTAATCACCAGTGGGAAAAAAGGTTAATTTCAATAGATAGCCGAGCTCTAAAGAGAAGACATATGGGATTCAAAGTATAAATACACATCGACATCTGAACTATTCCGCCTGGCACACCTGACTGTGCAGTTACTGATTATTAAACGCTCTTCTGGAGACTTAGATAATAAAAACAAAAAAGGCTACTTTAAAGATCTCCATGGAGACCTAAGTGCAACATGCAAGGTTTGTATCTGAACATCGTTTCCTTCATTTAATCAGTCAAATTCTAAATTTAAAATTAATTTCTAATCTCGGGGGATAACAACACAAGAGTATTTGTGGTGGATACAGCAAATACTGGCTTAACTTCTGTTCCAATCTCTTAGTTGCCGACCTATACTGCTGAGGCTAGAATGCTAAGGATTTTGTTTACCAGACTCTTGTAACTAGCAATCAGGTATCACCATTATGTTTCCAAGATGGTTGAATCCAGAGACAAAGCACACAAGATGTTGCTTTTGCTGGTGCCAACCTAGCAGGCCGCAGAGAGCTTTGAAGCTATCAGTGCTAGCGCAGTCGGATCATGAATCACAGCTAAGGTAGAATGTTCCAGAAGACAATTGCTTCCTGACTCCTGGTAGTGGCTGAAGTGGTGGCATACGTATTTCCTGAGACCCCAGCTTCCTAAATGTAACAGAGGTCGGAGTTCCCCTGGCAGCCAGTCCTGTGTGTCATTCCGGAAGCCATTCCTTGAGGTCCAGCCTACAGGCTAATCCTTCAGCCCTTCCAATGATTGGTAAGCATCTAATGTCTGATGGTAAGTCCTATATTTTTCTTTCCTGCTTAAATAGCTACAGTGAATTCTATTATCTGCAACTGACCCCTGAGTGATACAGTATTAAGACAACTACATGGAAACATTCAACTATCTGAACACTCTCACGCTTTCAAATGCTCAAAGTAATCTAACATGGTCTAGACTCTCAGAAAACAGCACTGATTGAAGTACATCATTTAATCCTTCATTCTTTTCTCTGAGCAGTAGCAAAAAGAACCCTAGATCTTAAAAACAGAGCTCCTCACATATTAAGTCATTTTTTCATTCAAACTCATCCTATATAATAAAAGGCTAATATGCAAATTGTCCCCTCGACCGCAAGTTAGACCTGGAGTTCAACCAGGGGCAGGGCCTGCCAACCACCCGCGACCCTCCCACCCCCCAGCCTATCCCACCCCCAATCGCCCCACCACCACCCTGATCAGGGGCGGAGCCGGCCGACCAACCTCCCGCGTCACCTCCTCCTGGCCAGCCAGATTGGCCCAGATCTGGCGGGCCAGCCGGACCCCACCTGTGCACGAATTTGTGCACCAGGCCTCTAGTTATTTGATGTTTGAAAACTGTAACAAAGAAAAGGCATTCTAACTCCTTCTAATTCCTGCTTCTTTGAACAACTAAAGCAGCACCTTTCATATGGCAGACCTATTAGCAACAGAGTATAGGCAGAATGATGCAGGTGATTCAAACTAGTAGGTAAGCCAACGTACATCAGTTTTTGATTTGGGGATAGCAGATTAAATTATGAGAATGTTACAGATAAAATTAAATGCAATCGCATAAGATACATTTACTTTATTGTACAACTATACACACTCTGACATAAAATATAAGCTCCACGTTAACATTTTAGGAAATTTCTATAAAGGCTGGAATAGCATAATAATTTCTCAAGATGACAAAGGATCTAATCAGAAAGATAATTTCCTCAGCATACTTCTGGGGTTTTTTCATACGTTTATGTTTGGGTTTTTTCTGTTTGTTTGTTTGTTTTTCCTAAAAAGAAAGAAAGAAAACTTGACCTTCCAACATACTCAATGGGGTAGATAAAATCTGCTTGATGCCTGGTCCCAACAGTATCTCAGTGCCTCTAGGGATCACCACAATGGTCTCATTTCCTAGGGATAATAATGACATGCCTTTTCATGTAAAAATAGGAGATACAGTGGATGGAGCGTCGGTCTGCGGACTGGAAGGTCCCAGGTTCGATTCCGGTCAAGGGCATGTACATTGGTTGCGGGCACATCCCCCGGTGGGGGGTGTGCAGGAGGCAGCTGGTCGATGTCTCTCTCTCATCGATGTTTCTAGCTCTCTATCCCTCTTCCTTCCTCTCTGTGAAAAATTCAATAAAATATATTTTAAAAAAATATATGAGATAAAAGCAATATAGTGGTGGCCACCTGGCTCTTCCCCAGAAGAGAATGGTATAGTCTGGGTTCACATGTATGCAGAGAAGCAGTGGAATGAATTAGGGCTTGCTTTTTTTCTCTGTCACTTAAGACTGTTCTCCAATTCATGGAGGAAAGAGGTCTTTCTACCAGAAGCATGTTCAATAGGAGAGAAGACAGCTCCAGGTGAGAGCATCTTTCATGAATGAATTCCCAGTCATATCAATTTGACAGCAGATTCCAGTTTTTCCCAACCTCCAAAAAAAAAATAGTAAAGGAAAATTTTTAATTTTTAATTTCCCGATCATTCATTTTGTGCAAAGCGATTTCCTAATTGCCAAGGAAAGCTGTAATGGAATCGGAAACAAGGTCCCTGCCCCCAAGGAAGTAAGAGGAAGAAAAGTTCTGGCGCCTTTTTTTTTTTTTTCAATTGGGGTTAAAAATAAACAAAACACAAAAATATTCATTAGAGCTTCCACCAACTGTCAGTAATCCTTATTGGGGGAGTTGTAGGAACCATAAGAACCTTAGTACCTCCTTATTACCTTCATTCTTCTTAATAATTCCATGTGGCATATTTTTAAATGAAAATTTTATTTTGTATTTTAAAATTCTCTCTGAGCCTCATTAGTCAGCCAAAGATATCAGAACGTGTCGCAATGATGACTCGGAGAATCACTGTCCTAAGTGTGAGGGCAAAGCCAAATGAGGGAAAGAGTACAGCTTAGCCAGCGCAGGGCCGCACTGCAACCCACTCTCCCAGACGCCCTTTCAGCATCAGACGCCCCGCCTAAAACTGAACCATGTTCGAACCTTGCAGACATGAATGAGGCAATTCATTTCCAGTGAATTTGAATTCTTCAGTGCAGTAGCTAAAGGTCAAGGAATTGGGTTAATGAGAACCTGCCCCTGGGCTGGGGATGGAGACAACCAAAGGCAGAGACTCCTCTCCACCCAAGGCGACATGCCTTTGGCCAAAATAGCCCCATTCATGTGTGTTTTTTTAGGAACTTGATTATTTAGTTTACAGATTATCTATGTCCTTTAGGGCTTCCTTTTTAGGGCTTTTAGCATCATCTTTTAACTATTTCACTGTTGATCAACACCTCGACAGAGGATGGAACTAAATTCCCCTACAGATTGAAGGGAAATTCAGGGCAGCCCAATTTCACTATGTGGCAATACGTTCTGCAAAAAAAGATTTATTGTAGAAAAGAGACTTAGATGAGTGAAGTCTTCACCTTTTGTAAACTCAACTTATAAACAAATAGATTTAACAAAACACTTAAATGAAAGGTTAATTGTAATTTTTTGCTTTAAAATAATCTCTGCTTTATAAAAAACATTCTGCTTAAAACTATGTTTAATAAACATAAAATTATTGGGTTTAAAATATGCTTTTACTTATCAAAAGTGTGTTTTACATATGATGTTTCAAGAATACACCTAAAGAAAAGCTTACCTATGCTATAAGGAGGTTTAGATGGCTAAATTATAGTTATTTTCCTTTATTTCTATGGCTTCAAGATCTATCCAGAAGCAAAGCAAATTTCTATGATTTGGGTTTCAATATTTAATTTTTTCAATTTCATACTAGACTCTTTTTTGCATCATTAAAGTCATTAAATGGGGAAAATAATGGGCATTCACAGATGAAAAAACAATCTTATTTTCCTTAACCATACAGTAAAAAACAAGTATTACACATGTTCTGATTTCCAATATACCATAATTAGATGGATATTACTATAACTTAGCCAATAACCTGGAACGACATTAACCTTCTAAATAGTTTTTGAAAAGATCAAAGATAATACCTCCAACAGCAAAAATACTCCAATAAAAAGCCCTAGTGTTCCTATTTGGGACTACCATTAAAATAATATTTAATGCAGAACATGGTACTTTAGCAACACTGTGACACAAAGAAAGTTTTTTTGTTCTTTCTGGATTACAGTCAGCAAATGCCAACAAGGTTTGGTGCGCAGAAAAAGACCCTCATGGAAATTTGTGGGAATAACGACAAAGCCACACAGGGTGCAGCCAGGCCCCAGAATAGCCTACAGGCCACATAAATTAGAAGACAGGAAATGGAAGGTGGCTGGGGTTATCACAGAAGGCTTCCTTCACACAAGGTGGCATTCCAACTACCAAAAGAGATAGAAATGATATGCCTGATTTACATAAGAAGTAATAAGGTGGGGGGGGGGGGGGGGGGGGGGCGGCGGGGAAGAAAATAAGAAGGGACAAACTGCCCAGCTGATGTAGCTCAGTGGTTGAGTGTTGACCCAGGATTCCCGGTCAGGGCACATGCCCAGTTGCAGGCTCCATCCCCCGCAAGGGGGTAAGGTGGGGTGGACACAGGAGGCAACTGATCAATTGTGTTTCTCTCTCAGCGATGTTTCTATTTCTCTATTCCTCTCCCTTGCCCTCTCTCTAAAAAAAAATCAATAAAAACATTTTTTTTAAAGAAGGAACAAACTGTCCTTTTGTTTTTTACTTTTTTATAAGTTTCGGTACACAAAATTCAGACAGCAATCAGGAACTGAATAAGGGCAAATGTGGCAAGTCATCCTGGCGTGCTAATCACACGTGTGTGTTTGACAAGTGATGAACTATTCGAATATCATATTTTGATGATAAAGGCACTGTGTTTCCAAATTACTTTTGAAAATCCAATTCCATCAACTGTACACTGTGTACCTTCTGGCAACATCTCAGCTTAGCACAGACACCACTAAAACACGGAATTACTTTGACTCACACAAATGCCACAACTAATTTAATCTTAAGAACTCATTACCTAGAAAAACTGCTGGTTTCCCCAACCATTTCAAATAATAAAAAGTTTAATCAAATTAACTTAACCACTAATACATACTTATATGTATATACACATACTTATACACAATGTGTGTACATATATTAATATCAACCAATTTTGATACCTGAAAACCTAGATATATGAAAAAATACATATGTTTCTATATTGGGGTATGGATTTGACACCCAATTTTAAAATATAGAAAAACTACCATTTCTGGTTAGAAAATGGAAAAAAACACACCACAGTAAGTTTTCAAATGAGTTCCAGAAAAAGAACTGTCTACCATTGACCGAATAATGTACTTTAATACTTGAGCTCTGGCAAGAGGCCTCCTCACATTTCTTTCCTGCAGTCGAGTGACACTCAGAAGAAAATAAAAACATTCTTTTGAAAACACTCACAATAATAATGCCACATAATGAGAGACTCCACGTAGGTGTGTCTCTGGTTTGGATTAGAGCTCAGTGCGTTAGCAAGTAAAGGAAACTGCTCCTGACATAGATTTGACAATGCAGTACCATTAGGAATGCTTCTTGAACTGTCATTGGAGAGGAAAATAGAAGAACATTATTTTCCTACACTGGAGAAAGTGGGGGTGCACAGAAATTTTCACATTTTAAGTCTCACAGTTAAGAACATCAGGCATTATCACAGCTTCTGGAGCTTAAAAGCTGAATACTTCTTTATAGATGTTGCTTCTCACCTTCTGAAAGCTACCTGTCCTTCGTTTGAAACCGATTTCTCCCAACTTAAGTAATTTATTTTGCCACTTGAAATGCCAGCTAAGGAGGAGAGACATAATCAATGCTGTCACCTCCAGGCCTTAGTCTCTCCCCCTGAAAGTCCTAATGTCCCCAGCCCTGCTTTACCTTACCTGGGTCCACAGTCCTAACCATCCTGTAACCTACCATAAAATTTACTGACTTACTATGCTCATTGTTTGCCCATCTCCCAGTTAGAATGTGAGTTCCCAGAGGACAGCCATCTTTAACTGCTGTAGGGGCTTTATTCTCTAGCTCTTAAAATAGTTCTTGACACATAGTAGGTGTCAATAAATATCTGCTGAATTTGGGGCTTTTAATCACCTTTTAAATAATAGTAATACTTTATAGCAAACATTGATGGAGATGGAGCACCTACCACAGGCCAGGCACCATGCTGTGCCTTCAACCCCATCAAAGAAACTCACAACAGCCTGTGAAATAAATATTATTTTACTGAAGAGAAATGTGTCACGTACAGAGGTTAATTAACTTCACAGCAAGTGAAGCACATTCTTCATCTTATTCAACTTGACTTAAAGAACTAACAATGTTATATCTCCAAATAGTCAAACCCACCCAATGACTGCAACTGTGCACTGTGAGTTAATCCAGCCGATCAAGTGTCTCCACAAATTATGTCAAGCACAAGACTCAGACCCTAGGAGTAGTTATGGAACAATTTTGCTCCTTTTGCTATGTTTATACTCCTCCCTCGAGCTTAAAAGAATGATAACTTCTGTAATACTTTACAATTCTTGCTTTTACAGATATTACCAAATTTTACCTAAACCATTAAAAAATACATCCATAACTGTGCTCTTCAACTGACTCCAAACAGAGGAAGACCATCTTGTCCAAATTGGATATGAATGAGAAACAAATATTCAGAAAAAGACCTTCTGAGTGGTGATTTCTGTAAATCCCAGAGCAAATGTTAGCTTCCCAGATTTTCTCTTACCTAAATAAAGGGACTAGGAGAAAAGCAACACAGTTCTATGAACTTAGGGCATAACTGGGCCAACATACTGAGACTGGAAGAAACTCCTCTTAGTTTCCCAGTAACTAATATCTTGACTTCACATTTCCTAGGAAATGCTAATAGGAAAATAAATAGGAACAATTCCCATTCATTGCTGCATGACCTATTTTGACAATATCTAAGGTTCAATATTCACTGTGTGGCTTACTCTGTGCTCGGCACTATGGGAGATGCAGTGAAATACAAAGGCACAGTCCTTTCCTCATGGACTACTGAGAAGACCAGATACAAGGATGTAAAGACAAATAAAAGAAAAATTAACTGCACAAAGAAAAACTAGAAATGGGAGGAGAGCAAAGAACCTTCATCATCTCAAGAAATCCTAGGCATTTGGTAATCCATTGCAAAGTCTGTATAATTCACATGACATGAATCGTGATTTCAAATTCAACTGTCTATTACAAAGTAATGCACTCTTCAAACCCTATTACAATTATACTCGTTCTTTAAGACCTAACTCAAATGTGACCATCTCTGTCATTTTCCCTGACCTTTCCTCAACCTTCTACAAGGCTTTGTCATATCTCAAATGCTCTACATACCCGTATCACGTCCCTGACTTTCCTGAGGGGCTAGTAGCCAGCTACATGAGAGCAGAGGCCGTAGCTCGTAAGTGCATGGTACCTGGCAAGCAGTATAGGGATTTAGCAGTTGCTGTCTAAATTGACTAGAATAAAGAATTTACTGCCTGTAAACCCACAGAATCTATCTTCCCGGAGAAGACGCTTAATATCTGACCTCTGAGTTATGCGGGGATTACATTTTAAATGTTCTCTTTGACAGATAAAGACAGCAGAACAATAACGATTAGACATTTAAACAAAAACGGGAAATTAGTGTATGTAAGTGACATACACTAATACAGCCATAGGGCAGTGGGCTCAAGAGAGTGCACTTTCGGGATTCGTGGGGGGTTCACAGTGATTGTAGGACCAGGAATGTTAAACACCCTGAATTCATGGGCAAGTCCTATACTTTGAACAACTCTCCTGCATCCTGCGTGATTTTCTAATCTTTTGCTGCACACTCATGTAGGTGGAACTATCTGAGTGGGAGCCTATTTCTGATTTATACAGTATAGGCAAGGATTTGGGCGGTCTATTGCATTTTCTGGGAATGAAGTTACCATATAAACTGAGAGGAGATGGTACTTTATTTAGTTTGGAAGTTTAGGAAGAGTTGTTCAGCATTTGGGAAAATCCTGTCTCGGACAGAAAATGTGTCCACCTGTTCTTGTGGGTCCAGGCATTGAGCATAGAGTGGCGAGGACATGTATGACTATGTGTCACTCTCAACAAGGTACACGGAGTCCTCCTTGGTCTCCCTTCACCCCAAGTGGTCCTCTCTCCTCCCTGCCCCATCGCTTCAGACAATGTCCACTGCAAACACATGACTTTCAGCATTTGAGCTCGTTTTGTATCTTTCCTCCTTTAGCATAAACTCAGCCCTGTGACCACGCTGTTCCCAATATTCCCCAGACTTCTCCATGCCTTCAAGGTTCATCCATGCCATTCCTTCTCCAGATACACCTGTCACCTTTCTCTGTCTCCCCAAACTCCATCATCCTTCAGGGCCCATCTAAGTGATACTTCTTCATAAATTCTTCCTAGATACTATCTTTTAATGAGGACCACTTCCCTGTGGACTGCCCATCACAAGACCAGGCTGCTCTGGTACCAGACTGTGTTCTGTTTAGCATTTCATAGTCTTATGCTGTCTTCCATTGTTTCATGTTTTCTCTCTCCCCAAGAGAATATCATTTTGAGTGCAGGGGCCAGAATGTGTCCTTTTTGATACATAATCTATGTTGCAAAGTGATGGGCATATAGTTAAGTGTTCAAGAGAAACCTATTTAACTGACAATCAACGCTTCAATTTTTATTTGCAGAACAATGAACAATGCATGAGAGACTTCAAAGGTTTACAAGTCCCAAATAAGTCAAAGACTCCCTGATAATAGGCCAGCTCACAATGAAAATATAAACACTTCAGCTTTCAAATGATCCCACCTAAAATTTATCTTCAGTGATGTCTTCCTAATGAGGACAGAGTGAGAGTCTATAAAAATTATATATTTTACCCACTTTACTTTAAATCAGTAAGGACTATAAGAGCCAATTCATATCACACGGGTATTATCAAATATTTTCATAGTAACGGAAAACATCATAGCAGATGTACTCGTACTTAACAGGTCCTGAAGCGAGTCATCAAAACGGTGAGGGCAAGGTTAGCTCTTCCATGCACATTTCTGTCTTTGTAGGCACTACACCTGCATGTCCTCCATCTCCCATCAATGGTGCCTAATTATGGCTCTGCAATCCAAATGACTAGTGAAAAAAGTTGAATGTCAGATATGAGCTACTGTAATTAAAATTACAGGAAATGTCAGAACTTCCCATATTTAAAAATCAACTTGAGTCCATTTATGTTATCAGTCCCCACTTTGAACTAGTTGAAACTTAAATTAAATGAAAGTGATTGGTAATAAGCTGGTTTCTGTCTGGAGGTATCATGAAACATTTATTGCCTATAAGCTTTAGTTTTAATTTCTCAAACAATAAAAGTAAGGCACAGTAGTAAAATACTTTAGTAATAATAACCCAGCATCATATCTCTCTGTCAACAAATGGTTATCAGTCATGTCATGAATCCATTTGTAATTAAGTAAACGGAAAAAGAGAAAATAAACAGCCAGAAAATTTGAGGGCAAGAGTTTCAGTTCCTATGTGGATAGGAGTGCAGGAAAAACATGATTATAAACTAGAGAAGAGAAATTCTACAGTAACCCAGCACAGTTCAACAGTTAACTAGAAATGACAGCTATAACTTCCCACTTCCCTTGTGAAGAAATGCCTCTGAAGAGACAAACTCAACAAGAGTGGAAATCACACACTAAAGACTTTGGGAACCTGGAACTCTGCTGAGACCCTGTGTGGCCAAAGCTGTGAGGGACAGATGACAGTTCTTCAGGCATGTGGAGGGCAGCACCAGATGGGAGGGCAGAGGAATAGCACCTGGCTACAAACCAGGTGTTCTCACATACCTTAATTCAGAGGGCAAAACAACCGTTCATGCCCCAAAGCATTCACAGAACGGTTGTCTCCAAAAGTCCACATAGTTGATGATCAGATTAGACTTATAACAAGCACATGCAGGAGCAACTGGCCATGCAACTGTAGTTTAAGAAACTCTATAAAGGACACCTAGGAGCTTCTTTTGTTCCTTCTCGTACTGCGATGCTCTATCAGTGAAAGAGAGCAAATAAGACCTTAGGTTGTTCAATAGGTAAGGCTGCTCCCTGCCCAATAAAGCCCGGGCTGCCAAGAAGCATCACCATTGGAGAGAGCAGCTGATTCTTTCTTTCTGTCTGAGGCCTTGTCTAGGTTGTGACGTCTCTAACTCAATTATGCATCTGCGAAGATGCCATTAAATAGGTGGATCTGACATTTCAAATAGATCTGGCACGAAGCTACTTCTTGCTCAAAATTTTCCGCTCATTCACACAATGCACAAATTGCAGTGCTGAGGTTGAAAACAGGAAAAATCACTTGGCTTGGCACCAAGTGCTTCAGGGCGTGTCAGTTTCTGCCCCTTGGCCCCTGGCAGACCACGGAGAAGACGGATGCCTGGCATGCCACGAGCTATCCTCAGGATACCACCTGACAACCTCTCCAGGGAGGGCGGGTCTCAGGGCAGGAGCCAAAGAATTCCAAACCTGGTCGACTCTCAATCTTGTCTATAAGGAGAGAACACTACCCTCACTCAAGCAAGATGCCCCGTTTAAAGAAATGCTTCACCACTGACACTGAGTAACATGAGGGATGATACTGGGTGGAAAAACACACATGTAACAGGAATTCATGAGCTGGACCCAAGATGAAGAAGTTTGGGGAATAATTGACCAATTTACTTCATTTACATCTTCTAACTAACATATACATAACAGTGACAGATGAGAAAAATCTATTCCTGAAGTCTGAGATCTGTTCCAATAAGTATAAAACAAAAACTCTAAGGAATAGGAAAGGAGTGTGTAATTGACAGCGGCTCTCTTACTTCTTTGTTAACTATACATACAATAATGGTGCACTTTAAATTGTAGCATCTTTGATAGATAGAATATGGTAGGTTATGGTAAATACAGAAATAGAAACACATATTTGTGATATATGACCAAAGCTACCACACTGAAGTAAACCCCACAAACACTAGATAACAGGGATTCCCTTCCACACCCGAGCATGTAAACTCAGGACCTGTTAATAATTTCCAAAGTGGATCATAAATATGACATATGCATCATTCCAAGTAAGATTAGGTCTAAATAAAAGGGGATTCAAAGGAAATGCAGATAAACTGTTGAGTGACAATACCATAAATATATGAAAAATACTTCAGGTGCATCTAATCTGAGTTTAGAGCTAACCACTAAAAGAAGAATCATATGTGCATAACATGTTACTTAGGTATCTAGTAGCAGAAGAATTATGGACAGGATGAACCACAAATGTGATGCTATTATAGCCTAATACAGATGTGACTTTTATTTTTAATCTTTATTGTTGAAAGTATTACATACGTCCCCTTTTTCCCCCTATTGACTCCTTCTTGCCCACCTCCACCCCTGCCCACCCTATTGTCTGTGTCCATGGGTTATGCATATCCTATATAACAAAAGCCTAATATGCTAAGTGTCCGGTTGTCCAGTCAGCCATTCAACCAATCAAAGCGTAATATGCTAATGATATGCTATAGCTGCTCAACCGCTCGCTATGATGTGCACTAACCACCAGGGTGCAGGCAGTCAACCGGTCGACCGGTCAACCAGTCGCTATGACATGCACTGACCACCAGGGGGAAGATACTCTGACCAGTAGGTGAGTTTGCTGCTGGGGTCCAGCCGATCAGGACTGAGCGAGATGGGCCGGACATGCCCTGGAGCCCTTCCGCGGTCCCTCCCCAGCTGGTCAACCACCTGTGTCCCTCCCCAGCCCTGACTGTGCACCAGTGGGGTCCCTCGGCCTGGCCTGAGCCCTCTCCCAACCCGGGACCCTTCGGGGAGTGTCAGAGAGCCACTCTCGGCCTGATCCCACAGGCCAGGCCGAGGGACCCCACTGGTACATGAATTCATGCACTGGGCCTCTAGCATGCATTTAAATTCTTTGGTTGATCTCTTCCCACCCACTCACCCACCCCCAGATGTGACTTCTATATTGCAAGTATTTGAGGCTAAAAGCATGAATAGCCATATTAAAATACAGGGTGTTTAGTGAAATAAAGTAACCATGGTAGGGGCAAAGAGAGGAGGAGTGTTCAAGTACTTAACCAGTAACCATTTCCACAGGCCAGAATTGTATCAAATTTCAAAAGCCCTCGCTTTTGCTGCAAGTCTGTTCCAAGCCTGACCTCCGGCTTGCTTCTCCTCTAGGGAGGCCTCCCCTGCAGTTCTGACTCCTACCCCTGCTCAGACCACTCCCAGCTCCTCCACACACTGTGTGGAGTTCCTGCTGACTTCAAAGGCTGCACTCCATGTGCATTTACACCCATTCAAAACGTTTTAAAATCTTGGCCTTTATTAGAATCTTATATGCACCTAAGCTCTTAAAATAAGGCCTAAAAGCAGCTTTTAAAATAAGACCCTAAAAATACGACTGTGAATGTTTTGATGGTGATATCTACTCCTTCATTATCTACGTGTCCTCTCAGCCAAATGACCATGTAGGCAACCCTGAAGAAATTTGCCAAACACCTACTATGTGACACTTACAATGTGCTGTGCATTCGGACCTTGGGATGCAGGTGATGTGACGCATAGAAGCTTATAAAATAACTAGAGGCCTGGTGCACGAAATTCATGCACAGGTAGAGTCCCTAGGCCTGCCGGCAATCAGGGCCGATCGGGGCCTTCCGGCTGCCAGCCAGGGCCTTCCTTCCCTGGCTGCCAGTTGCTGGCTGGGGCCTTCCTTCATTCCACGTCACTCCCTGGTGGTCAGCACATGTCATAGCAAGCTATTGAACTCCCGGTCTCCAGGTCGAACTCCCGAGGGGACACTTTGCATATTAGCCTTTTATATATACAGATAGATGGAGCATATAAAATAAGTCATATTTAGGAGGTCAATAAGACCTATTTAAAAAATACAAGTGAAGGCTTTAAAAAAAAAAAACATAAACAAAAGTAAAATCCATTTAAGCTGAGCAATTAGAAAGGTTTCGTAGGAGCCCAACTGCTGTGGCTCATCAGTTGAGCATCAACCTATGAACCTTGAGGTTACAGTTCAATTACCGGTCAGGGCACATGCCAGGGTTGCAGGCTTGATGATTCTCTCTCATCACTGATGTTTCTATCTCCCTCTCCATTCCTCTCTGAAATCAATAAAATATATATATTTTTTTAAAAAAAGAAAAAGAAAGGCTTAGTAGGAGAAGTAATATGTGAATATCAGCTTACCAGTTCTTCTGACTACTCTGTGAGATCTTTGAGAGAGAGGGTAATTGTTCTCATCTTTGAATCCGCAATAGCTAGCTTGCAAAGTTTTAACAAATTGAAATATAACGAGATGGAGGAAGCAGTATGGGCAATGACACAAGGGTTAGAAAGCACAAGGGCCTATGTACCAAGAGGTCCCCAGTTCAATTCCCAGTCAGGGCACATGCCCAGGTTGTGGGCTTGATCCCTAGCAGGGGGCATGCAGGCAGCAGCCAATCAATGTTGACGCATCAATGTTTCTACATCTCGCACCCCCCTCTCTAAAATAAATAAAAACTCTTTTTTTAAGTATAAGGAATGTTCCAGAAAATGGTACCTTTGGTGGGTGAGAGAGGGGGATGGAAGACATGCAGAAAGTAACTGGTGGCCAGATGGTGGAAAACTTTAATGTGATGCCAAGAAGTTAGGATTATATCATGTAAGAAAAGGGAGTGACGATGAAGTTGTGCCTTAATCGAACTCTTGCAAAAGTATTTAAGATGGTTTAGACAGCAGTTGACACTGGAGAAGAGAGGCTCTTAGAGAAGCAATTTCTATAGACAGAAAAGAGGGAAGTGAGTTCTGAACTGGGCAATAGCTACAGACATGGAAAAGCACCTCTGAGAGAAAAGAAATCACTGACGTGGAACTCACAAAACTTGGCAGGTGTGGGAAGAGGAGAGTTGAGGAAAATACAAAAGTTTCCAGGTTTGTTGATTATGAGAACACAGGAAATGAGCCTCCTGATGAATCTATTAATAAAAGTCTGAGCACTTAAGCTGAAATCTCAGCATGCATCAGAAAATGTGGGAATGGGATCCAGGCTCCAGATCCCAGAGTCACCTGCCCAGCTGAACCCTGATGCTGGGTGAGATCACAGAGGAAGGAAGCGATTATTGGTTGTTATCAAACATGAGGAATTGTTTTTGACACAGCTCTAGAGGAAATGGTATAAGTATGAATGTTTCTTCTTTCTGATAACAAATATTTCACTTCCCCCCTGACTACCAGGGAGCTCACATGTGTTCAGCTTCACACATGATAATCTTCATGTGTGAAATTTTTTATTCTCCATTTCTTGGTCTTATCTTAGTTACTTCTTTTTCTTGGCCCTGCCTCTGCACTTCTCTTTTACTTCATTGTTTCATGTTACGTGTCCAACTCCTCCAAAGTCATTTGTAAAAAAATAAATGAATAAATAAATATGGTTTGTAGAAAATCACCTCAAATCCTCTGTGGGAAAGCAGGTTGTAAATAAATTTAAACTTTAAAAAATGGCTTCATTTGCAGGGACAATAGCTAACTTCTTATGAATTACAGGAATGTTTCTCTCCAACTAACAAAACCTCCTAGATTTTAAGTGTCTGTGTTTTAAAAGGCAAATTAAAGAATGTTTAATTTAATTATAAAACAACTTACCCTCACACAAAGATTCTCTCTAAATTAGAATCTTAAACTACATGATAAGAAAAAAATTTTTCAAGCAAGAATTATAAACTTTTGGCAAGCAAAATCTGAAAATTAAAGCATCTCTAATATAATATAATAATACAAAGCCTTAAGAAAACATGATTTAGCCAAAACCGGTTTGGCTCAGTGGATAGAGCATTGGTCTGCGGACTGAAAGGTCCCAGGTTCGATTCCGGTCAAGGGCATGTACGTTGGTTGCGGGCACATCCCCGGTAGGGGTTGTGCAGGAGGCAGCTGGTCGATGTTTCTCTCTCATCGATGTTTCTAGCTCTCTATCCCTCTTCCTTCCTCTCTGTAAAAAAATCAATAAAATATATTTTTTAAAAAGAAAAAAAAAGAAGACATGATTTATAAATATACCATTTATATTCCATTTTTTAGAGAAGCTACTGAATAAAACAGGCCACGCAATGACAATTCAACAATAAATGCCATATCCCAGTCCAAAGAGGTGCCTGCTGTGTGTGTGTGTGTGTGTGTATATATATATATATATATATATATATATATATATATATATTATGTATACAAACTATGATTTCTTTGTGCTTTTCTCGGTTCCAGTCTAATAGGAAAGCCCCTTTTCCAAGCTCAGGGCCTCCACTCAACACTATGTTTCCACAAATCCCGTCTGTTCTATAGACAACTGGGAGTCTGTCCTCTACCCTGGCAAGCCTTATCATGAGCTGTTTGCTCCTTTTAACCAGTTACCAGGTCTTGTCCTCACTGCCACAGCCCCTTCATGCTGGGACATCAGGAGGCCTTACTGAAAAATAGGCAGGGTAGATCCGAACAGACATACTTTCCTTCTACATCTAATGTTTTCTTCTATTCACCCACCCACGGGTCCCAACCAGGAAACCTACAAGTTGTTGTGAAGAAATACTACCTTTTAGAAAAACAGTATTCCGTTACAGGTCTTCATAATTTGTCTTTAATAGTATGCCAAGGAAATGTAGTCTTTTAAATCAAGCAGGTGTCCTGGTGACCCGCGCAACGGAGATGATCTCTTAGGCATGTTTTGCTACATATAAATCTTGGCTTAAGCACTATTTAGCAAACTATCACTTATTGAGGAGTCAATGTACTAGACATTTAAAAGCCACTTTTAAGGCTTTGTAAAAGGAATTGTATATTATCTCCATTCTGCAAATGACGAAACAAACTCAGAAAGCCACATACGTTCAAAGGCTTTTGGCTTTTTGTGCACACACTACCTCTGGGTAATTCTGTGTTCAAAGAGCTAAGAGTGCAACGCAGCTCTGAGCACCTCCCGTCTTTCAACATACATCAGTGAATCGCTTCTACCTGTGGGCTCAGCTTCCAAGAAGAGATGATAGCTGTGTCTTGAAATGTAAGTACAGTTAGGCAGACAAAGGAGAACCGAAGAGCCTTCCAGGTAGAGGAGAACACGTGTTAAGTCCTGGGGACATGAAAGGGCTTAATACATGCTAGGAACTGAGTAGTTCAGCAGGACTAAATACTCGGTGCACGGTGCACGGTGAGGGTGGGGGAGAAGGGAGGCAGATGGCGGATGTGAAGAAAACAGCACGTCACGCGAAGAAGCTGGCTAACAGGGACGTTAGCAGCAGAGTGGCTTTATTTTACAAAGTGCACATAACTGTTTTTGACTCACCTAAAGGGCAATTTCATGTCCATTTGGAATATATTTCTCTACTGAGCTCACGCTCCCATTTCCTCAGATATTCTCCACTCACCTTTTCCTCTTTCTTTCTGTTCCTCCCTCTCCATCACCTCATCAGATTGGAGCTCCCCTATTATCTCCCTCTCCCACCCCCCAGCAACTCTCTGTGCCTCTCATGTCTGTACCAGCTGCTTGGCGCTTCTGTGACAATGAAGGAGGTGTTCATCTCCTCCTGTAAGAGGTCCTCCACCCACTGACCTCTGGATCTCATCCCACTGCATGTTTTCGCGTCTATCCTGCCTCTCTCCTGCCTCTCCTGTATCATCTCCCGGATCATTCCCACTAGCAAACAAAAGTGCTCTAATATCTCCCATGAAAAAAGTACCCGCCTTTGGCCCTAGATCCTCTTCCAACTTCTCAGAAGAGCTGTCTGCACACTGTCCCCACTTACTTCTCATTCCTTCTCGACTCCCGCCAGGTGGGATTCAAGTTGAAGCTCCTACCACTCCAATAAACCTGCTCTTTTCTCTCAATTTTAAACAGCCTCTTAAAAGCTTCAAATCACTAAATCAATTATGTTTTTAAATTTAAGTTTAAAGTAATTAAGCCCTGGCCGGTGTGGCTCAGTTGGTTGGAGCGTCATCCTGTGTGCCAAAGGGTGGTGGGTTCAGGTCCTGGTTGGGCATTAAAGGAAGCAACCAATCCATGTTTCTCTCTCTCTCTCTCTCCATACCTCTCTTTAAAAATAAGTAAAAATATTTTAATCAATTAATTGATTACTAAAACTTTGTGTTTTAGATAAAATAAAGTAATTAAAATGACATAAAATTGAAAATTCCATTTCCAGGATCATTAACCATAGTAGCCACATGGGGTTGGGACCAGTGTCTTAAACATCACTGACTTACCATGATATTTTTATATATAAATCACATTATGCCACTCCCCTGATTAAAATCCTTCCCTCAGTTCCTTACTGTTGTGCTCTGGACAAAATTTAAATTATTTTTTAATAGTCACCCAAATATAGGTTTAGAGAGAGAAAAGGAAAGGGAGAGAGAGAGAAATATCAATTGGTTGCCTCTCATACACACCCCATCTTTTGGTATACGGGGACACTCCAACCACTGGCCAGGGCTAAACTGTTTTTGACAAAACCTACCTAAACTACCTTTGGCTAACCTTCTTTGTCATACTTTTTCCTTCTCCCCATGGGCTCCAGGGACACAGACGTACCTTAAGTTCCTCCAATACCCAGCTGTTTGACACCCCAGAGCCTCAGTGTCTACTGTTCCTGGAATGCTTTACCCTAGCTCTCCCTGTGGCTCATCCCTTGTCCTTTGGCTGATCAGAGATGGGCTTCCCTGACCAACCTATAAATACATCCCCTCTATCATGCTCCATCACCATGTCCTGACCATTTCTGTAACAGCATCCATACTTCCTTACACATTTATTATTTATTATTGGTCTTTTCACTGGACTGCAAGCTCCACACTGACAGGGAGTGTGCCTGCTCACTTATTAATGTCCATTTGCTGCTCAAGGCAGTGTCTGGCACACACTGAGTGTCCAATAAACAGCATCATATGCTGCGGATAAATCAGGTATGACAAATGCTGAAACCTCTCCATTATATTTGTTGAGTCATTCATTCGAGATTTATTCAGGAGGTACTAGGGTCTACGAGTGAAAATAAACAAACAGAATCTGCCCTCAAGAAGCTCACAATTTAATGGTAGAAGTTGATAATTTCATATACTGCAATAAGTATACTATTAAAGAACTGCTCAGAGTTATGAGTGCCCAGAAGAGGAACAGGAACCTAGGAAAGATGAGAGAGTGGAAGGTCACTGAGGCTTCCAGGAGGTGAAGAGAACTGACTTAAAGATAACAGGAGTTAATCTGGTGAAGGATCATAATATTTATTATTCCTATACAGGGATCTACGTGAAAAGGCAAAGAGACATAAAAGAGCGTGGTGAATGTGTGCAGGGTATAAAATACAGTTGAATAAGAGAATAACAGATAGCCCTACCAGTGGTCGGCAAACTCATTAGTCAACAGAGCCAAATATTAACAATACAACGATTGAAATTTCTTTTGAGAGCCAAATTTTTTAAACTTAAACTTCTTCTAACGCCACTTCTTCAAAATAGACTCGCCCAGGCCGTGGTATTTTATGGAAGAGCCACACTCAAGGGGCCAAAGAGCCGCATGTGGCTCGCGAGCCGCAGTTTGCCGACCACGGCCCTAACCGGTTTGGCTCAGTGGATAGAGCGTCGGCCTGCGAACTCAAGGGTCCCAGATTCGATTCCAATCAAGGGCATGTACCTTGGTTGCGGGCACACACCCAGCAGGGAGTGTGCAGGAGGCAGCTGATAGATGTTTCTCTCTCATCGATGTTTCTAACTCTCTATCCCTCTCCCTTCCTCTCTGTAAAAAATCAATAAATATATATATATATTTTTTTTTTAAAGAGTAAAGTTTTTAAAAAGAAAAAAAGAGAGAGAGAATAACAGATAAGCTAGAAGGCTAGGCCACACAGGGCCTTTCTGCCACGCCAAGAAGGTTAGATTCTGTGCTGTTGGCATCAGGAAAAGTTTTCACCAAGAGAGTGACATCATTTTAATTCCCTATCAATCATCCTGTGGCTGTGTGGAAGGTAGACTGGAGGGTTACAGATGGGGAAAACATTAAGCCTATAGCTATAGTCCAGAAGATGGATGATGACAACTTGAACTCACTCGGTGGTTGCAGGAATTCAGCACGAATGATCAATTTCAGAAATACTTAGGAAGTAAATTGAGCTGTTCCAAGATCGTCGGTGACCTTGGCGAGGGTAGCTTCAGTGTGTTGGTGGGGAAGGAAAACATTTCACAGCTGCAGAAATAACAGGAATTGTGGAAGTGGTGATTGGCAGTTTCCAAATCTGGCTACTTATCAGAAGCACCAGGGGAGCTTTTGAAAAACTATGGCTAAACTCCAGAGCCACTGAGTCAGTCTCCATAAGCAGAGCCCAGGAACCCTTATGTTGACCAAGTTCCTCAGGTAGATCTTACAGAAATATTCACATATTTGCTTTGGAGGAATAAAAAAATGAAGGCACATGGGCTAAGAGCATTAGTTTATCAAACACAGATAAATTTTATCTCAGAAGTTTGAAAAATAAATCTCTTACTAAAAGCCAGGATCTTCACTTCCAGTACAAACCCATCTTAAGTCAACAATTTAATTAGTAAAAACTCAATAACAATTAAATACCCAAAACAGAATTGTGCAAGAGACTGTGGGGAATACCAACAAAGAATCTGGAGTCTGCCTCAGGGGCCCAAAACGAATTTAAATCAATCAGAAATTCTGCAGTGCCAAACTGTGTGGAATCAACCCTAAGCCATCAGGGGTCACAGAAGGCTGCCATCTGTGACCACTGTGCCTCTGGCCCTGTCTCAAAGTATCGAATTCTTATTCTTGAAAGTTCATTCCAAATCCTATCTCCTTCGGGAAATCTTCCCTCTCTATAGAGGGATGTGCTCTTTTCTCTTGATTGTCTAAAACTCTCTGTACTTCTAAAGGCACCTGTAAGGTTCTAGACACAATCTCCAACTTGTGTGTTGGAAGGGATTCCTCACACATCCAAGCAATTCTCAGATACCCACTGGGTGTCCTACAATTCAACTCAGTTCTGAGGCTACCTGGGGTTAGTATCAGATTCCACAGGTTAAGGGCTCAGTCCCACAAGACTGCCCCCCAGACACACACACATTTCAGATTCCATTCCCAAGTCCAGGTTGTTACCAGTGTGCCTGACTGTCAGGCTACAGATTGAAGGTTCCAATGACCCCCTCCTTGTGTTCCACTAATTTGTTCATGGTTCACAGAACTCAGAGAAATATTATACTTACTAGATTTCAGGTTTATCATAAAAGAGATAGCTCAGAAACAGCCAGATGGAAGAGATGCACAAGGCCAGGTTTGGGGAAGGGACACAGAGCTTCCATGCCCTCTTCAGGTGCGTCACTGTCCCCATATCTCCAAGTTCACCAGCTCTTGGAGCTCTGTACTTTAGGGCTTTTAAAGAGGCTTCCTTGTGAAGCATTATTGATTAAATCACTGACCTTCGATAATTGGGATCAATCTCCCCCTTTCCCCTCCCCCAAGATGGAGGGGGTGAGGGGAGGGGCCTGAAAGCTTCATCCCTCTAATCACATGGTTAGCTACTCTGGTGATCCAGCCCCATCCTTAGTAGACCTAGGGACATCCAAAACTCACCTCCTTAATATAACAAAAGACACCTTTATGCTATCAACACTAAGGAAAGTCCAAGGGTTTGAGGAGCTGTGAACAGGAACCTGGGATGAAGACCAAATATATGTTTCTTATAAATCACAATATTGCAGCCATCAATTATTGAATGTATATTGTGGGCCATATGCTTTACATCATTTTACTGAGAACTCACACGCACATAAAAAACTAGGTCTGTATTATTATCTCCATACTGCAGATGATAAAATTAATGCCTCACTGCGGAGCCTTCCTACCAGCAAGAGTCGAGGTGGGCCTGAAACGCTAGTCAGCAAAGCCTGCATTCTCACACCAGGGTACGATGACTCCTTTTCAAATATTGGCCTTTTCAGAATCTAACAAAACAAATATCTTAAGTAAGATTAGTCACCCATCAATTACTTATATAAATGAATTAGTCTTTTCAATTCCAAGCTACTTAAATGATAGACAATGAGACCCTTCAGAATCCCTACCCACTCCTAAAAAGTATGTATGTGTTATTCACCGTATATCATGACCTTGAAGTAATGGGAAATGAAAATGAGACACCGTCACAAGGGAGCACTGAGGCATCCACTGTAAACTAAAAAGACAGCATTTCCAGCAGGAATGATAGAGAAAAACAAGACCCAAAGCAATCCTACATCTCCATATAATTCGTGAATTAAATATAGCATCCTTTACCTCAATAACTAGGCTTGCCTTTGTTATCCATTTTTTTACATTAAGTATTGAACACAATATAATGCTTGTTGAAATTAATTGTTTAAAAATACTATTTTTGGTTAACCCTCATCCAAGGATTTTTCCCATTGATTTTTGGAGAGAATGGAAGAGAGAGAGGGAGGAAGGGAAGGAGAGAGAGAGAGGGGAGAGAGAGAGAGAGAGAGAGAGAGAGAGAGAGAGAGAGAGAGAGAAAGAGAGAAACATCAATGTGAGAAACTCACAGGTTGGCCCCCTCCCATACACGCCCTGACCAGGGCTGGGGATGGAACTTGTTACCCAGGTACGTGCCCTTGATCAGGAATCGAACAAGAGATCTTTTGGTATGAAGGCTGATGTGCTAACCACTGAGATATACCAGCCAGAGCTTAATTGTTAAAATTTCTACATTGATGGGCCTTACTCTAAGAATACAAGCCCAAAAAAGTAAAAATATGAAACAGGCAAACTGAAGGGTAAGAATTTGCTACCTAAATATATATTTTATTTTACCAAGAGTTCACCCACTTCTTTAAATAGTAACCTTCCCATTTATACAATTTATTTCTATACAACTTTTCAGAAGCTTTCCTTGGTTTAAGCTAGGCCTATCAATTACCATCCCACGCACATCTTTCTAGAGATGCCCACATGGTAGGAAAATATTAACATCCACTATTTCATTTAATCTTTTCCTGGGTCCATCTGTTCCCTGAACGTCACAATTTACTCTAGAGTATATTATCTCACCCAAATGAACTGGTCTAAGCCTGAGAAAAACCCTGCTCCCTGTCTCCTTCCACTATGGCACATGGGAAAAAACAAAAATGTCACTGCTGGTCTGCTTTCCAGAAAAGTAATAGAGGGGGATTATCAAGGGGATGAAAGGTTGGTCCCACGGAAGTGAACGGAGGAGGCCAAATTGAGGGTGAGAGGGAGGCACTTTAAAACAATAAGAGGATGAAGAGAAGATGAAGAATTGACCCAGGGCTCCCAGTTCTGAACACCAAGTTCCAAACTCGGCTCCTGATTCTGGTCTTGACCTTGGGCAAATCTCTTGGTTCTCTGTATCCTAATGTAGCTCCAGGAAGTTAGCAAAAATTATGCCAGAAGAAAGCGTCTTACAGAACCTAGTGAAATGCCAG
Organism: Eptesicus fuscus; assembly: GCF_027574615.1. Classification (NCBI taxonomy): domain Eukaryota; kingdom Metazoa; phylum Chordata; class Mammalia; order Chiroptera; family Vespertilionidae; genus Eptesicus; species Eptesicus fuscus. The sequence continues at coordinate 18,192,488 of NC_072494.1, read as the reverse complement.
TCCTTACTACTGATAAAAGAAAAGCTAAGCTACCTGTAACAACAATAAAATTAAAAAATCACCAACGTAGTATTAATAAACCCTCTAATTTGTTGGAATCGTGATTAACTCAAGAAATGCAAATCATTTAAGGTCAATCCTCTGCCTCTAACGTTCCCTCTTTCTAAATAACACATTCCATCTCAGATTTGACTTTTGAACAGTTTCCCTGATATTTTGTCTTCAGTTACTACACTATTTTAAATAAATGCCTTATCCTTTTTCTTTTTTCTTTTTTTTTTTATCCTCTTCCCAGGATATTTTTCCACTGATTTTTAGAAAGAGTGAAAGAGAGAAGAAAAGACAGAGAGAAATATCAATGTGAGAGAAACACACTGATTGGTTGCCTCCTGCAAGCACCTGACCAGGGCCGGGGGAGGAGTCTGCAACCGAGGTTCTTGCCCTTGACCAGAATTGAACCCGGGACCATTCAGTCCGAAGGCTTACGCTCTAGCCACTGAGCCAAACTGGCTAGGGCTAAATGCCTTATTCTTAAAAAAAAAAAAAAAAAAAGTAGAATTTCATTACTCTCACGTATTAATGCCTTGAGGTCCTTTCAGAGCAGTTGATCCGATGCATCTCACTCTCAATTAGCCTCTACTACACCTAGTTATACTTTTAATCTCTCCAACCTCTTTTCTTTCCTGCTTCTCTTCTCCTGGGTCCTCTCCAATACACAGTATCTCTTTGTGATAAAGTAACGGTCTAAATTCAATGCCTTGTTGTCAAGTCAGACACAGATCACCACCTCCCTGCTTTGACATTGATACTTCAGTACATGCAGCCTTGAGCTAGAATGATACTGGCTGCCAAATGACATTGGAAACTCATATATTGTCTACTTTCCACCCATATCCCAATTCAGTTTCAGAACTGTAATTTTTCTGGCTTGTTTTCTTTTTTTGTAAAAATAAAATGACAGAGTTTAAATTATTTTGTCCCAACTAGTTTGCATTATACCCAACTGCCTTAATTTTATGAACTCATTTGACAATTGTGGTCTCATACCTTAGGATGTCAGTTTATTAGTTTACTTCCGTGTGTGTGTGTGTGTGTGTGTGTGTGTGTGTGTGTGTGTGTGTGTAAAATCGCATTTGCAATTAGAGAACTCTTATCTCTTGAATTTTTAAATACTCTCATATTGGGAGAGAAAGGGGGAGAGAGAACAACATTAATTTGTTGTTCCACTTATGTATGCATCCATTGTTTGCTTCTTGTATGTGCCCTAACTAGGGATCAAACCCGTAACCTTGGTATATCAGGACAACACTCTAACCAACTGAGCTACCCGGCCAGGGCCTATATTTTTATCCAGTATACTTAGAACTCAATAAATGTATGGTCATTTACTTTCCTTCCCATGTTTCTCAACAGTACCAATAGGAGTCATGTCCAAGGCTAAATCCCAGCTTGTCCATTTACTAGTCATGATCCTTCCCAAATTACTTGTTTCTCTAATCAGAAGTTTCCTGCCCTATTGACAGGTATGTGAAAACAGGTAAGGTAAGGAAGGCATGGAAAGTGTGGAACAGTGTCCATGCCTGCCACCCAGTAAGTGAAGTAAACACATTCACATCTAAATTCATCCAATGGTATCCAAATACTGACCCCCTTCTTCCTTCCACTTTATAGAAATGTGTTTCATATCACTTTATGCATTCGATTTATGTTCAAATTAATGCTGAGAGTATGAGAAATTGCAAAGCAGACTTAGAGGTAGGCATTCTATACAGTACACTAGCTTGGAGCTCTCTTGTCTTGGCTCTGGTGGGAGAGGAAAAAAATCATCTATTTCTTTTAGTTGTTTGTAGTCCTCTCTTAAAATTAAATAAAACATAATAATAAGTAAGCCATCATAATTTAACTCCACTTGTTAGCCCTAGCAAAAGGTACTACCTACAAAAAAAAAAAAAAAAAAAAACCACACTAATATATTAAATGTGTGTTCCATTGGTAGAGAACCCAATAGCCTACCTTCAGCATAGCTAACTATTAGGTTTCCATTCCTCCAGAGTTCTGAATGACTGCCTGCCCAACTTCATTCTTAAAGAAGTTAATCAAGTCCGTTTGTTTTTTTTAATATCTGTTTATCATAAGTAAATTCTAAAACAAAGATATCCTATCCAAGACAGTTCATTTAATTGTATTGCTTCTTGGATGTTAATTTTAAAAATTAAGTTGATTGTGGTAGTTAAATCCAACTACAAATTTGTGATAGCCTAGAAGTATGTTATGTGATGTTAATTCAACAAAAATATCTTCGTAATTCCAGGTTTTAGCAATTTATTGTTGGATTTTAAAGTTCATGTTTCTGATACTTTATTTAAATAGACTCTTGGGAACCATGAAGTATGATTTTCAACAATTATCACATTTTAATTGACATCACCCATTTATCTAATAACTTTAATGCTTGGAAGCCATTTGTTGAGAAATATTCACTGATTCGAATGTTTTGATATTTAAAAAAAAATTTAAAAAAAATAAAAAATCTTTTCCCTCAATACAAACCTATTTCTGAATTAAGAAGTTTTACTGATATTGATGCTTCGTACCTAATCTCATTTGCAATTAGAGAACTCTCACCTCTTCAATTTTTAAATACTCTCTTGAAATCAAAGGATTTAAGAATAGATTAGTGTCTATATATAAGTTATATAACTGACTTGGATTTTTTTAAAATTATCTGGTCATGTCCATTCAACAACAGCACCAAATGGCTCACTTTTGAAGTTCTCCCACAAAACAACTTAATTTGATAATCAACAAATCCATCTTTAGAAACCTCACAATTAAATACATATACATTATTTGACATTTCCACATTGAAATGATCTCCCCTCAACATAGTAATTTTTAAAAATCTTTTATTTGGTCCCCAGAAATCACAAAACCTATTCTTTTTGTGCAAAATTGAAAGTCTATTTACCAGTCAGGCTAGAGTCAAATAATGTAGACTCCTCTGTCTAGATAATTAGCGTCAAAGAACTAATGTTCTAACAAGCATATCATTAAAAAACATTTGCACATTAGCAACTAGTACAGTTTTCACTTAACATCTCTATAAACAAGTTATATGTACTCTAAACACACAGTTAAATAAACAACCCAATTACATTCTAGAGCTCCCTTCAAGGATGTCTAATATATTAAAGAAATATATGTTCTAACTAACGTTGCTTTCACCTAAAATCCTCTGTGAAATGAGTCATGGTAGACATACATAAATAAATGTAAATAAAAGTATTAATGTAGCAGCTTCTTATTTATTTAGGTGGTACTTTTAAGTGTGATCAAAAAATAAGTTAAAAGCATTTATCAGAGACATTGGAGAGTCTCAATATGGCAGGGCAAAGTGGCACTCAGGTTTCAGAAAATATGTACAGAGCCCAGACACCTCAGGTTGAATCCTAGCACTACTATTTTTATGTTAAATTAGCCTTTACCAAGTTACTCAAACTCTCCAAATCCCAATTTCCTCTTCTGTAAAGCAGGACTCATAAGAGTACCTTTCTCTTTGGGGTTTTATGAGGATTAAATAAGATTATCCTTGTAAAAGTACCTAGACTAGCACAAGATGCTTACATAGCAAACAATAAATGTCAAGTATCATCATCATCAACATCTCACTGTGCTGTAAAAAGAAAAAACTGGATGTAAAGATAGTTGAATAAGTTCAATTCTTCTGTACACAAACCAGACCAATGGACAGACCTCAAGCCAGTAAGTGAACCTCCATATTCAGATCGAGTCTCAACTCCTATTCAAAAGCTGCCTCTCACTGCCAGCATATATCTCATCTGAACAACCAAAAGAACAATCTGGTTACTCATACTATATCACATTAATATGTAAATGCATCACTTCAGCAAGAAAAATCACAAACAAGTAGTTCATTCATGCCTCATTTTAGTCATGACAATCCAAACTTGTCACCCAAAAATTAAATTTTACAGCTACAGTTAAATGAAGTAAACACATTCACATCCAAATTCATTCAATGGTGTCAAAAAGGATCAACATAAAGAAACAATCCGAGAGGAGAAGAAGGATTAGTCCACTAAGCATGGATTGTCAAATACTGAGGAGAAAATGCATCATTATTTGAAAAGCATAAATGATATACAAACACTATTGATTTACACAAACAATGGCCCCTTGTTTTATGATTACATTCAATAACTGCACATAGTCAGTCTTAAAATGAAAACTGCACAAAGGTCAGTCTTAAACACATGTGAAAGAGGAAAGTTCCATCCTCAAAGGAAAGGACCTTATCTTTAGTGCATAATTTCTGGATAATAGAAAGATAAAAGGTTATAGTAGAATACGAGTAGTTTTTTCTGCCTATGATGAATTTCTTAAAAGAGAGAACTCGTTTTCCCCTAAAGTTGGTTTATAATTAGAAATTAGATTCCTCAATAATTCAATGACTGAAACCTTTCCTAAAACCAAATGACCTTTTTAATTAAATGTTCTCCTATTATATAGGCTCTGCTAGGCAGGCATCATCTCTACAGATAATAAACCCTTTATGTATGTATTAAATGAGCTTTTCCCTCTATGTCCATCCTTTTCTTTTATTTGACATTCTAACAGTAATTAATTATTGGTAAAAGTTTAAAAGTATAACAAATTACTAATGTATTCAAGTAAATGTTCTGATTTGCATAATATTTATAATGTCCCCATTTTTCATTCTATCATGAAAATGTTCAAACTAAAGTATTTTACTCTTCCATATCTCTTTTTTAAAATTCTCATTTCAAAAGAATATAGCTAGTGAGGGGAAATCTGTACAATTTTACTATGGCATTAAGAAGTAGGTTAGGATTTGACAACCTAAAGAACAGAATGAATATGTACATAAAATTGACATTAGATTTAAAAGCTCTTGCCACAAACACTGTATTTATAATTGTTTAATTATAATTGTGGCTCATCCAAGTAAATGTATGAAAGATGCATAAAAATATGGTGATTGCATTTGAATTACTTACAATTTTAATCTTTAAGTAACTGTCTAAAACCCAAAAGTAGTTAAATTACTGTTAAGACATTATGTCAAATGCTCTGGAGTATGTAAACCCCAAAATACATTGTCATCAAACCTCACTTTCCCTAAGGGTACCACTTTCTATTTAGTGAATTTCATTAGCAATAAATCAAAGAAAGTAAAGACCCTTAAGTATGTGACTGTTACGTGTATGTGTGAAATACATATTCCTCCAACACTTCGTCATGACTATGATGACATAGGCAAAATGCTTTACCATCATTCAAAATAAATGATAAAACCAAGACAAAGTGATTAAGTAACTTATTAAAAAATACCAGCCAATTGTTGGCAATTTTAGTTTTTTATTAGGCTTCTTGGCTTTCTAGTTCGGGGGTGGGGGGTGCAAAATAGAGAACCATCTGAGAGATAGAGCATCATCTGAGAGAATAGGAAAGGCACGTTATGGATACTGATAGTCCCAAAGGAGGTGTGGGAATATCTAAATCTTACACATCACCAAACACTAACAACAACAAAAAGGAACAGGAACAGGAGGACCCTTCTGAATCCCAAATCACTAACCTGACAAATAAAAAGAGTGAAGTACAATTTCTGGAAACTCCCCCCTCCGGCCCACTCTCTCGGCTGTTTCCACCTGGAAACAAATTTCAGCTTTCATAATGCTTTTTAAATGGGCTTTTCTTAGCAAATGTCTGCACTCCTTAGGCAAGGCCCCTTAAAGTAACTTAATCCCGCCTGAATTGCTCGGTGGAAGAAATGTTGATTCCCAATTCAAAATAAATCCCTTAGCTTTTTCTGTATGAAGAGTGACGAAAAAACTCCTAGCTGTAATTTAGATGCAGCCTGTTATCTTGAAGATTCGCAGGCCCAATCTCAGCTTAGGGAAGGGAAGTGATGCTGGGGGAGGGGGCGCAGAGAGAGGGCGAGAAAGATGCTGGTCAGTTCCGAGATGATGCAGGAATGACAAGGCACCTGGGCAACCCAGGTCCACGTCCCCGTTCCCCTCCTCCCCCCCCACTCCCCACCCCGGCTCAGAGTCTGCGCCTCGGTTTCTCTGGCATAGGCCTGGAGCTGTGAATTAGGTGCTCAGGCAAACACACCACCTTTTATTCTGGACTCCCTGGGAGGAGAATGGTGGGGAAGTGTCGCTGGATAAAGCTGCACCACAACAAACGAGGTCTTTCTCCTCGCACCCCGCCTCCCCATGCCAGGGGCAGGCGACGACTGTCTCGAACAGTAGACACAGCTGAGAGAAGCAGAGAAGCAGGGCGGGTAGCGGGGCATCTCCACGCGGAGGCGGGGAGGGGGGCGGGGATGAACCCCACAGCCCTGCGAGCCCCTCCGGGAGGCTGGTGGGAAAGGAGGAGATGTGGAGCCGGGAACCGGCGGCAGGGCACTGGCTGCCCAGGGCTGGCGTGCGCGCTGCCGGGGGAAGTCCATCCTGGGGCGGACCCCCCCACACACACCCCGGGCGGAGGACGCGGAGGAAATGGCTTTGTATTGCAGGATGAAAGGCAGACAGGAGGGCCACCAGGCGTGGCGGGGCGAGGGAGCGAGGGGTTCCCCCCCCCGCAGCCATACGACCCCACCCGCGCCCCGGCACCACTGTCCCCCTCCATTCCACCGCAGCCCCCCACCCCCACCCCAGGCTCCAAGGGCCAGGGCAGGTAGCCACCTCTGCACCCTGCACTCACCTGCCCACGAAGTTCTCCAGCACCGAGCTCTTGCCGGCGCTCTGGCCGCCCACCACGGCAATCTGCGGCAGCTCCAGCAGGCAGCTCTGCCCCAGCGCCGAGAAGGCGTCCTGCAGACGGTTCACCAGCGGGATCAGCTCCTCCATCTCCCGGTTCCCCATCCTGCCTGCACCGCCGCCGGCTGCCCGCGGGTCTCTGCTGGTCTCGGCTTCCTGGCCAGGAGCCGGGCCGCGTGGGGTTCAGTCAATGGGGTTCAGTCAGCCCGGTCCAGCGCCCACGTCGGATCCCGGATCCCGCCGCCCTGCCCGCTGGCCCGCCGCTGGGCTCCTGACAGCTAACAGCCCGCAGCGCGCCTGCGCAGGCATGGAGGGCGTGGCCTGGTTCCCAGACCGCCCCGCCCGGTGGCAGCCCCGCCCCAGGGTTCCCAGACAGCGCGCACGCACTGCCTCCCAGCTGCGGCCAGATGCCTCCGCCTCCACCTCCGCCTTCCGCTGAGCAGAGTTACAGCCCTGGGTCAGCACCCAATCAGCAGCAGCCGGCGACACTGCTCCCTTTCAGCAACTGCACAGCCAAAGTCCAGGGGAAAGCTCTGCCACCGCTAACGACTCAGTACTGTCACCATCATCACCACCACCACCAGTCATCAGTGCCCCACCTCCAGAGGACAATTCCCCAAAGGATATCTCATGTTCTCACGCTCTGCTCCAGAACCCGAATCTTACCGGGGAGGTGGCCTGTTGGAATCTAAATTCTCCTATCTGACATCCATTTCAGGCCCTGCGTAGTCTGACTCCACCTAATGATTCAACTTTGATGACTCCATCCGCCCCGCCCGCCCAAGCTAAAGTGGAGTCTGTAGTGCTTCCCCCTCTCCGCTCTCCCGCTCCCATCTACCAAGCTCAAGCTGTCCTTGGCTACTCCTCACACCATTCCTCCTCCCAATCCACCCCCTTCTATAAGGTCCATCAATAACCATTATCATGTACTCTGCACCCATTCAGTTAAATTAAGCAAATGGAGAAGACTTGCCTTTGGGTCCTGTGTCTGATGATGGGAGACACAAAGATAAATGGACATGTTTTTCTTAGTCTCCTTAGAAAATACCTCTTTTCAAATATCCGTAATTGTCAGGATTTCATTCATGGGCCTTGCCTTGTCTCATGCGTTATGCCTTTCCCAGTCATGCCAGAGGGAGATGTGACTAAAGAAGAGTGGTCACATGGTACAACTTGCTGGCTTTGAAGATGGAGAAATGGAGGTCACAAGCCAAGGAATGCAGGCAGCCTCTAGAAATTGGAAAAGGCAAAGCAACAGATTCTCCCCTAGAGCCTCTGAAACTGATAGAACTAAATGACAAGCTCCCTGGAGACAAGATCAATCTTTGTGATTCTCAATGCCCAGCACAGTGATTAGCACTTAAGAAGACCACAGTCCACTGGAGACAGATGTGAGCAAATTATCACAACACAATGTAGTTCCAAGGGCACTATGGACTGAACTGTCTCCTCAAACTTCATATGTTGAAGTCCTAACTCTCAGTGTGGCTATAGTTGGAGTACAGAAATAAGTAAGGTTCAACGGGGTCATAAGGGTGGAGCCCTAATCCAATAGGATTAGTGTCCCTAGAGGAGATACCAGAGCACTATCTCTATCTATCTATCTGTCTATCTGTCTATCTATCTATCTATCTATCTATCTATCTATCTATCTCTTCTCCTGCTCTCTATCACATTTTTTCCACATCACCTTCCTAGCCAGGAAGAAATATCCTAAAGTTTAACAGCCTTTTTCAGGCATGGCTCTCTATCTAAGAAGTTAGAACTTTTTATAAACATATCAAAGCTCTTATATCTAAATGAGTATTTTCCTTCAGGATCATTTTGAGAAGTGACTGATTTATTGCAATAATACTACATTTCACACAATGTCAGTGGAACTCTTCCACTGAAATCAAAAGTCAGTATTCCACAGTCACACATCATTTTAGATTAACAGAATAGTATTCATGTCGAACCCCTACCTCATTCACAGGACTTAGTCAAATAACTTTTAGCTAATTCTAAAAAGTAAACCTAGCCCTATTTGGTTTGGCTCAGGGGATAGAGCGTCGGCCTGCAGACTGAAAGGTCCCAGGTTCCATTCCGGTCAAGGGCATGTACCTTGGTTGCCGGCACATCCCCAGTAGGAGGTGTGCAGGAGGCTGATTGATGTTTCTCTCTCATTGATGTTTCTACCTCTCTATCCCTCTCCCTTCCTCTCTGTAAAAAATCAATAAAATATATTTAAAAAAGGGCTCCTACCTGGGTTGCAGGCTCCTCCCTGGCCCAGGCCCTGGTTGGGGCACGTGCAGGGGCGGGTACAGGAGGCAACCAATCGATGTGTTTCTCCCACATCAATATTTCTCTCTTCCACTCTCTCTGAAAATCAATGGAAAAATAACCTCGGGTGAGGGTTAAAAATAAAATAAAATAAAATTTAAATCTGTACTATGTATTATATATACATATACATATATATTCACATTATATACATATATTTTTAAAATATGCTACAGGCTGAAGGCAAACTCTAAAGAGAGGAGTTAGAAAGTTTTGGAGAAGTGAAGACATCCCTGGAAAAATATTTAACCTTTCAAAGAAGAGCAGCACATGATTGACTATATGAACTCAGGAATTCGTGTGTTTTTTTTAAATTAGTCACATTACTGCAGAATCACATTTCATACCCTTCCCACAGAGCCTAGATCAGTGCTCATCAATACTTACGAGGCAGAACTGAACAGAAACATTAAACATTTGTCATGTCCTCCAGGGTCAGAATCACTGGGTAATAATATTTACTACTTTGTGTACAGGTTAGGACCTATTGAAGTCCTTCAGTTCTTTTTCCAAGGGTTTATCTCATTGATGGGTTTTAGATCTTACTACAAATCAGCTTGTCCTCAGGCATCTTTTGAGTTCTATTAAACCCAGTTGGCATCAATACAGACACACAGACACTCAGTCCTGTAGCCATTGTAGTTGACACATCTCTCGGGGTCCTCTCTCCTTTAGCCTAAAGGGATGATGAGAAAGCAAAGACTCCAAGTTTTATTGCCCATGTTTTTTATCAGCTGTCATCAGGAAGCAAAATAACTCAGGAAGAACACTCCAGTCTCCTACCCCTATCACTTCTGTCAATTTGAGATCCGACAGATGGAAACTCACCAGTAGTCTCATGGAAGCATAGCTAAATCCACACACAGGAAATGCCAATGCCAAGTTTACCTTGTGAATAGAGAAGGGTTAGGAAGAACTCTCTACATCACTTAAGTCTGATGTGGCAGCCAGCTTGTGTTTCCAGATATGGAGTAGGTATAGCTGGGCTCTGCTGTAAGTATAAACTACATATACTAGAAAAGAGCAGGATTCCTTTTAAAAGGAAGGTCCCCAGAGCTTTTTAATTCTCATTTATTGAATTATTAATCTCTCTCTATATATATATAATTATAATTAATGATTATATATTAAAGGTAGGCTATAAATTATCATTTAAAATTATGTTCATGAAGATTTTTCAATTACATAGAGAAATGCTATGAATAAAATATTAAATTTAAAAAGCAGGATACAAAATTTTATATAAAGTATTACCATCTAATCTAATAATAGACAAATATGCAAATTGACCGCACCTTCGCTAGACCTAAGCCACGCCCACCAGCCAAGCCACGCCCACCAGCCAATCAGGACAAGTATGCAAATTACCCCAACAAAGATGGCGGCTAATTTGCATATAAGACAGCGTCGAAAGCAGCCAAGAGCTGCAGAAGGGAGTAAAGCTTCGAAGAAGCAAGCAAGCCGGGAGGGGGCGGGGAGGAGAAGGGAGGAGCGAAGTCAGGGCCGGGCGAACGGAAAAGCAGGCGGGCTGGAGAAGGCGGGGCGGGTGACAAGAGCGGAGCGGAGGCGGGGCCGGGGGCGAACGGAAAAGCAGGCAGGCTGGCAGAGAAGGCAGGCTGGGGGACAAGGGAGGAGCGAAGTCAGGGCCGGGGGCAAAGGGAAAAGCAGGCGGGCTGGAGGAGAAGGCGGGGCGGGCAACAAGGGCGGAGGGGAGGCGGGGTAGAGTGCAGCAGGAAATCCTATTGCAGGATTTTTCCTGCAACGGGAACACTAGTATCTACATAAAAGACCATACAAGAAATGTGCCCCAAAATTTAATATTATTCTCTACAAGAAAGTATGGGGGGGAAAATTACTGTCCTTTTCCTTTTGTTTCTCAAACATTCTATGATGAGCATGCATTACTTTTACAGTTTGAACAGTTGAATAAATGCCATCTGATTGAACCATAATCCTATATAATAAAATCATAATATGCAAATCAACCAAACACCCAAACAGCAGAACGACCATCAGGATGACAATCTGGACAACCATCCGGGACCATGCTATGACACCCACTGGTGCCAGGCCAGCCAAGGCGGGTGCGATGTGATTGGCTGGGGGCCCAGCCAATGCCCCATGATCACCTGGCAGAGGGAGGCCAAGGCCACCAACCAGCGGGCTGGGGCGGGTGGGCGGGGCCACTCTCTGCGAAAGAAGCTCTGGTCCCAGGTGCCAGAGGGAAGCCGGTGCCGGCAGCCGGGGGAAGGAAGGCCTACTCTTGCACAAATTTCGTGCATCAGGCCTCTAGTCAGTTTACATACACACCAGCTTATCAACAGCAAAGGTGTTGCATAATGTAAGGTTAAAATAACTTTGTAAATAGAAACAAGAGAGTCCACAATCTCCCCTATCTGCAAGCCTTTGCCACTCACTAGCAGCTGATAACTGGCCAAATGTAACTAAGATTTTAAAATGAGCAGCATTTCTTTCTGACTCAAAGAGCAGAAATGTCACAAGCCCTGGCCATGATGGTGACATGAACTATCATTAGCCAAGAGTTCATTCAGTACACCAAACTGTAGATTAGCCACAACTGCAGGAAAGCAGTTAAATGAGCTGAATTTTGTTTGCTTCAAGCATACACCATAATCTATGTGATCAATAAGCCAGACATAAAAGGTTACATCTTATATAAATACATTTATATGAAATCCTAGAAAAAGCAGAGCTAGTCTATGACAACAGAAAGCAGTCTGGGGCAGAGGGTAGGGACAGGGGATTGACTGCAAGGGGACATGTGGAAACTATAACTGAACGGTAGTGGTGGTTTACATGGTTGTACGTGTGTCAAAACTCATTGAACTATACACTTAAAATGGTGCATTTTGTTTCATGTAAATTATACAGTAATAAAAATAACCTATGGCATTTATGACATACTTTTGTTTTTTAATTGATTTTGAGAGAGAGAGGAAGGGGGAGAGGGAGAGAGAGAGAGAGAGAGAGAGAGAGAGAGACATCAATTTGTTGTTCCACTTATTTATGCATTCATTGGTCGATTCTTGTATGTACCCTGACCCAGGATTGAACCCGCACTATGATATACTTCTTTCTATATGGCGTAATGGTAATACAGAGGTATTATCATAATTCAATGGTAATATTATAATAATATGATAGTCTGAGCCTTGGAACAACCTTAGTACCAGGCAGCCATAATCATGCTGTGTTTTGAAAGTCCAAAGTAAAAATACACCTAACCCCCAAGAAATGTGCAATATCTGTAAAATTCTATCACTATAGAGACATTCTTATGGGATTTTTTCAGTACTATGTTGATGGAAAAATAGCACTTGGGAGCAGGGAAAGAAACACCGTAAGCCATTATAAATTATCTCTTAGGAAAGATGACATTTTATCGGTGCCAGCTCAGGGACGTGGTCTGGGTGTGGGGCAAGGGGACAAGAGTGGAGAGGGTCTCATAAACCCACCAGAATCACTGTCCTAAAACAACCTGACTATTTCACATGGTCTCCTCTTTCATTTAAAGGGAGAAATGTCAAGCTCAGCAAAGCTCACCTCTGAGTAGACATGTGAGGCCCAACTGAAGCCCTACTGCCTCCCTCCTGGACCTTTGCCAAGGATGGCGGTGACGAAATACACTGCTTTTGAACACTCTATATCCACAAACCATTCTCTGTCTGTTCTTTCATTAGAGATACACAGCTGCCTTTGAGCAATAACAAACAGTCAGAGAGCAACAGCAATCCTGTTTCACCATTAAGAAAAAAGAGAGGAAATCAAAGATAAGGCGACTCGGTCAATGGCACAGAGCTAAGAACTACAGGAGATGCTCTCTGCCATGCTTTAGGAGATACTTGGGTCATCCTCTGGTGAAAACCTTGAACCTAGTAATACTATAGTAGTACCTACATTATCAACCTAATACTGAGATTGAAAAATGCATGGTAAGCTGTTGCTTGTGAACAAGAGCAGGTTTTATCTTTACATCAATTGTTTGTTTACATTGCCACGACCTAGAATTAGCAGACTGGAATTGGTTCCTACTGGCTGTATGACTCACCCTCCCTGCCTGTAATTTCATCTGTAAAAGAGGTATATTAATGTCTGTTCTTCTTAATTTAGAGAGCTACTGTGAAAGCAAATAAATAATGAACACTGAAATAGCCTATAAACTGCACAGTACCAAATGATTATTAGATGTTTTACTTATAATTATCCAAACCTATTCAGGAATTGTAAATATATTTTATTAATTAGCAAAAGGTTCTTTTCTTGATTAACTGTAATTTCTAACTGGTTTAGGTGGTAGAAATCTATGTGATGAAAATATCTTCAGGTATCTTACCCATTCATGTACCTCATCAGATGTAGGATTCCTTCTGCTAAGGAAGGAATCTGCTAAGTTAGAATTGTGGAAGAGCACTCTTAAGAAGAGCCCACAAATAACTATACAGAGGGCATACTTGAAAGTAACAATTCACGCCCTGGTTGGTGTTGCTCGGTTGGGCATCCCATCACCAAAAGGTTAGCTTCCCGGTCAGGGCACACGCCTGGGTTGCGGGCTCAATCCCCAGGAGGGGGCGTGCAGGAGGCAGCCAACTAATGTTTCTCTCTCACACTGATGTCTCTCTCCTTCTCTCTTTCTCTCCCTTCCTCTCTCTCTCTAAAATCAATAAAAACAGTTTTTTAAAGTAATAATACTGGGAGTCAAGCATGACAGAGTAATGAAAAGCAAGATGAGTTTTCACAAATATGGAAGGAGGTCCAGGAAGCAGAGTTAAGAGGAAGCAAAAATGGCCTAATACTAACTGTGATGGAGAAATTACAGTTAAGCTGAATTCCTTTATAACTTTTGTTGCTCTCCATGTACAGCTGTAAAAGGCTTAAAATTGTCTCAAGGTAGCCAATGACACAAGAAAATTTCCAGATTCTCAAGCAAAACTGTGCAAAGAAACCCAGGGTCCACAGAGCCAAAGTTCTCCAAAAGTGGCCACTCCCTACAGAGGCATCTGTAGACTTTCCTTGGTGACTGCCCAAGTAGAAGTCCCACTCAGCCCCGCTCCCTATAGCCTGTTGACCCTCTTCCTGGCTAGCATCCGAATTTGCCTTAGAAAAACATTTCAAAGATCTAAGAATCAGTCCTTTAACACTTCTACCAAAGAGCAACTCATTGTGGAAGTCAGTAACGCTGAGGCCTCATTAGCTGAACCTGGAAAAGGGTAAAAAACTGTAGCCCCTTGATTGTGCCAGCACCTCAGTATTCCAATCACCTCTGAAAAACGCTCCCCAGGCTTTCCTCCATGCTCCTTTTAGAGTGGCTTGAAGGAGTTACTTTCTTCTCCGTTTTTCTTCCAACCCCACATAATAAATAATAAATAATTTTAGGAATATAAGTGTTGGCAGATAAGTGCTGAGAGAATGGAAAAAGAAAGTTCACATAAAAGGTAATGGGCAGGTTTGACCCTATCTCCCTCTTAGGCAATTTTTGTTTTCTGAAAAATAAAAATTGAGCTGAGAAGACTGAGCTCCAACTCCAGTGTACAATGTTTGATTCCATGAGGGCGTGCTCTACTTATATCCCACTGTAGAATAGGATTTGTCACACACATACACACACACACACACACACACACACACACACACACACACACATACACTAAGGGAGTTCCCTCAAGCCACTCACATCTGCAAAATGACAGCTCTACCAAGGAGGCCATGACAACAGCAAGGAAACAATTATGTTTTCTGTGAATGAGTGTGCACATGGTTTTGGACAAGTCATTTATCATCTATTCTAATAAAATTCATTTTCTTTTCTTTTTTCCTTTTTCTTTTTAAAGCCAATTTTCAGCAGTGGCTGGTTGGACAGGGTTCTGGCTGGAGTGTTGGTATTGACCCTCCATCCACTGACATAATTTTTCTCACAATCCAAAGGGGCTAGGCACAGCCACAGGCTAGGAAAGGTTCCCAGTGCAAAGTCTTTCATGAAATTGACATAGGCTCTTCAAAGATTTTTCTCTCCTATCCAGGTGTCTCCATCCAAACAGAATTACCAGCAAGAAAAACCTAATCAGGGTTTGGTCACAGGCATGGTCCCTTCCACACCTGGGCCAATACCAAGTCAGCTGAAGACCCTGATGTTACGTTATTTAGTTTCTTATCTCTTCTAAACTTAAGAATGCTAGAGAGCTAACCTACTTATCAGAAACAGTAGCACACAATATGGTTTCTATTTTCATACCATTTCCCACATTTCTCTGTTTTAATGTACATCTATTTCTGTAGCTAACAAAGCCAACTGTGATATGAAACTATTCTGGGGATGCTCAACTTTCTCTTTCTCTAATTGATCACACATTACCCTGTCCATTGGTCTCAAGTAGTTGACATAAAAAGAAGTAATGGCACACCAGGCATATCAAATGGATGGCTTATATCAGAGACTCTCACAACCTCATCATGGGTCCACTTGTGGGTTTCTTCTGGAGTTTCCAAAGGGATCTGACAACACTGGTAGGAGTTCATTATCCTCCCCACCCTAGAGCCAATGGTAATGAAGCACAGAGGGATGTTTTCACATAGAATACTAGTCTGAATCTTGTCCAAGGTTAAACTCACTCAGCAACCAAGGTGAGCTTGAAAGTATGAGTTTTGCTTGGTTGCCCCACTCTAGGAGACACTCAAGCCTATGAAGTGGGGGATTTGCTATTTGTCTCAGTTGTTTTTCTAGGGAAGGCTTTAAAATAAAACTTCAATGCAAAAAAAAAAATAATGTTCCATCAATAGCATCGTTTTACTAATTATGGCTTCTGAAAAAATTCTTCATCTATTTCCATATCCCTCCATCACTCAGGGGTGTTTATTAGGCTCTATTTGCAAACAGTAGCCTACTCTATGCGATTCAAAGAGAGCTAAGCAAATCTACATGTGAGAATTTACCATCTAAATCATCCATAGATACCTTCAAGGGTTAAAGGTGTAGCTTTAGACTGTTTCTGCTGAGTTAAAATGCAACAAAAATTGGGAAGATGCTCAGTATCACCAGGGAAATCCAAGTCAAAACCACAATGAGGTACCACAGCACATATACCAGGCTGGCTAAAATTTTTTCAATGGGAAATAAATGTTGGTGAAGAAGTGTAGAAATTGTGACACTTACACTTCGTTGGTGGAGATAGAAAATGGTGCTGCTGTTGTGGAAGACAGTTTGGTGGTTCCTCAATAAGTTAAACTTAGAACCAGCAAGCACTTCCACTCCTATGTGTATAACTTCCAAATTGAAGACAGGCATTCAAATAAAATCTTGTACATGAACTTCATCACAGCATTATTCACAATAGCCAAAAAGGTGGAAACAACCCAAATTTCCATCAACTGATGAATGGAAAAACAAAAGGTAGTATATCCACACAATGGACTATTACTCAGCCATAAAAAAGGAATGAAGTACTGATATATGCCACAACATGGATGACCCTTGAAAACAGTGTACTGACTTTAAAAAGCCAGACAAAAAAGACCACATATTGTATGATTGCATTTATATGAAATAACCAGAATACAAAAATCCATAGAGACAAAACCCAGATTGGCATTTACCAGGGACTGGGCAGAGGGGTATAAGGGAGTGACTGCTTCATGGGTCTGGGTTTTCCTTTTGAGATGATGAAAATATCTAGGAATTAGATGGTGATGGCTACACACACTGTGAATGAATGTACTAAATGCCAAATGAATTATGAACTTCAAAATGTTTAATTCTATGTTATGTGAATTTTATGTCAATTAAAAATATGAAAAGAGAATTAGACAGGAAGGGCCCATCTGGGCATAGACACTCGATCCCCTGCAGCCCTTGACCAGGGCTTGGCAGTCCCATGTTTGAGGTTGAGGTGTGGCATAGTTGTTCTTTGGTCATTGGAAGCCCTGAGCCTGGGGGAGAGCAGGGTTGAAAGACACATTCTCTGTGGGCCACATGCTTCTGAGTGGGCAATGTTCTCCCTCTTCTGCAGGGAGCTGATAGTAGGTTTAAGCTGTGCTTTTCTTCCACAACCTTCAGTCTGTTTCAAGAGCTCCTACCAGCTACAGACTCATCTCAAATCCCAAGAAGCCCTGGCATTGCTCCAGGCTCTCCCTCTTGGGCTGTGCCCCCTGGGCTCAGAGCCAGTGATTTCTGCATTCATTGCAGTTTTCCTGAGCAGTCCCACACCAGTATCATTGCCACTGAGATAAGCCCAAAGAAGTTTGGACGATGTTACTTTAATGTTTCCTTTCGTGGCCACATCCTGAGTCCCTGACTATTCACATTTACTAGGTGTACCAGTTAATAATGTGGAGTTTTTTCAATAGATGGAGTTACACATATGTTGATATATATGCGATTTGATATGTATGCTATTTTGTTGTATTGACAACAAGCTTCAAAACTTCATGTCAAATTTGCTGAAGGTGTTAACATCATAGATATTTTTACGCTTAAAAATGTCAAATTTCGTGCCAATAAAAAAAAAAAGAGCATTTGCAGGAAGTTTTAATTCATTACTTTATTTTGAAGAAAAAGTTATCGTATACTTCGGGAAGCTTATGGTGAACATGCTCCATCTCAAGATACTTGTGAATGCTGGTTTAAACGCTTTAAAGGTGATGATTTTGATGTGAAAGACAAAGAATGTCCAGGTCAACTGAAAAAGTTTGGAGACCAACAATTACAAGCATTATTGGATGAAGATGTGTGTCAAACTCAAAAACAACTTGCAAAAAGATTAAACATTGCTCAGCAAACAATTTCCGATGGTTTACAAGCAATGGGAAAGATTTTAAAGGAAGGAAAATGGGTACCACATCAACTGAACGAAAGACAAATGGAAAACTGAAAAGTCATGAGTAAAATGATGCTTCAACTGCACAAAAGAAAGTCTTTTTTACATGGAATTGTGACTGGTGATAAAAAGTGGATTTATTTTGAGAATCCCAAATGCACAAAATCATGGGTTGATCCAGGTCAACCATCAACATCCACTGCAAGGCCAAATTGCTTCGGAAAGAAGACAATGCTCTGCGTTTGGTGGGATCAGGAAGGTGTGGTGTATTATGAGCTTCTAAACCAGATGAAGCCCTAACCAGTTTGGCTAAGTGGATAGAGTGTCGGCCTGCAGACTCAAGGGCCCCAGGTTCAAGGGCATGTACCTTGGTTGAAGGCACATCCCCAATGGGGAGTGTGCAGGAGGCAGCTGATCGATGTTTCTCATCAATGTTTCTAACTCTCTATCCCTCTCCCTTCCTCTCTGTAAAAAATCAATAAAATATATTTTTTAAAAAAGAAAACCAAGTGAAACCGTTAATATTGATCGTTACCTACCGACAACAAATAATCCATTTGAACCAAGTTGTGCTAGATGTTTTCTGTTCATCTTTGATTGTGAAAAGACCAAAATGTGCCAGAAGACACGGCAAAGTAATTTTGCTTCATGATGACACACCATAACACACTTCAAAACCAGTTTAAGACCCGTTAAAAGATCTTGCCTGGGAAGTATTAACCCACCTGCTGTATTCACCAGACCTTGCTCCTTCAGATTATCACTTGTTCCAATCGATGGCACACGCACTTTCTGAGTAGCACTTCAAAACATACGAAGAAGTGGAAAATTGGGTCTCTGAATGTTTTGCCTCAAAACAAGAAAAGTTCTATTGGGACGGTATCCACAAATTACCTGAAAGATGGAGGAAATGTGTAGCTAGCTATGGACATTACTTTGAATAAAGCACTTTTGATGTTTCTCTTGAAATTATCATGTTTTCTTTGATTACAAAATCCGCCATTATTAACCGGTACACCTAGTACACAACAAGTACTCAAGTGAAAACACACTTTTTAAGCTTTGCAATCAGCTGACAACTATTTGAGGATTACCATCACCATCCTTATTCATCTCTTTCTACTGAGCCCCTGAAGGGAAGGATAGGAGACGCGTATCTGGCATGTCATAGCTCTTAATAAACTAAACATCTTCCAGAGAGCAGTCATTTACTGTCTGGAAATTTCTACAACTGCAGTCTATGCACACCCTAATCTTATGCAAATCACTTATCAAAAGCATATGCTGAGCTCGCTCACTATGGCCCCTCTTTTGCATGCAGTAGTATCTCCAACACCCTTGGAAGAATTCTCATAGAGACCATGAATACCACTGCTTTTTTTCCCCCTGATTCATTTAACAAACACTTCTTGAGGACCTTCAGAATACCATGCCTGGCATTGGAGATAAGAAGAAGAAACAAAGATATAAGCAGAAAGAACTCAAATATTTCAACCTCTTTTTGAAAAGGTGTATTTCTAAACTTGAAAGAATGGCAAAACCATCTCAATGGGTCAGGAGGCTGGCATCTCTAGACGCAGTTTCCAACTCAAACGCTTTTCTTCTGAACACCTATTTGATCGTCTCTCATTCCAATCCTAATAATTCCCATCTGTATTGCTTCACTTTGCATATGTGACTGCATGATTCTGTGAGTATGTGTGTTCACACAGATATCCTCATATTTTTCTATACACTTTATACATAAATATAGGAATATACACACACTTTCATATCCTTCTAATTATACTACCAGCCTTTGAAGGAGTAGTGGCTGCCTTGTGTCTGTCACCACCTTTTTCATAGCCCAGCCATCATTGGTCCCATTGATCCCATGCTCACCCCCAGCATCAGGTATGGACTACATACACAGTAGGGTCTCAAGAAGGGCTGGTGATCCAACTGGGAAGTGAGGGATTCACCTTGGTCACTGTGACATTGTTTCCTCGTTCCTGAAAAGTTCAACTTCATACTCAACATTCACAAAGCCCTCCAGAGCTTTTCAAAACCTTTTACCTACATCATCTCATTCCATTCTCACAACAAGGTAGGCAAAGTGATGTTCCCATTTTACTGATGAACAAAACTGAGAACCAGAGAGGAAACTAACTTGTCTAACTAGCAAGTTGTGCTAGATGTTTTCTGTTCATCTCCAGCTCCCTGGGCCTCCTTCTCCAGCCTGCCTTCTTCCCCAGGAGGTGACTCTACCTTTAGTATGGTCAGTTTCAACAGTGCTCTTGCTCTCTGGCCTCCAGTTAGATTTGGCCAATGGAAGTATCTAGGAAGGGAGGGCAGAAGGAGAGGTTGAGTATTTACCCCTCGAGCTCCATTCTTGTTGCTTGACTCTGAGTGGACTGTGACCCTTAAATGATGCCGCAGGTCTTCTCTAGTGACCCTCTCCACTCTCTGTTGTCCCTTTGTTTCTTCAACCTCTTAATGGCTCCCCATTCTTGCTTTCCCAAGGGCCCTGAACATCCCTTCTTGTTTCTCTGAACCCCGCTCACATCTCTGTAGTCTTTGTATTAAGCACTCTTCAGTAACCCAGTGTGAACGTACTATGGTACACTGCTGAGACCCTAAGTGATATTAGTGACATTAGTCCTATTCACACCTTCTAACTCTTGCTCCATCCTTTGGGCTCCAACTTAAACTTTTTCTCACGGAGTACTAAGTCGGAGGAAAGAGCACCTTCATGTCACACTGGGCAGCCCCTAAAGGCAGCCTCTACCTGCAACCTGGTTATATCAGGACCTTCCTAGTCTGAGCACAGGAGCCCTACCTGCAGACGGCTGTAGCTTGCTCTCAGTAAACAAATGAGGCAACAGATGCTGGGATGTTACATGGAAGCAAGACAATGACTCATCAGAGGAACTGCAGTCGCTTGACCCCTTGTGACTCAAGCATTTTGCTTTCAACAGGACACCGAGCTGAATAAACCAGTGTTCTGCCTCACCCAGGTTCCTGGCACTCAGTGAGTTAAAAAGCACTGGGAATATGTGTCTCTTTGGTCCTGTCCTCAATTAATCTCTCCTGTCAGCCTCCAATGTCCCTCTGTCATCCCTCCTCTCCCCACCCCACCCACCAAAAAAGTCTCTTGCTGAAAACGAATCAGATAGAGGCGCACAGGGCTACACTCTGAGATAACAAGCAGATGGCCACCAGCCAACACTGCACTTTGCTTTAATCACTTTGTGGTGCACAGTGTCCTCGACTCCAAAACCTCGTTTCTCAGCTTCCAATGTCAGCTTCAGCAAGGAGCTCAATTTGAGAGGCAAGTACCCTCTGCTGACTGGCTTCTAATCCAGCCTCTCTTCCCAGTTCCTCTCTTGGTTGAGGCTCCTTTAGGTTTGGTAAGTTTAAGACCCGCACCATTGACTGGGCCTGGCAAATATGTTTATATTTAACAGCTAGATAGCATGCTGAGCTATAACATGTTCCATAGATAACACTGAGTAATTACTGGTGTCAGGCATTGTGCTAAGGTCAACTGTCCACTAACCATCTGAGACTGGGGGGTCGGGGAGGGCGGGGGTGAGGACCTAATGCTTATGCATGTATTATAAATAAAGACAGGCTCAGATAAGTGATTTAGCCAAGGTCCCGCAGTTAGTGGCAAAAAAGGAATTTGAGCCCCATCTACCCATCCTTTAAATCCATATTCTATTTTTTGTTGTTGTTAATCCTCATCCAAGGGTATTTTTTCCATTGATTTTTTAAAGAGAGAGTGGAAGGGGTAGATGGAGGGAGGAAGAGAGAGAGGAGAGGTGGGGAGAGAAGGAAAGAAAAAGAAGATGGAAGAGAAGGAAGGAGGGAGGGAGAGAGAGTGAGCCAGGGGTTTGGGGTGGGGAATGGAGCTGGAGTGGGGATCTGGGAAGGGACAGGTTAAGAGGAAAATTCCAGAAGAGGTGGTTTATGCAAAGACAAGAAGGTAAAAAACCTCAGGACTTTTGATGGAACCTATTGGGCACGTGTCTGAAATTCATACCATTAAAGTCACCCCAGGACTTTATATTTTTTCATTTAATGTTTTAAAATAGGTAATATAGTCATGGTTCAAAATTAAAAAATAAAAGGGTACCCATTTAAAAATCATGTGCCCACACCTATGTCCCCCTTCCCCATTCTCCCTACCCGCATCTCCATCCCCAAGTAACTGCTTATAACAGGCTGTTGTTCCTCATGCAAGCACAAGCCAATACCACTACATACACACAGGATTCCAGACCTTCTGAAGATGTACATAGTTTTACTATGTTAAAACATTGTATTTCTTGGGAGAAGTAAAACATTATACATTTTAACACCCAAAAAAATGATTTTCTTGGATTATTATTAGTTAGCCTTCAAGCATGGAGTGTCTTCGACATACCATTCCATCTAGCGGTCACAATTTCATTTTATAGATGAAGAGAAGTAACAGGACAAGTAACTTGTCAAGTTCAGACGGCTAGTGAGGGGCAGAACAGGGGCATTGCCCCATCTGCGGCATCCTGTTTTGGAGAAATATCCTGCCATTCACCTAACTACGTGAGCTAGAAATCTGAGTCTCCCTTGCTGCATATATCCAGCACCTGCCTGAAACATCCAGGGACAGGAAAGCCCAGACTTTAATTTGTAATCTAGTCTAATTGAGGAAGGCTTTCATTGTTGGAACTTCCGGTCATAATCACAATGGATCACATGTAGATGTTTATTTTACATCAGCTTCTTAGGATTAGGGGCTGTTTCTTAAATAGCTTCTGTACCTGGTATAGTTGATTGTCATAAAGAAGTGATGTGAGGAATAAATTGAGATGAAATGATTCTTATAGCCATTAAAGAATATATTTTGTCTCTTCCAGGTCCATACTATTCAACCATGCTGTCATGTCCAGTTATCAATCAGGATGAAGAGTGAAATATTAGGGCCCCCAACAGAAAGCCAAAGACCACCTCTGAGAACTGGGCCCAGCATATGCTCCATAAAGAGCAGCTAAATTTAACTGAATTCCCAAGGGCCCTGAAAGCCCTCTAATATTAGCCATCCTGTGGAATCAGCGATGGATGGGGTGTCACCATGCCTGAAGGACACAGACACATGGGGCGGGGGGGGGGGGGGGGGGGGACTTTGTACTCTGGCCCCTCTTTGTTCCACAGCTCACTGGGCAGCAAGAGGACCGTAGGAGAAAAGTGCTCCGTCTCTGGTAATGGCTGAGCATGGTAATGGAAGGGGCCTTGAGGGCAGATCAGCAGGAGCTATTGAAGCCGTAAGTATCTTGGGGAAAAGTGTCCTTTTGTGAATGCCATGGCTTTCTTGCTAACAGGTGACATTTATAGCCCCAAACCAGTACAATCAGAACTTCAGACTTCGGTGTCTGATTTGAGGGAACAAAAATCAGCACCTTCTATTTGTGTAGCCACCGTTAGTGGTTTTTTTCCAGTAGTTCCAAGTATTTGGTAGTTACTGCTTCATGCAATCTTAAAAATTCAGAAATACTGTTACAGGGAGGGGAAAGGAGTTTCAAGAGATCTAAGGGTTCTAGTGAGCCAGTGGGGCCAGTCACTGGTTGCTGAGGTTCATGTGATTTCATGGGTGTCCAGGAACTGGAGTCCTGGGAGCCTCCTGCTGTGAGGGCTGAAGACTGTGCCCTTCTCTTCAGCCAACCATGCACGCACTCATTCATTCATTCAATAATCATGTACCAGGGGCCTTTTGAGGGGATAGGAGAAGACGAGGGTCCTAATATAAAAGACAGGAGATCTGACTTCGGGTGGTGGGCACACGGTGCAATATACAGATCTTGTAACATAGAAACCCACACATGACACCTATATGTTCATGTTGACCAATGTCACCCCAATCAATTTAATAAATTAAATTAAATTTTTAAGAGGCCTTTTGTGTGCCAGATACAATACGAAGCACTTGGGAAAGAAGGAAGTTTTAAAGGAAAATAAGTTAATAGGATAGAGTTATCATTTTAAAGGGGACAGGAAGCCAGGTTGAAGGTATGTGCCCACAGGAAGAGAAGTCAGTCACAGCCTTTACAAAGAGTAGCCCTGGACAGAGCAACGAAAGGTTCTCTTGAGTTCCCTGGCAGAGAACAATCGCATGACTTAACTAAGCTCACACATGTCACTGCAGCTGCCTGTAACCCAGCCCTGGGTGCCTTCCGACACCCTGAGCCTAGCACAGGGAACTCAAGCTTGGGAAGGAAACACACCCGGAATTAAACCCTGGGTTTACCTTTAATTAGCTTAGAACTAAACCCAAGTTTTCTCATGTGAAAAAAAAATTGGATTAAAAAACACTCACGGGAAAATGAGGTTATTAAGATTAAAATATGTGCCCTGGTTTCCATTTCCAACAAAATGGAGCAACAGGGACCAGATTTTCTCTTCTCACTTGGAACAACTGAAATCCAAGACAAAGTAGACGAAACTATGGTTTCCAAGACATTGGACGTTGGGCAATAAAGGACAAAGAGCCCTGAGAGATGGCCAATGGGGAGAGCCTGTGACGGACCAGCTCGCTGCCCTAAGGGAGCTTCCTGGTCAACAAGGAGCTGAAGACATACAGGCAGGAGTCCAAAGAGATCAAGTCACCTGGGTTTGCAGGCCGAGGTCCCCTCCCATACTCAGGGGAGGACTGTTAGGATCAAGGGAAGTTATCCTTCCCCTAAGGCAGTGGTTCTCAACCTTTCTAATGCCGCGACCCTTTAATACAGTTCCTCATGTTGTGGTGACCCCCAACCATAAAATTATTTTCGTTGCTACTTCATAACTGTAATTTTGCGACCCACAGGTTGAGAACTGCTAGCAGGGTCGCCTAAGACCATCGGAAAACACAGATATTTACATTACGATTCATTAACAGTAGCAAAATTACAGTTATGAAGTAGCAACGAAAATAATCTTATGATTGGGGGTCACCACAACATGAGGAACTGTATTGAAGGGTTTCGGCATTAGAAAGGTTGAGAACCACTGCCCTAAGGGCTCCCACAGTCAGGACAGTTCTTTCATCCCGAGAGGACAACCACATGGTTCCTGGGGCACTGGGTGGAGCACTCAGCATTCTTCCTAGGCAGCGGGGCAAAGTTAACCTTCCACTGAGCACTGCCTGCTGTTTCTGACTGAACTAAAGGTATCCCGAGGGGGCACGTGGCCCAGAGGCCATCCCATCTCTGGTTCTGTGGACTGAGCAGCACATACAAAACCCTTTAAGGCCGTGTGTGCCTTTCCTGGGGCTACGGAAACAAATATTACTGTAATGAGGTGGCTTAAAGCAACAGAAATTGCTTCTCTTACAATGATGGAGGCCAGGAATCCTCAGTCAAGGTCCAGTCTTTGGATTTAGGGCTGCCTTAATCCAGGATGATTTTATCTTGGGCTCCTTAACTTAATTACACCTGCAAAGATCCTTTTTCCCCCCCAAGTAAAGTCACATTTACAGATTCCAGGGGTTAAGACGTAGATATTTCTTTGGGGTGGAGGTGCTACTTTTCAACCCAACTACAGGCAGGCTTGCATTATAAATATGTGTATGTGTAGGTGAGTATATCCATTATTTCGATCAAAAATCATTTTTGCCAACCTTTCCTGTGACGACTGTTTACTATGATAGAAATGACTTAGATCTTTACAGAAAGCTGGACCTGCCACAACAGGCCCAGAGGCACATACATTTTTACTTCTTATATGCTTCCTAGGTTTAAGCTCCTTCAAATCCCATGAGCATTAACTCATTGCTTTGTTTCCTGCCATTGTTTCTAAAATGAGGGACATGGGGCAAAAGGGTCTGTGACTCCACACTGTGCTCCACCATCGGGGACCTCCTTCCCTAGAGAAAATCGTTCTCTCCACACCCATGGGAAGGACAAATGGTGGTAGGGAATGAGAGGACTGGATAGAGTATTGGGTGAAGAGAGAGAAAAATAGGCAAAGAGAAAAAAGCAGGAAATACTGTTCAGGTGAAACAGCTTCTTCAAAGAAGTCCCTTTCCCATCAGGAATTTTCCAGATGCCCCAGAACTTAAACGTGGTTTCTAGTGCCACCTACTGGGAAGCATGGGAACCAGCTCAGACCTGAGCTAGAAAAACAACCTGCGTCCAGGCCTTCAATCACTGTTAAGGGGCAGGCTTTACTGAGACTGTCCACCTTCCTGTCTGTTCTAAGGAGCTGAGATGACTCGGCAAACGCCTGACCCTGGCATGCGTTCCTCACACTCTAAGCACATATGGTTCTGGAACTCATCCATGTGCTACAATTCGCCTCCCGAGCTCGGCAGCAACATCAAGGGCCCTGGCCCTTTCCTCTTTCTATTCTCAGCATGAGCATGGAATCTGGCACAGAGCAGTCTCTCAAAAAAAAATCCTATTGAATATTTAAAAAAAAAAAACAATGTAAGAATTCTACTTCTTACCAGCAGTTACCTGTTAGCAAATTTATAGAAACCAAATGGCAAGACAAGGCCCAGGACGGAAACTGGATGACCTAGAGCCGTGGTCGGCAAACTGCGGCTCGCGAGCCACATGCAGCTCTTTGGCCCCTTGAGTGTGGCTCTTCCACAAAATACCATGGCCTGGGTGAGTCTATTTTGAAGAAGTGGCGTTAGAAGAAGTTTAAGTTTAAAAAATTTGGCTCTCGAAAGAAATTTCAATCGTTGTACTGTTGATATTTGGCTCTGTTGACGGAGTTTGCCGACCACTGACCTAGGGTTTACTGGGCTACAGTCCTCAGAGGTACACCGAGGCCGTTACAGTGGGAGCGGCGCTAAGTGCTCCATAGAGCAAGTCACCAGTGCAGAAAGCTGACCCCTCACCTACCATCCTCTACCCAGAGGGCAAGGAGCTGGGATGCGTGTGAGTGGATAGGTGTGTGAATAAAACGTGCACATTCGTCTCTGACCCCAGTTCCTGACCCAGAGCTCCTAAATTTCTGATTTCTTGCGTGAGAATACCATCCTTTGCTCTAATGAGGTCCTTGGTGGGGTCCTGGATGGGAGCAAGTAACCAGAAAGGCCAAGCCATGGTCACACGCTGGGAGTCTTCAGCCCCACGCCCCACCCTCTGGGAAAGGGAAGGGCTGAAAATGGAGTTATTAATCCATCATGCCTACACTAGGAAGCCTCCATAAGAATTTCAAGAGTACAGGGTTCTGAGAGCTTTCGGGTGGGTGAACACAAGGTGCTGGGAGGGTGGCGTGCGCTCCCCACCCCTTATGCACACCTAGCCCTGAGCATCTCTGTCAGCTGGCTGTTCCTGAGCTGTGTCCTTTTATAATAAACCGGTGATCCTGGTAAACGTTTTTTTCCCCCCGAGTTCTGTGAGCTGCTCTAGCAAATTATCAAACCAGAGAAGGGCGCCTACGGGGAACCCACTCTGTTCACAGTGTGCTGACACAGAGCTGAGATCATTCCTGCCGAACCGACAGAAGGTCAGAGCAAAGGCAAACCAGCAATCACAGCAGACTGTCCACACTGTGCTCCACCATCGGGGACCTCCTTCCCTAGAGAAAACCGTTCTCTCCACACCCATGGGAAGGACAAAGGGTGGTAGGGAATGAGAGGACTGGATAGAGTACTGGGTGAAGAGACAGGAAAATAGGCAAAGGGAAAGAAGCAGGAAATACAGTTTAGGACAAAACAGCTTCTTGAAAGAAGACTCTTTCCCTAAGGAGCTTGGTGCTCACTCGTTAAGGCATCAGCAACTGGTGGGGGCTCCAACACGGAATTCTACCCAAGGGCACGGTATAGGAAGCAAAGGCAACCAACCCAGTGGTACTGAAGAGGGCAGCACAGGAAGAACGTTTTATTTTCCCAGCTCTCCAGGCAACTTCACCAGGCTGAAGGTCCCATGCAGCCGAGTATGAAACCAAGAAAAATACGAGGCTTAAAAAGTATTGTGGGTTCTATTTCGTCAATCTCTGGCAGGCCAGGAGTTCAAGGTCAGGCAGGCAGGAGGCTGAGAGGCCAGCGATCACACAATCTTCACCGTCTTGAGCATATCAGACAGGACATAGGTGCTATCCCAACCCCTCCCTGGCTTCCGCAGGGTCTGCTCCAAGGCCTGGGCCATGTCCAAGAGCTCTGGTGTGGCAAGTTTCCGCTCGGGGTGCAGTTGACAGAACAGAATCTCATTCACTTCCCCCTCGATGCGCCGGACATACAGGAGGGGGAACACCGCTTTGAGCCCACCCAGCACTGAGTCCTTTAGCCCCAAGTCTCGGCACACGAGGTTGAGGATAAAGACACCTGTAGGGTGGGAAGGAAAGAGTCAGAATGACCGCACATCTGGTGACACGTGGAGACAAGGTACAGCTCTGAAAATAACAATTTCTGCCCCGGGGAGACTGGGGGGACTAAGATAGCACCAACGGCGACAGCCAGCTTGCAGAGAACATAGACACACAAAAGGCAGAATGAGAAAAGCATGGGAAATATGCAAACCAGAGGAAACATCAGCCCATTTCTTGCTCTCCTATGCTGCTAACCAATGATTTCACCATTCTCCATGTCTCCGTTTCCCAAAGAATTACTTTGAGAAAGAAGTAACTAATACCCCCAAGAAAGAATGTACCAACTCCGTAGGGATGTTATGTTCTTGACAAACACCATGCGGTATTAACTAGCCAGGGATGGCCAAGGTCACCTTGCAACAGCTAAGGCTCTAAGTCAACTCTGTTCACCACAGCACCATACACCAAATCAAAACGTGGGGGCCTCAGAGCCCCAGCTTTCGCAAGGACCTGGGCTGGAGTCCCAGCTGTTACCCTGGCCACCTTGGCAGGTCTCTTTACCTCCGATTCCTCATCTGAAATGGGCTGCTATGAAGATGAGATAAGATACTGCCTAGTCTGGGGCACGTGGGAGGAATGTGACTGGGAGCTAGCGTTGCCGTGGTGGTGGGAGTGTGAATGACTACAACCACTTTGTAAAACCGGCGGCAGCATCTGCGAAAGCTGAGCATACGCTTCACCTACCATCCAGTGATTACAGCCCTACGTATATGCCCAACAGACCCGCCAGCGTTTCACCAAAAGGCATCGTTCGAATGCTAATGGCAGCACTACTTATAAAAGCACACAACAGCAAAACAGCCCAACTACCAAGAGCAGAGCAGGAGACTGAGCGCTACAGCCACACAATGACACTACACAGCAATGAAAGGAACAATGGAAACGCAGTATTATGGATGAATCTCACAAGCATCGCATTGAGTGAAACAGAAACTTAAAGACTACAATCTGTATGATTATTGCATTTATATAGGACAAAAACGGGGAAGACTAAGGCGTGCTGGTAGAAGTTAGGAGAGTGGTTATCCCAAAGAGGAGGTGAGAGGTGGACTTCTGGGGCGCTGGAAATGCTGTGTGTTCAGTGCTGGGAAGGGGGCGTGTACAAAGGAAGAAAATCAATCAAGTTACACATTTATGATATATGCATTTTTCGTTATAAAAAAAATTTTTTTTGAAGGACCCATCCATCCCCCCTTCCCAACCTTTCATTCTCATACCTTCAGGAGTCAAGATGCTCTTGACCTTCTGCAGGAAGGGCTGGTCCACAAACGCTGGGGGTGGACAACTCATTCCCAGTGTTGGGTCCTTACTGTCCACATCAAACATTATCACGTCGTACTGAGGCCGTGCTGGGAAAGAGAAGCAAATGAGTTTTTGCCTTTGCTGGATAAAATAAGGCCATTTACATTCCTACACTGCATCTCTCCTGTGACCTGTGGTGGGCAGGCCACTGACATCACCGTCCAGAGGAATCGTCACCAAGGTTCTGCTGTGAGTGCCCCACCTTAAAGACGGGGCCTGGTCTCATCTTCTGGAGTCCATTCTGCAGGGTACTTACTTGGTTAAGAGTCTGTCTGTCCCAGTGGCTTCAACCCCAACAGAACATTCAAGTCACCGTGGGAAGCTTCTAAATACCTACAGAACCTTGGCTCCTTTCTTGACCAGCTGAGTTCAAAACCTCCGGGAAGGCCTGGCATTTCTCTTCAGCTCCCCAGGTAATTATCAATGCAGTCAGAGCTGAGAATCATGGATCTGGACAAGCAGGTATCTAAGCCTTTAAGGGCTGACCTACCACATGCCTGGTACTGTTTTAAATGCTTCCCATGTATTAGCTATCTTGGGCCTGAGCCCACAGAATGACTCTAGCCTCAGAGAGGAAACCTGTGAAATTCTTAATGTGGTCAGTTTGCAGTTAAAATAAGGCAGCATCTGTCCATCTCAGCACCAAATATACTCATCCCAGCACCAAATATACTCATCCCAGCACCAATATACTCATCCCAGCACCAAAATGTCATTCTGGTTTGCCACACCATTACTGGAAAAGAAGCTGGTCCAATGAGAACCAAGCATCAGTTACGGAACGAGCAGACCAGGAAAGGTGGGCCCGAGCCCCCCAGGTTCACTTAGGACTGAACCAACCTGACTTTTCCCCAAGGGACTCAGGCTCCGGAAAGCACAAGTCACCAGGAGCCTATCTATAAACTTGCAGAAGGATCAAGGGACCTCCTGCAGAACATGAATAGGAATTTTGTCCTAAGTCTGGGATATGAAATATTAGAATAAACGCAACCTTAAATCCAGCAGCTGGAGGGCTGTCGGGATTCCCACTGAGCAGCATCTGCCTCAGGGCTTTTCAGCCTCGGCACTACAGACATTAGGGGTCAGACAATTCACTGTCGTCGGTGGATGTCCTTTGCATCATAGGAAGTTGAGCAGCATCCTTGGTCTCTCGCACCAGATGCCAGAAGCATCCCTACCCAATGGTTATGACAACCAACAACATGTGCAGACACTGCCAAACGTCCGAGATTTGGAACCAGTGGTTTGGCATGAATGCTGTTTTGCTCTATTTCTGGCTTCACTTCCAGCTGATTTTAGAAAAAAACACCTCCCAACACACCCCTCAACTTTTCTTCATCTTTCTTCACCCAGCTACATACTGGAGGTTTCTTAAGGTGGTGAGGAGGTGTTAATGTTGCAGGGTCAAAAGACAAGCCCACTGTCTGTTAGCACCACCAGGCCAGGAGGCAGTCCGTAGTACTTGCTACACCCTAGCCCCCAGCACCGAGCTAAGCATATGGTTGGCACTCTGTAGTTACTGACAAAATTTCAACAAGTCAACAGGAAAAAGACTAGGATGTTGCTGATGCCACCCTCTCAGAGATGGATTCTAGAGGCCCTCACAGGCCTGACAACCTTGGACCAATCTTCCCTTGACATCCCCCAAATTCTCCAGTAGCAGTACCTTCTCGTCCCGCTAGGCTGGTAATATAGTCCAGGCCATCTGCAATGTGGACCTTCATCCGGTCGCTCTGGGAGAAGCCAAACCACTGGGTGGCCACTTCCAACATGGACGGGTCGATCTCCACAGCCTCGATACGGGACTTTGGGAAATGATCGTGGACGAAGAGGGGGAGGCTGCCCCCGCCCAGGCCTACCACCAACAATGCCAGCGGGGTCTCTGTAATACAGGAAGAAAGCATCGTTTTACCATCTGCTCATTGGAAAGTTTGGTACCAGCCTCAGGAGGGCAAAAGAGGGAGTCAAATTGTTGGCTCTGCCCAGGGGATACCAGATTTAGGGGCCTGGCCTCCCTGTCTCATCCCAAAATTTAGGAGTTAATTTGACATCTGAAAACTCAACCCTGGCCTCACAATCCTCCCCTTACCAGATCCAGAAGATGACCAGTGTGTTATTGTAGCCCCTTAAAAATCCCAAAGCACTCGTCACCAAGAGTCCCCACCATAAGCCTTTTTAGACCCCTCTACAAAATGGGGGTCTACAATGGCCAACACCTGGTTCATGATCACAAGGCAGTGGATTCCACATAGATCAACACCACAATGGGCCAAAGGACACACGCAGAGACTGTGGGTGAAGACGGCTCAAACGCAGACGGAAATATGACCGCTTTCACTACTGTGGTCAGATCCAAACCTGTCATTAGTGAGAAGGCTATGACTGCACTGCCTCTGTAATATGGGTTTTTAAGTAGGAATTCAAGCTAGAATCATATAATGCATTACTGAAAAGCCAGAAATTCCCCTTAAGTGCAAAGGCATTTCTCTGGAGGCATGGTTTTTATTTATTTTTATTTTTTAAATACGTTTTTATTGAGTTAGGGCGAGGGCAAGAGAAAGGGAGAGGGAGAGAGAAACATTGATGTAAGAGAGAAATGTTGATCAGCTGCCTCCCTGCACACCTCCTACTGGGGATTGAGCCTGCAACCCAGGTATGTGCCCTGACCAACCAGGAATCGAACCAGTGCCCTTTCAGTGCACGGGACAATGCTCAACCAACTGAGCCACACCAGCCAGTGCCTGGAGACATGGTTTTTAAAGGCTCAATCTGGTTACATGAGTATATACATATGTGAGAATTCATCAAGCTGAACAGCTGAAGATCTGTGTACTTTACCTATCTCACTGGATGTACTTCACACCTTAATTTTTTAAATAAATGAGTGGAAGAAAAAACTTCAGACTTCCGACATATATGGCCATTTCAACATTACAACTTCAGTTTGAGGAAAAAGTTATTTGGATGTTCGTTAACTTAGAAGCAGGTTGGGAATAAGAAAGATACGAATGTTTATGCTTTTGTCAGTCTGTGATCACTGCTCTTATTCACAAGCAGCTCCTCTGATTAGCTCTGTCATCTCCCATGCTCCTCGCTGTGGGAAGCAGTAACAACCCCCTCACCTAGGAGCAGCTCGGGGTTTCTCAGCAAGGCCAGGCCGGCGATCATGGCTTTGTGGTGTTCACAGCACAGGTAGCTCTTATCGATGGACTGCCCCGGGGCTGCAGGGGGCTCTTCTGGAGTACCAGCCGGCCACTGCTTCTTCCTGTCCTTTTTCCGCTTCTTCTGGACTAAATTAAGAGAGACAATGGAGTCCTATGCTTAGTCCACTAGTCCTCAGAGAGCAAAGCACCAGGGGCAGTGGGCTGCAGCTGACTTGATTTCACTCACAAACCCAAGCGTTAAATATGCAGGAATTTGAACTGGTTACATGTCAGCGTCTGAAAAGGAAAGTGGTAAAGATATACCCCAAAGCCTGGGAAAAGTCAATTTAGGAGTCCTGGTACCACTCCTATGAGAAATATAAGGCCACTAACAGAATCTTCATAAATTCTTGTAGGGGAGGACTTACAATTACCTCCTCTATGCCAATTACTATCCTAGGGTTTTTACTCTTTTAGCTCTTGTAACAGCTCTTTAATTCCAATTACTGGCAGATAGAACACGTGAGAATCTGAAGAGTTAATAATTAGGTCCAGAATCAGTAGGTAGTGCAGCCTGGATATGAACCTGGGACTGCCTGTCTCTAATGCCTATCATCTTTCTACTGTACCTGGATTTGAACCTGGGACTGTCTCCAATGCCTATCATCTTTCTACTGTACCACTCAGACAGTAGAAATGGCTCACCTTACAGAGCCCTGTTGAATTAGTACCCAGACGTATGTGGAACTTGTTAAGCAAGTGGCTTTTAAACTGAAGGCATTAAAGTGATGATCATGTTTACTTGGTAAACCATTAGCCCTGCTCCTTATCATTTCACAGCCAGGCTTGGCTCAAGAACAGAACACAGACTTCTATTCCACTTATGGCCACTCACATCCTAAAAGCCCAGGTGGTATAAGAGGACAACCCACTTGGCCATGTGCCTCTGGTCACAGATACCCAGGTCTGTCCTACATCTCGGCCACGCTCCCAGGTCCTTCTGACCACCCGAAATCAAGAGTCCATTTGGGTCCCACCAATGTGCCTCTGACGCCTCACCTCTGTGAGACACACCCTTCAGCAATCTGGCTTCTGACTGCACCACGTTCCTGTTGCTGAGGAAGATGAGCCGCCGGAAGAAGCACTTGTCATCCCCCTGCACATCCTCGATGACGTAGTCGCCACTCAAAGGGCTGCAGTCTTGGTGCTGAATGGTCCGCACCCCGATGTCTCCACCCACAGACAGGAAAGGCACCTGAAGGTACAACAGATATGTGCTCAAACCACCAGCTCAGCTAAGAAACGTGAGAAAGTAGGAGCCCTTCCCCTGTGTGTATCTGAGGAATCCATGCCATGGTTCTGGGCAGTAGAACTCCACAGATGTGCCATTCTATTCCAGTTCTTCTCTGGGGCCTTTGACTTGATCTCATAAGGTTTGATTTACCTTTCTGAAAACTAACTGATCCCTCCAAAACCATTATAAAATGCAGTTGGTTCTCCCCCAAGAAAAATAGGGAGTTTCTCAAGAGTAATCCTCAAAAGCACTTTCAACAATCCAGGACAATCAAAGCCAGAGAGAACCCTTGGGAAGAGACTATAATTATGAGAGAAGGCATATGAACGGGGATGAGATAACGAAATCCAGGGGAGATGACAGAGCTAATCCACCCACTCCAAATGTGAAGAGATGTCTCCCTTCCCTTAGCCATTCTCATCCTTTTCTCCCATTATTCTAAACAGGAGAAAAAAAATTAGGAGAAAAATACTTTTCTCCCCTAAACTTTTCTCTTTCCTTTTCCCAGTCTTTACATCTGTTGCTTTTCAAAAACCTACATGAATATTTAATCATCACCAGGGATTCCTGACTTGGCAGAGACATAGGCACTGGTGAGAGAAGGTCACAAATAACGTCCCACAGGAGCTGGGTCTCTCTGACGGGCACCGACCCCAAGTCTACCAGGAAGACTCAAATACACTCCTCCGTAAGCACAAGTCAGCCTCGTGGGCAGAACCCAGGCTGGGAATCGGGAGCCTCGTCTTTTTTTCAGATCTGTTCCTACAGCACCCAGCCTCCAGGTACCTTGGCTTTCCCCTCTGTCAGGAATAAAGTCACCTGCCCCATTACCCTGCCTTGGGACCAGGATGGCATCAGACAGACCATGTCAACTGGTAATTCCGTATCACCACTTGGGCAAAAAACCTCCAGTTTCCGTCCCAGTAAAACATCAGACCGGCAATGCTCAGATCCTGAAAGTATCCATTTACCCTCAGATAATGATGGCTCTAAGAAGCAAAAGGGGCAAGGGTGGGCTAGAAGGAGTCAATGGGGGAATAAAGGGAACATATTTAATTTTTTCAACAATAAAGATTTTTTTTTTAAAAAAGCAGCAGCAAAGGGTCAAGAGAGTCTTGTGCACAAGTGAGGAAATAGACATACAGTCCAAGTCATTCACAGAATGAAGAGCCAGAGCGTGCCATCTCTGTGGAGTCTGAGAGGACCCCCAACCCCAGACCCAGATGTCCCTGTGGGTCTCAGTAACGGCAACCGCTCGCCTTCCTCACACTGCCTGGGGCAAAGAAATGTGATTGATGCCCACTCAGCTCTTAGCTGCTGACATGCCCTCCAGGAGCCGACTACGGTCACAGACCCTGCCCTAGCTTCTTTCAGGACACCCTCTGCCTTCCCGGCTGCTAGTGTGACTTCTCCAGAGACCTGTGAAAGCTGCTGCCAAGCTTCCTTACCTGCTGCTGGGCGGGCATCCCGGCCGGGGCCAACTCCATGACTCTGGCCGATAGCTCGGCCTGGATGCTGTCCATGCCTTCGTACTGCTGACCTCGGTGCAGGGCCACTGTGATCAGCCTCCTGAAGCCAGCGCTGGCCGCCAGCTGCTTCCGGCCCTCCTCCATGCCAAAGAGCCACTCGGTCTCCCGACCCTGGGGGACTGGAAACAGGTGCCTGGTGACAGGGAGTCCCGGGAAGAGTGTTCAAGCCCATTACCGATATGACCACATGGCAGAGAGCCAGGCCCTGCCCAGGCCCAGAATCCCTTCCAACTGTGACCCACTGAGGGGCTACGAGTCCCTGGAACACAAGGCCCAGAGCAAAGCTGCCATCAGACATGAGACAGGACCAAGAGGGAATAAGAAGTGTGAGCACATATGCCAGGGAAAAAATAGCAATACTACTAACGCAGTTAACAAATAGAAACACATAGAATCTTCACAATAGCCCGGGATGCAGGTAGTATTGTTAGTCCCATTGTATAAATGAGGAAACTGAGACAGAAGTTACATTATTTGCCCAAGGTCTAATAAATGGCAAAGCTGGAACTCAAACCCAGGCAGTCCAGCTGCAGACTCCATGCTCACATCCAGGGCACATGTTTGTTCCCACCGGTGCAGGCAGGATTATGGAATACTTGGAAAAATGGCTCAGTCATCTGGAAACAAGTGACCAGCGTGACCAATCGACACCTTGCATTTATCTAAAATATTCTACTTTTGAAAGCATTCTCTCATATTCTCTTTTTTGAACATTATCAATGTAAATCTGGTATCATTTACCCCTTTCAATAATAACACTAATGTCCATAAAGCAGTTATCATGTGCCAGGCACCTTCCTAAGAGCCTTTACACTTCTCACAACTACACAAGGTAGTTATGATGTCACTTATGGATGAGGAAACTGAGGCACAGAAAACAAATAACATGTCCAATGTCACATCACCAAGATGTGACTGGGACAGAACTGGAACCCGAATAATCTGGTTCCAGAGCCGACCTTTTTTAGCCACTGCTCTGTACTAGCTCTCTAATTCAGCAGAGAAACACGGCAATTTCCCCAGGTCCCACAGCTTAAAGGCGACAGACCTGAGACTGGACAGCTCCCACCACTCGACGTTACAAAGTAACTACCATCTCTACAGTGTGTGACTTGCCTGAATGCATCTGTATGACTTCTCTCCTTCCTACCAGTCCCATTCTCCCACTTTGCCAAGGCCTTGCGATGGAAGATGAGAAGAAATAAGCTTCAAATCTAAGGTACCTGGAGAGTTGCTACTGTTTCTTCCTCATGCCTTGGCTAGTCTAACCTCTGAAGGTACCATCCCTGCAAGATGAAACCAGCCAAGGCATCCCCATCCACCAACGCCCCAGCCCAGCCCTTCCAGGGAAGAGAGGGACCAATCCCAACTCACTGATGAAAATGGCAAAATGATTGTCCCGCGATGGTTTCACGGCGGGGCTGTCCACCACGTGGAGGGTGTAGCGTGGCTCCCCCGTGTCCCCATTGCACAAGTCCAGGGACACACTCCCCAGCCCGGCCTTGCGGTACAGCTGGCTACACAGCCAGGCATACTGCTGACGCTCCCGCACTGCCTCGGCCAGCCGCTCAGCACTCTCCAGCCGCACAGGCTTGCCCTGCTCCTGAGCGCACAGCTCAAGGATCTGAAGGGCAGAGCCAGGGATTGGCCTGAACTTGGTCATGATGAAGGCAAAGACAGGCAGGGGAAACCGAGGCTCTGCTTCCAACACCTGGTCCTGGCTGCTGGCCACCTGATGCACCCTGACCATCCACCCCTCCCTGGAGAAGTGACCCACTGCTTTCTTCAGGACGTGAGCCTGAGCCAGGGAGATGCAGAGGTAGCGACCGCCCACCTGCAGGACACGGCCAACCTCAGCCAGCATCCTGTCCACCTGTTGCAGGGTCTTCTCCTCCTCATCTGTCAGGACAGCATCCAGGGTGCCCTTGTCCAACACCACCTGGAAAGAGGCATCAGGAAACTCCATCTGTGTCATGTCCATCTTCAAGAAGCTCATCTGGGGCCGTCTGTTGGCATTGCGTTCCTTCATTTGCTTGATGACAACCTCACTGATGTCAATGTTCACAATATCCTGATAGCCCACGTCGTACAGCTGCTCGCTGAGCTCTGAGTTACCACACCCAATCACCAGCACCTGAAGGGGGTGGGGGAGGGGAACCGACAAGATGGAGGTGACTAAGGCAAAGGAATGAGCTTCACACGTGTTGAGGAATCAAATCTCACCTTGGCTGTTATGTATTTTCAGAAGGGGAAGATGCTGTTGTCACAGAAGAGAGCACCATTACAGAGCTGATTCTAGGCTCCATCTTGAAACACCTTTGGTTAGAGGACTCACTAATGAAAATCACATTCAGCAACAGCCATGCAGGTTATGTGAAAATGGGCTTTCCATATTACAGAAACAAGCTAATCATGGTTGTTCTTTTCTCTGAATCAGGCATTTTTACTCAAGAACTGGTAGGAAGTCACAGAATCCAAATGCAGTAAGTAGTTACAGTTGAAATCTATCTGTTTTACTGTTGAAAACCTAGTTCTGGCATAATCCTATTCCACTCAGGCCTCTGGCTCCTCCTCATGGTATCTCTGGTATTTTCTGAAGCTGAACTTAAATACACAAGTTGTTGCCTCCTGCTCTATGCAGCAACCTCCCATTAATCCTTCAAAATTCTACCCTGATGTCACCATCTCTGGAAAAGCATGGTATACACAATGAGAAGTGCCTAAACTTTGGAGCTTGATGGGCCAGAGTTTAAATTTCCATGTGACCACTTATTACATGTATGATCTTAGAATCTCAGAGCCTCATTTATCCATCTGTATAATGTGTGTACACCACTCACCTCACAGAGTTTATTATGAGAATTCAACTATCAAACACTCAAACTCAAACACACACACACACACACACACACACACACACACAGCACAAGGCTTGGTGCTTAAAACTTCCTTAAAACCTTCTACCCTCCTCCCTTCCCTACCTCCAGTACACGCCCTCCTCGGTCAAAACTCCTATTACTGTACTTTTCTCTTCGGGATTGTGCCCAGGGCATTATACCTTAATGCTCTTGTAGCTTAAGGGCTGAGCACATTGCCTGAAATTCAGTGGGCCCCGCTACAATTATTTGGTAACAGATTCGTGCGTCAGTGAAACATAGCTAGTGCCTTCTCCACAAAGATGCGGTGACAGAAACGCACGCTTTATTCTCTAGGAGACCACATCTAGGTTGAGTTACTAAAAGAAGTGAGTCTTCCAGTGGGGTTTTCATTGAAGGATGAGCTGGGGCGGGAAGTCTTTTATCTCAAACCTTTAAAAAATATTTTTAACTGCCTTTCAGCCAGAATGATGCATGAAATCCTTAAATTATGGGCCCAATTAGGGCCTCCACGCCTGTCCCTGTTTACCGCGTGCAGGATAACCTGGAAGGCAGTTCCCACCTTCCCGAACGAACACACACACACACACACACACACACACACTCATTCTCATTCTCTCATCTCGGCTGCCAGGCGCGCTTACCTTTTCCCGGGGCTTCATGTATTTGTGCAGCACCCCGCACAGTTCCAGGTAAGTCCCATACCACTCGAAAGCTTTCTTTCCGCGCTGCTGGAAGAACTTCTCCCAATAGTCAACGGAGCCAAACTCCTTGGAGCTCTTAGGTAAGAGATTCATATTTCCACACCACAGCTGCGTCTTCAAGACTGTCCCACCCCCTGTAAGGGAGGTACCCACGGAGGGGCTTTCCACGCTGGCTCCGGGACACTTCAATGGGCTTTCTTTCCACAGACAAGCAGCCACGTTGATTTTTTCCCCATTTAAAACCCAAAGGAAGGGCCCTCACATGTGAACCGCACGCGCGAGACACTGAACCTAACACGCTCACCCTCGACTCCGCGCCCACAGCCCGTGCCACATGGGGAGCGCCTCTCCTTCTCAGAGCCTGATTTCAGAACCGGCAATCATATCCGGGTGCGAGGCTTCGCAATTGGTCGACCGCCCAGACCTCCCAGCATTTCATTGGTCAATGATTTTTGTTCCTGGCACCCCATTGGCTGCAATGGGCTCGCCTCACGCAGGCGCCGAGCGTTTGTTTATGTGAGGCGGAAGTAGGCGGGCCCGTGATGGGGGCGGAAGTGGCCAGTTCCCTGGAACCTAGGCTGGGGTCCCAACCCCGGGAGAGGGCAGGCTTCCTGGACCCTGTTGTCGCTTCGTCACCAGTTCTTATCATGAGCCATATAGGAACTGAGCACTCATAATTGAGGTAAAACAATTCATTAAAAAGAAATAAAGTTGTGTGACAGTAAATCCAGCCAGACCTCCTCTAAGTATGAGATTTGATTCCCAGAATTCTCTGCGTTCAGTAGTTTCCTTCTCTCTCGTGGACATCTGCGGGCACGCCAGTTTCCTGATAACGCATGGACTGGTAGGCAGTTAATTCACTTTTATAGGGAAAGCTAAGGGCACAGCATAGATGGTAAGTTGTTTGCCTTGGGGACCAGTGGGCAATAACAGTTTGAAATTAAAAATCCAGGAAAGATGAGGGGATGGTGCCTGAGCCTAGTTATTTTAGGTCAGAACTCTCAAGGATGCCGGTGAAGGTCTACCCTCCTTTTCTCCTCGGCTTCCTTCTAAAGGTCTCCTCAGCCCCACCCCGACTGACTGATCACAGCTGCCTCCGCCTACTCCCAACACCACGCCGTGTCGGAATGGAACCTCGGGAACCAGCTATTCCTCCCTTAAAGCGCCTTATAACCCTAGGGATCGGATCGGACTCAGCACCTGCCGGATCCTCCCTCTCTGGGTAGAGAGACGAGGGCGGAATCGACTCCTTCGACGATCGCCGGGGCCTGGCCCCGCCCCCTCCCCCCTGCCTGGCGCCAGGCCGCGGAGCGCCAATGAGCTCGATAAGCGGGGGCGCAGCTGCGGCGGAGCGGCGGACGCCGACTGGGCGTCCACTGCCTCCGCTCCCCGCCTTCTTCCTCGGCTCCCCGTTCCCTCCCGCAGCCGCCCGAGACCTCCCGGGAGACTCAGGTACGGGCGCCCGCCTGGTCTCGGAGAGGTGGTGGGAGGAGGTGGGAGGAGGGAGGCGGAAGGAAACCGAGACGACGCCCCAGTCCCGCAACGTCCGCGTCAGGCCTGGGGGCCCAGGAGGGTGACCCGAGCGGGAGCAGGTGGGGGGTGGACCGGGGTTGCGGTGAGGAAGGGTGATGGGACGGTGTGCGGGCGGGAGGAGCCGGGAGGGAGTGGGTGTCGCGGGGCCGAAAGGACCGGAGGTTGGAGCAGACCTGGTGCGACAGATGGGGCGGGGGAGGAGCCTCTGGCTGGAGGGCCGGGCTCGGGTCGGGATTTAAAAGGCTCGGGGTGTGAGGACTGGCGAGTGCGGGCGATCCGTGCGCTGACAGGTTTTGTGAATAGCGGCACCTCCAGGCTGCGTGCAATTCCGGGCGCTGGTTTCCCGGAAACTGCCTCTGCGGGGAGAGGAGTCCGACCGGGAGTGGAGGCGGGGACAAGGGAACCCTCGGCCTGCCTGCGAGCCCGGTGCGAAATGAAACACACAAGGTGGCTTGTTAGTTTTTGCCAGCATTTATTAAACAACAGGTTAGAAGTGTGTTATGCGTAAAGCCCCCGAAAAGAGAACGTACTGCCTCTTCCAAAAACACATACATTGTAAACGTGGGAGGAGGGCATAGGAAGCAGACGGTGATGACATTTTTTAGGTGAATTGTGCACGGTTTCATGCTGACTCTTGTTGACATATATATCTAGACACAAACACCTGAATGCATACGTGAGGTTTTGTTTTGTCTTGTTTTTCAGAAATCATCTTTGTAGAGTATGTATAAGTCTAATTTCTAAGCATGTTTTTTTTTTTTTCCTGTGAGTGGTTTGGTACAGATATCATCACTTGCCCTGTGGTTCATGATGCGTAGTTAGTTCATCTGCCTGCTGCTTTGCTGTTGGCTTTTTTGTTGGTCGGACGCTGGTTTCTTGCCTTCCTGAGGCTGATCCTTGGATTATGGGCTCTGAAGATGGGTCTTGCTCATCATTAAGCTTGTAGCTTCACCGTGTGTTTCATAAAGAAGTTACGTAAATCTGCCTGTTATGTGCTTTGAGAGGTTGAGGTAGCCTCTTTGTGGGGTTTAACATGCAGACCAAATACGGGTGTAATAAAAAGCTCAGTCCTTCCGTTGCTTCCTTTGTCATTTGTGTGTGTGTGTTTTTTTTTTCTCTAACATTTCTGCATGAATGAATTTTTCTGAAATCAAGGCCAGAAATATTGTTGAATGAACTCTAGAGTTGTTTACTCAGGTGGCAAGAATTTGTTTTTGTTTTCTTT